>NC_046666.1:59251061-59313087 GCF_010883055.1 Belonocnema kinseyi
ATACCTATGCAAGAGATATACAGACTTAGTCGCATAGCTATTATCAGCCCTATTGAATTCATAATGAATAGCTATGTATACCATCCAGCTGAAAATACACTGATTGAATAGGAGAATCAAAGTGCATCAAGGGCTTAATTTAAATAAATGACTGGGGCCCAGTATGCAGTCGAACCTATCTTGAATGTTGTCCTGTAATTTCGAAAATGTAATAGAAATAGCAACTGTTTTCAAGAAACATCATTCTGAGATAACTTCTCAATTCTAGTTACTATTTATTAAAAAATACAGGTCCAAACTCTCAGTCTATCAAAATTTTATTAACTTTGTTAGTAATAAAAAATATAGCTTAATTTCAACTTAATATTAATTTTGAAAAATATGTATAAAATAAACGGTTGAAAAATATGTCTTAAAGTAATTAAAACTTTTACCATAAAACAGGGTAAAGTTTTAATTACTTCAATAAATATTTTCCAACAGTTTATTTTATGATTTATTTATAATTAGATCAGTTTCTGTCATGTTTAATCTGTTGTTTGATAATCAAACAGAGCATTTATTATTTATTTTTTTATCATATTTTTAAAGTTACAAAAATGACATCCAGTACAAAACTGAAAGGAAATCTTGATGAATAAAATTCTTTGCTTTCCAAACCTGCAGTCTTACAAAGATGAAAATTACAGTAATTTTCAGAAATGAATTTTAAGATATCCAATTCTTCATAAAAAAGAAGAATGTTCAACAAAACAGTTAAATTGTAAATAAACAAATGAAATTTTCCGCCAAATAGTAGATTTATTAACCAAAAGGGATTAATTCTGAACCCAAAATTTTAAAGTCGACTTTATAAATAAAAATAATTAAGTTTGAAACAAAAAAATTACTTTTTAAGAAAATAGTTGAATCTTCAACAAAATAAATAAATTGTTAAGGAAATAGTACAACTTTTAACCAAGTAAGATTAATTCTGGAAAACAAATGTAATAGTAGACTTTTCAATTTAAAACAATTAACTTCAGCCACAGAAGATCAATTGTAAATGAAAAAAGGTGTCTTTTTTATAAAAAGATGATTTTTTAACAAAAAAATTAAATTTTCCACCATCAATTTTTAGAATAAAATATTTTAATTCTCAACAAAAAAAGATAAAAGTCAAATTTCTGCTAAAATATATACATTTTTCAATCGAAATGACAACTTTGCAACAAAACAGAAATACTTAATGGAAAAATTCCACTCAAACGTTGAAAATTAATTAATCTTGAGGGATATTTAAATTGGCTCTTATAAAAATTCCTAAACTTCAGAAAATTTTTCTTTAAATCCCTAACTTTTTTCTAATTTTCAAGTTTCTTTGGCCCACGGCTACACTAATAAACTATAGAATGAAATACAATAAATTGTTGGGCACCATATCCCACTTCATTGATATTTTCAATTGAACATTTGCCTGTAAAATATTTAATTTTACAGTTAGACGATTTCCCTATTAACATTATTTAAAAACTTTATCATTATCGTTAGTGTTGAGTGCCAGATTAAGAATTAAAAATAAAAGAGGTTAAAAAAAATGTTTAAAATCATTGTTTCAAATAGAACGAATTGGGAACAAAATGTCAGAATTGTAAATAAAATGTTCAATATCTTTCAAATAAAAAAATAGAGGAGGATCAATGTTTAGAAACGAACAACGTAATAATAGGAGATAATTTGCACTATTTTCAGATTTAATTAAACTAAATTTGAAGTAATCACAATTTTTAATAAAATTAAGTTCAACATTAAACATTTCAAATTCAAAATATCAGCTACAAAGCATTTTAAATGGATCCATTTTGAAATTCATGAAAATGTAAGACTTTTAAATGAACTGAAGTACATACAGTGAAAATCGGGATAATTTTAAATTCTATAAAATGGAAAATGATTGCTCAATTACTAAATAGCTTTTCAATTCTGAACGCGTGAAATTGCTCAATCGCACGAACGTTTTAATCTGCACATTTTTCTTTTTGTTATAAATGCAAAATAGACGTTTTTCGAGAAAGGTGAAGCTGGAGAACAAGACTTGAAGTGATTTTGTTTGAAAGTTTCATGTCCCTTGAGGCTTGTTATATGCATACATGTTTGAACATTTTCCCTTGTGGCTTAGATCGGACGTGTATTTTCGTTAATTATTCATTCTTGGCAGGATGCGACGCCTACGTTTCTCGTTGAATAGTAAATGCACATTTCACTCTGGAAATTGGTTACCACCAGCTTTCCAGGATCAGGTTCGTTTGACAAGACGTGTAAATTGAATTGACCATTCCTCAAGCGACTCCCTAGCCTATCCAAAATGGACAAGCCTCCCAAATCATTGCATGAAAATTAGACATATTAACATATCGTGAAACAATGCAATTCAGATCATCCCTGATTCAAAACATAAAACTTCGTGAACAAATACATTGGTTTCATATAGTCATTTAAAACAAAATACAGGAATTCCATTAAAATTAAAATTTAAGTATATTTGAACGAAAACAGGTGTTTCTTGAACAGGGTGGCGATTTGGCGGACGATTTCGAATTCTCGCTAATTGCCCGGGATTTCCCGGTCACCTAAAAGTAAAATATCCATATTTGTTGCAAAACACAAACATTCATGTAATATTATGACATTTATTTCAAACAACCTTTGGCATGACAGAACAACACATTGAAAAATAAATGAATATTCAAATAAAATTATGAATCATAAGCTGGAATAGTCGAATTTTAAACCTAAAAGATGGATCTTCAACTAAAATGATGAATATGTAACTAGAATACTTGCATTTTTTACACAAAAGATAGATTTTTAAACAATAAGATGATTTTAAAGTATAAAGATTAATTTGCTACAAAAACATACAATTTTTCAATAGCATAGCTACATTTTAACGAAATCGTTAAATTTTCAATCAAAGGAGACCAGTTTTCAACTAAATAGTTGAATTTTGAACTGGAAAAAATATACATTTTTCAACAGAAAATTGAATAGTTAAATTTGTAGTAAAATTAATTAATTTTTATCTCAACCGATGGATTTTCAACTAAAATTAAAAATCCTCACCCGAAATAGTTGAATTTTAAACAAAAAACTGAGTTTTTAACTAAAACGATGAATCTTTAACTGCAACAATTAAACTCTCAAAAAAAAAATTTTTTTACTAAAAAAGACAAATTTCCAATTAAACAATTAAGTTTTAAATAAAGAAAATCTTTGTTCAAACAAAAAGAGGAATTAAAAAAAAGATGTTTTTTTAACTAAAAATTTAATAATTAATATTTTAGTTGAAAAATGAATGTTGAACTGGAATAGTCCGTTCGTTTTCAGTTTGAGAAAAAATTCTTTAACGAAAGAAATTAATTTTAAATTTGAATGATTAATCTTGCATTGAAAAAATTAATTTCAACAAAAGAGTTTTAATTTAAAACTAAATATATTGGATATTCATAATTTTATATTAAAATTCGCGTATTTAATAGAAAATTAATTTTTGTTTTGTTTTAAAAATTCCAACTATTTTTTTTCAACATTCTTGTATTTTCTTGAAAATTTGTCTTTAGTATGGAAAATTAATCTTTTTGGTTGAAAAATCAATTACTTGCCTAAAATTTCAACTACTTTCGTAAGACTATTAATAAATATTATATCATTTTATTATATAATATTACGTTATTATAGTATTTTTATTTTCAGTTTAAAAACAAAATTAATTTTTGTCCAAATAAAAAAACAATTTGCAATTAAATAGCTCATGTTTTAACCAAATAAATGAAATTTTTAATTCAAAAAAAATAATTTTCAACTAAATAGTTTATTGTTCAAACAAGTAAACTTATTTCTATACTTAAGGTGAATTTTCAACTAGAATTATCAATATTGAAAACTTGAATACTTAAATTGTCTACCAAAAATAGGAATTTTTAAAAAATGAGAAAAACTTTAGAAGAAAAAAATCATTTTCTATAAAAAAATTAATTTCTAAAAAATAGGAAGTAATAATAATAGGTGAATTTGCAAGAAAATAAATAAATATTTAATTAAAAAAGCCCAATTTACATCAAAATTGTTAAATTTTGAACTAGATAAGGTCAATTTTCCAGTCAAAGTCGAACGGTTAGATTTTGAGTTGAAAAAACTAACTAAACTAAAAAAATGAATCTTTAACTCGAACAGTTGAATTGTACAGCTACCAATAAGATTATTTTCCACAAAAAAGACTAAGTTTTCACAAATTACATGAATGAAAAAAAGTTTAATTTTTAATTAAAAAATATCAATTTTCACCAAAAAACAATAAAATTTTAACAAAAAAATAGAATAGTTGAATTTTACGTTAAAACCTAATTTTCAACAAACAAAACTCATATTGTTAAAAAATAGTTAAATTTTCTACTGGAATATTTAAATTTTTAGTTGATAAATTGATTTGCAAGAATGTAGTTACATTTTTAAAAAGAGATGCATTTTCAATCAAAATTATGAATAATTTAACAAAAATATTAATTGTTAACAAAAGAGTTTAGCTTTTAACAGCAAATAGTTTATTTTTTGGGAAAAAAGGTAAGTTCCCAATGGAAAATGGAAAAAAATGTATAATCGAAAAAACTAATTCAAGTGCTCTCTTTTTCTAAAATTTGGTAGAACTAACTTTAAAATTTTGACTAATTGGGAATTGGAAACGAGATTCCTTAAATTTCTTTCTTCTAAATTTTAGTTTCAATTGTTTAAAAAAATTCCCGTTCCATGTCAAAAATTTCTTGTTTCAAGGGAGATTATATTCTTTCACTAAAACTCCTTGTCCTAAAATTAAAACGATAATTATTTTCATTTAGATTCCCTGCAACTTCAGATAAAGTAGAAATAACTATTCTAAATTGACCAAAATTATTAAGATAATGAAAACTTAAATTTTTCTACGATCAGAAATAAATTCCCGGGGTTTTAATTAAATTCATGGTCATTTTCCGCTGCGCCAGTGAAATCTCCACCATGTTAAACAGTGTGTGAAAACAGTGTAGTGTAATAATAAATTGGTGTGTAATTTATAACGTAAATTTAGATTTTATAAGTATGCTTTAAGTTTACATAAAAAACATTTCTTTGGCAATGATAATTAGATAGGGACATTATAGTTGTGATGCATGTACTCATTGTTTTACTAATTTAATAATTTGATCCTAAAATACATTGTCATTGTTTGACTGCTATTGTCAATGGAACGTTTTTAATATCAACTTAATAAATAATTCTAAAGAAACATGTTTGAAAGCCTTTTCTGAGATCTAGTTTGGTCTCAATATTTTTTTTTGTATTTCTTGAAATATACACAACTTTGAATTTTAATGAACTTTGTCGCTGTTATTTTATACAATCATTGAAGTCACACAATGGTTTTATACTCGCAACACGAAAACTTCTTCGTAGTTCAAAAACTTTATTTACAACAATCCAAACAATTGAATTCAACCGAATGAAATTACAATTAAGAGTGCTATGAAACTCATTAAATACCGGTTGAATTTCAATTATGAACCATTAAAATAAAAAGCACGAAACCGGGTAAATGTTATACCTATATAGGTAAAAAATAAAAGAGAACAAGTAAAAACTCTTGGAAATGATTAACAGTTCTTATTAGTAAATCTTATTAACTTATTAGCTAAAATTAAAGAAACTTAAAGTTAATTTACGTCCATTTACGTAAGAAGATAGGACTACAAAAAAATCTATTAAAATTTATATTCATGGCGTGTAAGTCGACAACTCGATAGATGGAAAAGGTCACTCGAGGATCCTCGAAGCTAAAGCGTTAATTGACTTTGAATCATAGTGGTTTATATGGAGTTTGTCGAAGTTCGGAGCACGAATCAATTAGTTTATAATCCGTGGGTGTCGAAGGAGTTCTGAATCTTATGTCGATTTCGATGACTTTACAGCACACTTGGAATGTCACGTAACTACCAAAGGCTATATACTTCCTTCTCAATCGATTTTTGAACTGACATTATTTGTTTACACTAACTGTATGCGTGCCACAAGTGGAATAACAATTTCCGTCATGCGTAGATGGAATTGAAAAATATCTTCGTTTCCCTGTTATTATATTTCATTGTTCAAACATTCTTATCTTAAATTTCGTCTCTTTTACATGATCTGCTTATAAATATTAAAAGCAATATCAAAATGGATTTAAAACTGAGGAAATTTTATTGCTTTATTTATCAATTCAACAAATTAGAATAAAAAAAGTAACCTCTGTGAAAAGAAATCAGGGTGTTAATCCGATAGTAAAAATTAATTTCAGGTCGTTTCTCGGTATTCCTTTGGTCAATTTAAAAGAGTTTAAAAGATTTAAATGTTTTCAAACGATTCTGGAAGATTTTAAGATTTTTCTAAACATTTAATGTTTTAAAATCTTTCTGATTTGGAACAGAGAATTTTGGAAAAATGATTATTCTAAATTCAAAAAGGGATTTTTCTAATTCCTTTCTTTTAAATCTGCATTTAAGTTATTTTCTAAAATTCCCTTTCCATGTAAAAAATTCTCTATACCCAGTCAAATAATAGTACTTTATGAAAATTTCCTGTTCCAAGTCACAATTACATTTATTTAAAAAAAGTGCTTTTCTTAGCTGAAATTATATTTCTTTACAACATTTTGTATTATAATTCAGAAATATAATAACTTACTTTTTCTAATATTTACAAAAGGATATTTTTAATTCTGAACACTTTTTATTTGGCACAGAAAATTTTTCATTAAAAAAATTCTGATTTGGAAAAAGGAATTGTAAAAATCTGAAAAATTCTGACTAGGAACAGGTATTGCTTTTGTAAATGCACTATTTATATATAGAATCAAAATTATTTTAAAAAAATTTCCTTTTTTGCATCATAAATGACCTGTTCTAAGAGAAAATTATCATTCTTTACGAGTTGCATGTTCCAAAGTTCAAATTATCATTCTTTCCCTGTGATTTTTTAAATATTTAATTTATTTATTCTCCATCCAAGCTCAGTATTATATTTATCCAAAAATTTTTCTATTATAATTTCGAAATATAGTAATTCCTTTTTTCCGAAATTTGAAAATGGGAAGTTTAAAATTGTGAAGAATTCTGATTTGGAAAAGAGAATTTTTTAAATTTCCTTTTTCCTAATTCAGAATTACAATTTTCATGAGAAAAATTCCCTATTCCAAGTCCAATTATAACTTTTTATAAAAACTCTCTGTTTAAAGCAAAAATTATGACTGAACGAAATTTCATATTCTAAAGTGAACTTGAAATTTTAATTATTTTGCAAAATTCCCTATACCGAAGTTAAAATTATAATTCCTTGCTGAAATTACCTTCTCAAAAGTAAAAAAAAGTAAAAATGATGATTCCTCACGGAAATTCTCTGCCGCAACTTAGCATTATTATTCTTTCAGAAAATTCACAGTTTCAAGTGAGAATTAGGATTTTTTTTACAAATTACCTGTTCTAAGTCAAATTATAATAAATTACGGAAACTCCCTGCCCTAAAATGAAAATTATAATTCTGGACTCTTCCTATTATAAATTTTACCTAAAATTAAAATTATATTTTTTCACGGAAATCCCCACTTTTAGCTTAGAATTATAATTATTTCAGAAAATATAAAAGAACTTTTAATTTTCCAATTAGTGCATTCGAGAGAAAAATCCCGGTCATTGAATAACATTCCCGGTCATTCCCAGTCTTCACAAGTTTCTGGTTCCTTGAAAAATTCATTAAAAATTTGGTTTGTTCAATCGCAAAAACGGAAAAAGTGTTGTTTTATGCAGGAGGCTTTAAAGAGTTAAATTGAATTTGAACAAATATTTGGAGTATCTGAACTTTAATTCATACAGCATAGTCGTTTTAATTAAGGAAAAAATTCCTGTTTTTCTCTACACGGAGAGAAATTTCGGGAGATTAATTCACAGCACTACTCCTTAATTTTAATACGCTTTAGCTCGAAAATTAAGATCTCGGAACCTTTGCTCTAAAAGCATAACTCATGAAGTTTCAGACATTAAGACACGCCCCTTTGCTCTCAGGTCTAAAATTCTATGGTTTTAGAACCCAGAGTCTGAGACCATAAATCTCGAAAAAATTGAAGCTCTGAAGTCACCCACTTCTTTAAATTAATCTCTTGAAATTTCTCTCCATGTTTGAAAAAATTTTCACGGTAATTGAAAATAAAAAATTTCGATGTACCTGAAGTTCCGAAAGTTCAAATGAACGATCTATTTTTATTTAACCCATGCATATTATTCCAAATGCCATTAAAAATATGTATTAAAAATCTTTCTCAATGATTAATTATTTACAATGTGATTGAACAAACATTTGAGCACTTTATCGGGTTCAAAATGTCATCAGTAAAAAATTTCGTTGATTGGAATATTCAGAACTTCAAACACATAAAAACTCGAAACATCTTGTAAAATGAATTATTGTTCAACCTTTAAAATGCTGAAACTACAGTTCAACTTTAAATATCATTAATTAATTTATGTTTACTGTTGATTGAATCCAAAAGTTTTTTTATACAAAATAAAAAATTTCAAACGTTTTTAATTTCTGATTGTTTATATCTTATTCTGAGATAACAATTACATCATGTAACCATCGTAACCATTGTATCATGCAACAATTCTGTTTAAAGTTCTGGTACCGTAAAGTGATAGAAACATAACATTATGCACCTTAATACAAAAAAGTGGAAACAGAGAATCGTTTTCAGCAGATGAGTTAAAATAAAAACGGGAAAATGCAAAACATAATGACCCTAAGGTTAGATATCTAGCATGCACACATTTTAAAATCGCTTGCCTTTCCAATAGCGATGGATTAGGGCTAACCATACAAAGTCATGCAACTCAGAAAACGTAATTAAGAAAATATATTCACCGAGCCTACAGGAGATCTAGTGATGTTAACAGGCACCGCTCGTGGCGCCTACTACAAGGGCAAAGATCCAAGAAAATAAAATAAGCAAGAAATTCAGGAATAAGTAATCATGAGTAATCTGCGTAATCATAGTAAATTGCCTCTCGTAACATGTTATACCCTGGAGGTAATAATTTATATCGTGTAATAGTGCAGATAATAAGTAGTGGATAACAGTACACACTGTAATGAGGAAAATTAATTGTATAATTATGTTCATGCTGATAAGCTAATATGAGAGTTCAGAACCAAAGGGCAGCATAACCCATCATATCCGGGCTTATTGAGATCGGAAGCTGATGAGTAAACACAATTTTCCAGACAAATGAGAGCTAATCACATTTTTATGGATCAAACTAGACAACTTCAAATTTGATAATAACAGGCCTGACAGACTCTCTAGGATAATAAGAAGGTACGAAGGTTACTTCTTTTACGCTCTAAGGTTACCCTTTTTTTTTAATAACGGGATATGAACTCAGAAAAAAACATGTATTGAAATAAAAGAACTGTTTTTTTTTTATATATATAAAAATCTGGTCGAAAAGAAGAAATTTTGGTTGTTTCAAAGAAATATTTAATTGGCCAAACAAATTTCTTTGCTGAAATAACCAAAAACTCCATCTAACAAAATGTTTAATTAAAAGAAAAATTGTGTGGTCAATCAAATATTTTGTGGTCCATTAATCACATCCCATGGTTGAACACAAATTTTTTCGATTCCATCAATTCGTTTTCTGACTGTCGAAAGAAAGTTATTGAAGGCAGTAGATTTTTCATAGATACAGCTAGTCCTTTTTTTTAATTAATTTTTTAGCATCAGCTTTGAAAAATCCTTCAAGATGCCATTCATAAATTACTTACATTTTTTTGTGGGACGGGAGCAGATTTTATTGTAAGCGGCTGTTGTTTTCTAAGTGAAATTCTCAGTTTTCTAGTATAATATTTTAAAAGTATCAAAAATGGACATCAATTTTTATTGAAACTATTATTCTTTAGTCAAATGTTCAAAATTCCTATTGATTTATCACAGGATTTGGTAGAAGTTATTGAGTTTAAAATGGATATTTGTTGGTGGAAAATTTTATTTTTTAGTTAAAAATGCAAATATTGGGTGAACAATTAATCTGTTTAGGTTAAAAATTCAACTCTTCGGTTCAAAGAGAAACTGATTTCCTTAATTATTACTTTTGTTTTTCGCTGAAGATTCATATTTTTTGTTGAAAATTCATCTTATTTGTTGAAAATTTAACTACTTTGATGAAAATTCGTTTGCTCGTTGTTAAACATTAATTTTTTGACTCAAAATTTCAATATTTGATTGAGAATTCAACTGTTTGGTAAAAGTTAAACTTTTGTAGATAATTCTTTTTTACTTTTAATTGAAAATTAATTAGTTTAGAAAAAGGTTTTAACTTTCACAGTTTTAGTTAATACATGATGATTTTAGATCAGAAAATTCAACTACATAATTGTTATGTAGTCTGTTGAGAATTTGTCTTTTTTGGTAAAAAAATGCATAACTTTGGTTAAAAATTAAATTATTTGATAGAACATTCGACTGTTTCGTATAAAGTTGGTGTTTTTTGCATAAAAATGTAACATTTCTAATGAAATTTATTTTTTGGTGAACTGAAAATTTTTTCTTGATATAGTGGGGGAGTTTTAAAACTTAAGAACCCTTACAAGAGGGGATGGGAGTGGACATGGTTCGAAATTCCAGGAAACAAATTTACGAAATGTAGGAACAACCCCTAAACAGCTCTTGATTTTTTACGGTTAAAAACACAGTAGAAAAAAAAATGAAGAAAATTTAAAACAATAAAAGATGCATTACTTCTCAACTTCCCCAACTTTAAAAGTCATGTTCTTAGATTTTCTTCTAAATTCTCGGAATATGTTTATCTACCCAACAGTACTTAATCGACCAATTTATAGAATTTATGAGGGTTTTCGAAAGGCTATTTTACATTCTTCTATTCCATTTCATTAACGAAAAAAACTTAAATTTTTTAGGCATTTTTTAAACAATCTAATTGTTTATTTAACTTTTTTGCAAAATGGGGCATTTTTATTATTTTTTAAATAGTCTTAGAAGAAAGCTTGACTTTTCGGCTTTAAAAAAGTTTTAAAGTAAACATATGGTCCTCATGCACGTGCACAGACGTAATCCTTTAATATTCCGCAGATTAGTTGGCAAGTCCACCATTCTTCTAAAGCGTTTAATTTGATTCAGAATGACATAAAAACAGCTAATTAATGATTGAAGAATGTTTTCCGTTGGGGCAGGGGAAGTTTAAATATTTTTTATTTGTTAACAACAAATGCAAAGTGCAAACTACTTTTTTCAGAAGTAATGTTGATATTTCTCAGTATGAATCAATTCTTACTATTATAGTTCCTCAATTTACAATAATTATTAATTATCGATAAATATTCCAGGAATAAATACACAATTTATCAGTTTTGAACATATAAAAAGTGCTTCTTCAAATAAATCAATTGCAATAAACTGTTTAATTAACACTTTTCGTTAGCTTATGATCTGTAAAATCATAGTTTTTAGAGTCTACCTACGTGGAGGTGGCAGTGCGATTTTAGACCACTTCGGGGTACTTAATTTCAGTTAGTCTCCTCGCCTCTCACGAAGCGTTTTTTAATTGGTTCGCCTTTTTTCTCACTAGCTTTCGTCTTATTCGCATTTTCTATGATATTCTTTCTGGTAATTCGCGTTGCTTTAGTGGAGTTATCATTTGTCTTACCACTTTTCTTATCTATTGAAATACTTTTTTTATTCGAGGTACGTCTAGGTTTAGGAAAAATTTTACTTTTCTCTTTATAGGAAAAACGATTACGGTTCAGCTGTTCCTTCTGATTAGGGGTAAAAATATGGTACTTTAGAGTACCGGGTATTGTGACCACCTTACTAAACCGATCTACTAATTCCAATATCATCGATAAATGCTCATCTTTAGAGCTGATGGGTTTTATTTGTAATGCTTTGTTTTAAATTATATATTTTTAAACAAAATAAAGTCTAAAAGAGAACGTGCGTTACAACAGGAGTTAGAAAACATTATGCATTTGCGACAAACTTCATCTAATCTTGGAGCCAAATAAGTCTGTTTGTGTAAAGAGGATGTTCAGTTGGTTTAAAACAAAATAGGTGAAAAGGACCATGCTTTTGTTTTAAGACAACTTTGTCTTAGAATAAAGTTGAAATATAATTGAGAAATTGGGTGAACTAACATCCGACTTATATTTTTAGAAGTCATATGTTTTTCATTTATTTTGCATATAACTTCGTAATGAACGAATTAAAAACAAGTGGCTTCTGAAAATACAAGAAGGGTCTTATTGGCATCCAAGCGCTCAATTTACAAAATCAAGGCCGAGTTTTAAACGTTACGAGAGTTTCTATGGACATATTCGAACAAAAGTTATTTTATAAAATGAAATTTTTGGACGACTGTGTATAAACGATCTATAATTCTGGTAAGTTCACGAACTATAATACTAAGGAATCATTCATACTATTAAATATCAACGTCACTTCTGAAAAGAGTAGTTTGCACTTTTTATTTGTTTATAACAAATAATAAACAATTTATACTTCCTATGACCCACCAGAAAATATTTTTCAATCATTAATTAGCTGATTTCATTTTATTTTCAATGAACTTGAATGCGTTCAAAGAATGGTAGATTTGCCAACTAGTCTGCGGTATATTAAAGGATTACATATGAGCACGAGCATTAGGGTGCTGTACATCAAAGCATATATCTCGGAAACTAGTGACTGGACCATATTTTTACTTAGGACCTTTTTTAAAGCGAAAAAGTAAAGGTTTCTTTTACAACTATTTAAAAAATAATAAAAATACCCGATTTTGCAAGCGAAGTTGAATAAACGATTAAGCTATTGGAAAAATGCTTAAAAATTGTTGTATTTTTTTAGTTCATGAAATAGAAGAAAACAGTGGAAAATTGTCTTTCGAAAACCCTCATAAAAATTTTAAATTGCTAAACTATAAAGGAAGTTACAGGCTGTTGAAAATACCTGCGTTCCGAAAATGTAAAGGAAATCTATGAACATGACTTTTAAAGTTGGGGCAGTTGATAAATAATGCCTAAAAAAATGATGAATAGCCTGGTTGGAATATATTACTTTTGAGTTTCTTTATTTTTAATTTATTCAGTGTTTCTTCATTTTACGAATCTATTTTTATCAGTTCAAAGTTGTAATAAACCATAAAAAAGAGATTGTAAGATATTTATGACAATGAAAGAATGCAAGATTTCAACGCCTCGTTATGACAAAAATTAAACAAATTTAGACTATCGACTGAAAATAGAGTACTATAGGGATAGAATCCTGAAAATAGGCGACATACTAGAATTTCCAGAATTATAGAATAATCTAGAACATTTTGAAAACATTTCAGAATATTCTGTACGAGTCCAAAAATTTCTATGGTACTCCAAAATTCAGAGTAATCACGAATATTCTGAAACATTCAATATTATTCAGGAATATTCAACATATTTCAGAACATGGTAAACTTCAGACATTGTTAGAATAATGTAAAAAACTCTAGCAGAATAAAGATTTCCAGGAAAAGTCTAGTACATTCGAGAACAATGTAGAAAAATTATCAAGCGTTTCAGAACAATTCATAAATTTTTGAAATATTGCAGTCAATCCATAAAGCTGTAGAATAATCTCAAAGTTTTTAGGACATTAAAGGGAAATAATATTTTAGAATAGTCTAGAAGATCTGGAATATTCTAAATTGTTTTATATAACATTTCAAAAGAACCTTCTAATACGTTTAAAATCTAGATAATTCCAGATTGAAAAAGAACCTAAACAAAAGTTATATTTTTAAATAATATGCTCGAAAAAAATTAATCATAAGGAACAATAAAAATCTATCTGCTAATCAGCACTTTTCAATTCTGCTGTAGAAATTACTGAGTGTTTAACCGATTTTTCAAAGTAAGCAAAGACAAAAAAATGTACACAAAAATGACTACAAAACTTCCGAAAGGAAATGCGCTACTGTTAGAGGGCACTTTTGTTGAATATCCATGAGATGCCCATAGTATACATACAATTTTTAATGATGCGTGAAATCACCTTTTAATCTCAAATTTTTACCGAAAATTGAACTACTAATCAACGTGATCGCTGGGACTTACATTTAGAAATTTTACCTCAAATTGTCATGTTCGAAGCTAAGAATTTTATGGCATAATGAAGCGATCAGTTATTCCTTGCTATAGTCTTGTTATTCGAAAATAACAAAGAGCCTTCAAATACGTCACTTAAGATATTTTTTAAAGATAATTTTTTTTTGAATAAAAAATTGTAACCACAAGACCAACATTGAAATTACTACGTAATATGTACTGGCTCTCAATATCCCAAGAGCCAGGCAAAGTAGAAAAATACTTTGTGTG
Source organism: Belonocnema kinseyi (assembly GCF_010883055.1). Taxonomy (NCBI): domain Eukaryota; kingdom Metazoa; phylum Arthropoda; class Insecta; order Hymenoptera; family Cynipidae; genus Belonocnema; species Belonocnema kinseyi. The sequence goes on from NC_046666.1 coordinate 59,265,522, forward strand.
GTCAGACAAATTGCAGTTCGAACAAATTGGAAGAGACTGATCGTTGTCTACCCTTGGACACTGAAGTACTTAAACTATTTGCTTGACATTTGCTTAAGCATCAATTCACAAAAGTATGCATAAAACCTTATTTATTTTCCTTCTCTTTACCTTTCTAGATCCCTTATATTCTTCTAACAATCTTTGATGAAAAGTATTTCGTAATCCAAAAGTTCGTCGATTTTATTCTTGAATATATCACAATAATTTTAATTGTTATAAAGACATTATTCAATAAATATGACAAATAATGTTTTCATTCTTTACAAAATTAATATTCTGAAATTGCTCATTGAACTTCAATCAAATAAAAAAGAATAATTCTTGATGTAATTACATTTTATTTTTATTACAGAATAAATTAGCGAAAATAAAACTCGACAAGTTGACATTTATATACTAATCTGGTCGCACATAATTTTATTGACCAGCATAGTGTAAAAGCAAGTAAAAGCTGTCATGTCTGTCGTAAACCTACGATTTACTTCTTCAAGTCACATTGACGAAAAAATATTTACGAACGTTGAAATGACTTTGAAAGATAGATTGCAGGAAGTTCCGTAATACATAATCAATCATATCCTTTTAGTAAAAGCTTAACCCATAATAATTTGTTACGTATTTTAATTTTTTTAAGCTTCTTCCCTATAAATTAGTATAATATTATTACTATTTCTACGAGACCTAGTCTGGGTGCAGTTAAAGAAAATTGTGAATTTTTTTTTGCTGAAATATCAATTATAAAATTTTTCGTTGGAAATTAATATTTTTTTATTAGAAAATGTATTATTTGGTTTAAAAGTTAATTATCCTTTCGAAATTCATAAAATTTTGTTAAAAATTCATCGATTTCGCTAAAAAATTCAAATGTTTTCTTAATAATTCGTCTTTCTGAGATAAAAATTTAACTGCTTTGGTAGAAAATTCAACAATTGGGTTTAAAATTAACTTTTTTGCAGAAATATCATATATTCGGATCGAAATTCAAGCTTTTTATAGAAACTTCTCTTTTGACATCTATTTCTCATTACTTGACTTTAAAATTCATTCTTTTTTGTATGAAGATTCATCTCTTTGTTTGAATATATAACTATTTATAATGTAGAAAATTATTTTCTTTGTGATAAAAATGAACTTTTTTGTTAAAATATCATATTTTTGGGTTGAAAATTAAACGTTTTCAGTAGAAAATTCGTCTTTTTTGGCTTAAAAATTGAAATATTAATTGAAAGTTAAAATATTTGTTTTTAAATAAAATAAAATCTATTTGGAATGCAGTATCAATCATAACATTTTTCGTTAAAAAAGCATTTCTTTTGTTAATATCTTCATTACTTGGTGGAAAAGGTCATCTTTTCGTGAGAAATTGAACAATAGAAAAAGTCTTTTTCAGTCAAATGTTTTCTTTTATGTTAAAAATTCATATTTTCGGGTTCAAAATAAAACTGCTTCGTAGAAATTCGAATCTTTGTTTAGAAAATTCAAGATTTTGGTAGAAAAGTCAAGTATTTGAATGAAAAATGAAATTATTGGTTGAAAATTTATATTTTCAGGTTGAAAATTTAACTGTCCGGTTTTGGCTTGCAAATTTAACAGGCTGCGTCAAAATTGGTCTTTTTGGTTCAAAATTTAAATATATTATTGCAAATTCGTTTTTCTGGATCAAAACAAACTTTTTTCTTTGAAATATCGTATTTTCGAGTTGAAAATGAAACTTTTTTCAAAAAGTTGGTCATTTTTACTTGAAAATTTAAAATTTTGGTAGAAAATTCAACTATTTGGTTGAAAATTCAAATATTTGGTTTAAAATTAACATTGTTATTTAAAATCCATATTTTCGGTTTGGATACTCAACTGTTATATAGAAAATTGCTCTTTTTAGGTTGAATTCAACTGTTTTTGATTTAAATTAAACTCTTTTTTCGTTCAAATACCAACTATTACATTTTTCGTTGAGATTTTATCCTTTTTGGTTGTAATTCATCTTTTTGGATAAACTATTAACTATCAAATTTTTCGTTGAGAATTCATATTTTTTGGTTAAAAATTTTAATATTTGGTATAAAATTAACTTTTTTGCGGACAAGTCATATTTTCGGATTGGAAATTCAAAGGTTTTGTTAAAAATTGATCTATTTTTTGTTGAATTCAAGAGTTTGTGAATTAAAATTAAAATATTTTTTGGTTCACACATCCACTATTAAATTTTCGTTGAGAATTGATCTTTTCCAGATAAAAATGCTAAAAAATGTAACTTGAAGATACCTAATTTTAATTGAAAATTCATGTTTTTTATTGAAAATTCGTCTTTTTCAGTAGAAAATGAATTTTCTTTAGCGATTTCGTCACTGCTGACGATTTCCTCTATTTCTAAAAAAATTAACAAACAAATCGTTTAGCAAATATTTACAATTGGTATCATCAAAAAGTACAAGTATCTCTTTCAAAGCATAATGTTTTCTAATCTCTTGAACTTTTTTTTATAATTTCTTAAAAAATGAATCGAAATATTGTAAAAAAAAGGGGAAAAAGGGGGATTAGATAAAAAGGTGGAAGGACTGCAATCCTTGCAGTGTAATATTAGGTCTAGAAATGAATGCAGTGTTTTTCCTCTGATGCCTTGTAAATCTTGGTCACTCTTTATTTTTTTTCTATAAAATTTAGTTTATTGGGGGGCGGCTCTGTGAATTTGAACTAAAAAATAATTTGTGAATACAATGGCGTCCAACAAGGATTATTTGAGATACTGCATTCCTTTGAATTCCAATTGAAAAATCGACAGTGTGAAATCTCTGGAACCAATTTTAACAAATGTTGTGTTTCACCGCAACATTCTTCCAAGGCTGGCAAAATCATTTCATTCGCCTCAATTGCATTTTTTTTTTAGTTGGAATGCAAAAACAATCTAGTTTCTTAAAATTTCCTCCATGGACAAAATTGTATTCACACATAATTTGTTAGGTCTGCGGCCTATTAAATTTCGTTTTAGAGCTTAAGGTTAGCATTTTAAAACTACCTTAAGGCGGGAAAAAATTCAATTTTGACCAAGAGTTACAAGACATCGAAGTAAAGGCACCGAACCTGTAGATTTAGTAAAGTTAGAAAACAAATTTGTTAACACAGTAAATTTTCTTAACCTTTCTTTAGATTTGTTTTTAAATTGGGTGAAAATAATGAATAGTCTCTTTCTCTTTGAACATTTCCATATCTCCTCCACTTTTTTCTCTCGTCTCTTTTCACTCAGTAACAAGAGGCAGAACTGACTCCTAATTATTACGAAGTAGTAACAGCTCTCTGTACGTGAATTGTTCGTAAAAGAGCCATAAAATAGCGGCAGTGGAGCGCGTCACGCAATATACAAGAATACAAGATAAACGCGTGTGAATTCATCTGTAATACGAACACCATAATCTCTCGAAGCATTGCAAACATCTATGCCATTCCCTCTACAATCGTGGCATGCGCCTCACATAAAGTTGCGTCACATCCTTCGTTTTACCTCGTTTATGTTTTGCGCGATGTGTTCTTAGAAATCGAGGAAGCGAGTCAGGAAAACTGACTCAAACAATCATCCGGGACTTCCCCTTTTGTTACATACTATACGACTCTTTTCTTCCTTTTTTAACACATTTTTTGTACCATTCATAAGCATCAAAAGGGAAAAAGTCGCGTATTCAATTACCTTATTCATTCCGAATGAGCTGCTTTAATTTCAAAAGTCAGAGATACGATCTTTTTTTATGAGGCTTCTATAATTTTAAATCAGTTTTCTGCTTGAAGTTCTGAACGTTAAAATGAACGAATGTTTTTACTGATGACTTCGTGAACCAGAAAAAGTGATTAAATGTTTGTTTAATTTAACTGACAATAATTTATTTTTTAAATAAAATAAAAATGTATATTCTAAATTGCAGGTGGAACAATATTAACGGCTAAAATAGAAATGCGACAAATATTTCGTTCATTTAAACGTTTCAAACTGCAGGTACGTACATACATTTCATATACAATGATTTAGAATATGCTCATTTCATCTCTGAAAGCCATTTACTTCCTTTTGGTAAGGAATTTTTTACAGGTAGAATTTTCCATGGTACGGAACCATTCAATTATTTCGCATTTTTTAAAACAATCGACTTGAAATACTTTTCTGCGGTTTCTAGGGATTCAATTAATATGTTTAATTTAGAAAGCTTCCACAAATTATATTAAAATATATTTTTAAATAGATTAGTACCATGAGCTAATCAAATAATTAAATAATACAAAAAACGAAATTATTCATTTCTTGAATTTATCTCTAAGCTTAACGAATTTAAATAATATTTCAAACTAATTTTAATTTTATCTTCTTAAACTTAACATTCAGCCTATTTTTAGTCCAACTAATGTGGTTACTATATTACATTCAATTGAAACAACTGAGGTTTTAAAGCAAAACACATTAATTCCTAACGAAATAGTTTAATTGTCTACTAATAAAGATTACTTTTCAACTAAATATTTGACATTTGACCTGAAAAAGAACAGCTTTCTACCAAAAATGGATGAACTACGTTTTCAGTTGAAAAAACCTATAAAAAAAAAAAGAACAAATTTTCAACTAAGGTGATGAATTTCAACTAAAATTATGGATCTTCAAATGGATTAGATTAATTTTAAACAAAAAGGATAATTTTTTAACAAAAAAAGAGTTTCAATTTCAACCAAGTAGTATTATTTTCAACACAAAATATGTAGTTTTAAACAAGAAGATTAATTTTGAAACAAAGATATTAACTTTTTACCAAAAAAGACGTTTTCTTAACAAAATACATGAATTTTCAATTATAGGAGACAAATTTTCACCCAAATAGTTGAAGTTTGAACAAGACCAGAATAATATCCATCAAAACTTGGAATAGTTAAATTTTTAGTTAGAAAAATGTTCATACTAAAAAGATGGCATTAATTTTCTAAAAAAAAAAGGATTTATTAAAAATAAACATGAATTTTCAATGAATTAGGTGAATTTTAAAGTAAAATAGACACACTTTTAACCCGGCTATTTTCAACAAATAGCTCATTTTTTAATCAGAGAGGTGAATTTTAATTTAAAATGATGAACCTTCGAACTTGAAAATTAAAAAAAAAACAGTTTAGGTTTAAACCATATAATTAAATTTGCATACAAAAAAGTGAATTCTGCACGAGAAATGTGATAGTTGATGTTTTAACCCAATGTTTGTTTTCTCATTAAATAAAAACCGATATGTCTAAAAGAAGATGTATAATTTTTTAAGAATGTTAAGTTATTCTTTTTAATCGAAAAATAGTATTTTGAATAAAAAATCATTAGAATAAAAAACAAAATTCACAGTTTTTACTAATTTCAATTTGAATTGAAGATATAAACTTTCACTAAATATAGACAATATTCTTCTTGCCTCTCTTCCCTATAATTTTAAATAATAGATACTATAAAGATACAAAAATGTTGTGTTGACATTGTTTTTTATATTTTAGTTTAAAAATTGCGTGAGACAATAAAAATAATAATTGCGTACGTTTTCTTTTTATTAATTTATAAATAATTCATGATGAATAGGATATAAAATAATAGGAATTTTTCATTGTCAAAAGAAAAGGTACAAAATAAACTATACGCTTAAAATCAAAAAGGTTTTTAATTTAAAATATTTTTATTACGAAATTTTTGCAATTTTACAAATCGGAAATTATAGCTGCCACGTTTCGTGATCCTTTTAGTTGATCCCGACGCACTCACACACCTGAAACTTTGCTCACCTTTTTGTATCTCAAGTACCGAGAGCTCTGAGGCTAGGTCAAAAGCAAATTTCAGGCGTAAGAGGATAGTCGACGTTATAAGCTTCCTTTCTTCTTTCTTCATTCTTCCTCTTTTATTTATCGGTGGAATTTGTCTTGAAAACATACTTTTTTCCTCAAACTAGAAGATTAAAAAAACTAAATAGAAAAATTATGTACTATAATTAAAAAATAATCAGGGAATTCCCCTTTGAAAAAGTTGACAGCACTGGTCGAGTTTCGCCACGCACTTTTTTAAGGGTCCTTAAAAAACTAGGTTACACTAAGGGAGGGGGGGGGGGCAGAATGAGACATCACAGAGAAAAAATATAAATGTAAATAACAATTTTTTTAAATGCTTAACAAAATTAAAATTATTAATTTTATTTTACATGTGAAGCATCTAATCAAACTACACACTATTGCCGCTATTCGCAACGTTTTTCCCTTCCTTAAAGAATTATATTTTTTCTCCTGTTTTCGAGATACTTCCCCTTCTTCCTTGTTGTTTCGCTTAAATTTTAATTCGAAATGATAGAATCAAATAAGAAAATCTGACTATTTTTGGTTGAAAGTTTATTCTTTGTAATTGAAAAGTCTACGATTATATTTTTGGTTCATAATTCATCTCTGTTGGTTACCAAGTATACTATTTGGCTCAAGATTAAACTATTTTGTTACAAATTCGTTTTCTTAGTTAAAAATTAATTTTTTTAACCAGAAAATTCAAATAATCGACTTATAGCTGAAAATTGATAGTGTTAGGTTAAAAATTCAACTACTGAAATTTTGATTGAGTATTCATATTTTTTGGATGAAAATTCGACTAGTTGATTGAAATCAGAACTATTGCAAAGAAAAAAATTTGTATTATTTTTATTTTAGCATTCCATTTTTTCTTAAAAATAGATTCCTTTTAGTTAAAAATTCGTATGTTTTGGTAGAAAAAATATCTTATAGATTAAAAATTCGACTACTTGGTTGAAAGTTGAACTAATTTCTGAAAAATTCATTTTCAGTATAAAATTCCGCAATTTCGTTGAAAATAAACTTTTTGGTTGAAAATATTGGTGGAATCTGCTGGAATTGATAGATAGCAGGACGATAACAAATTTCGTATCTGTATACGCACAGTAGCATAAGTTATACCTGTTTAGTTAACAAAATCCTTTTCTTTGATTTTTTTATTACCTCAATGCTCTGAAAATGCATGTATTCAGTTTTTCATGCCTTTACAAATATCCACTTTTACATAACCATAATCGTACAATATTTAATATAAACTCGTAGGCTCTCTTTTCAAAAAAGTGATGATTTTATCTTAAATTGTTTTTAAATAGCTTTTGTAATTGACTAGTTTGGTAATTGGTAATTAGCATATCGATGGTAATGTAAAGGGGGTTAATTCTATATGTACAGCAATTTATTACACAAGTTTTTTCACAAAATTTAGAAAATGAAAACAACACAAAATCAATAAAAAAGACAAAACTCAAATAGGACCTCTGAATCATATTCGAATATACATTTTCCACTAAAAATCTACGAGTTAGGATAGTGTGCCTCTTCAGATTCGAAAATAATTTTTGTTTTCTTTTAATAAATGAATCATTGTAATTGCTTCAATTTTATTGAAGAATGAGCCAGAAATACTAGAACAGAAAATTCCGTTGTGGTATTTATTTACATTAAGGTCGGAATGTTTTCGTGCTATATAGCTTGTATTAACACATTTAAAAATATATAGAAACATAGATATTGCGATAATTAATAACAAGCATTTATTTTCTATGATGCGTGTAAATTTCTGGCGGATCGCATGATTGTCGTCTATTTATCGACCATTTTGTTGACAATCCACACAGATTAATAAAAATCTAGGTCGTCAACTCGTCATGCAATACAGATTATTTAAAAAATTAATAATTCAGGATTTAAAAATTGTATTTTTATGAGCGACTTTATATTTTAAAAGAAAAATATCATATTCGAAGTCACAATTTTTAAATTGTCCGATTTTAAATGGGAAAATCCAGAATATTGAATAATTTTAACATAGAAAAATTCTTCTTTATTATCATCTTCCCAAGTGACTTTACATAACCTTCGTGTCTTTTCTCTTATTTTCAAAATATGAATAATATAATCTCAAATGGAAAAATTAAAAAAATGTGCACAAGTTTTAGTTTTAAATAATATTATCTTATAGTTATGGAGAATCAATTAAAACAATTATATTAATACAATTCGATCCAATACATACTGAGATCAAATCCAATTTAAATCAGGCAGGTTCTAGACTTGAAGTTGCAGAATCTGTTAAGGAAATTGTTTGACTCAAAAGTTTGAATCTTACTTTAAAAAATAAATAATATCTGGGCCTACATTTTTAGATTTTTATTATCCATTTATTCAGATTCTTCATTAGAGTCTTCAGGATCCGAAAAGGAATCACTGGCTGTTGTAGATAATTTAAGAGCTCAATTGTTTTATTGAAAAATTTCTGGATAAATGTAAAATATATTTAAATATAAAGATTAAAAAACATTTTAGACAAATAATATCTCGTCTTGCCATTCTTTTTGTAACTTAAATTGTTTCAGCAAAAAATGTGAAAATTCGATTTTATAAAAAATAATCTTCTAACGATCAAAAATGGTTTGGCCCACGTAAAACTCACAGGTAGTTTTCCTTATACAACCATATATTTTTCTTAAATATTGAACAAAATTGTGGGTATTCATATAAGCTAAGAGTGAAGAAAAAATTTTCGCTTCTAAAAATAAAATTTTTATGTTTTTATCGGAAATGGTGCAAGATATCATTAATGAGTAAAAGAACTTTTTGTAGAACTTTCTTAACTGTGCAAAATTTATTTTACAAATTTTTTCGTATCTATTGTTGTTTGAAAAAAATTCGAGAATTCGATTTTATGCAAAAAAATTCTCCTGGCCACGAAAGTTATTTAGCCCGCATAAAACTGACAATGTATTTTCCTCATGATATTACAAATTCAACCAAAAACTGGCAAAAAATATAAGCGTCAAAAGGTACATAAGTTTAAGGACAAAATTTGGGTGTTTTTAAAAAACAAAGCTAAAAATTAAAATACTCGTAACTCCGTAAACATTTTTTTTCACAAATCGCAAAAATACGTATCGCTTAATTTCCTCAAAAAAAAAAATATATATTTCGGCCTTGAGAAATTCTTAAACTTAAAATGTAGAACCTGCCCGATTTGAAATGGATTCGATCCTGAGATTTTAAAAAGCTATTATTTAAAAGTTTGTACACTTCACTCCCATTCCCAAATCGTTTAAATTACCTCGTTTCGAATTTCAAAGCTCAGAACTTCAAAGTTAAATTTAAATCGTTAGAAACTTAAAAGCATTCAAATTCACATGGCATAAATTTGAAACCATTAAAATTTAGAATCTCAAAACTTTTGGAAATCAAGTGATTCTAATTTAAACTTCTTCATATTTTAAAAGCCCGTATTTGTATAGCCCATTAATCATTTCTAGAGCTTCCGAACTTTTCTGAGTTCACAAATTGATAATCTTAAAAGTTGAAAACTATGAAATTATATTTATAAATCTATATAACTTTTCAATTTTTATAATTTTGTAAATTCATTATTTAAATTTTCACCCAATTCTAACCAAAGTCGAACATTCTTCAAATTTCCTGGTAATTAATTTAAAATTCAGAAAAATAAAACAAAGGAAATCCTTCCACTCGGCACTTTATTCGATTACCATTAATGTCTTCTTTCCATGGCAATATAATTTTGGTGAAACAAAGCGAAAATTTTCATCGAGTTTATCTCGTGGTCGAGATTTAATTTCGTTCGTTATCGGAAGCTTAGAATTTCAGGATAATTATTTATCGGTCTGGGTCTATTTAATCCACTTTAATGTCCTTTTTATGGCATCGGAGGCAGTTTTCGAAGAAGGAAACCCTCCGCTTTTTGCTATCAAAACTTAATACTTTGTGGGATATTGATTGTGCACTTTATACGAGGAAAGGTCAATATTTCAGTTCTATTAACTTAGCCTCAGTTTGATTCCCTCGAATTCATTGCCTCTTTTACGACTGCTTGCACGATTCGATAAAAGTATTCTTGAAACGATGATTGCAGTAAATTTTAATATTTCCTTATAGAAACTTATTTGAGGATCTACCTGAATTAGAGATTAATCATTTATAATATAAATATCCAACAATTCAAGCAATAAATTATTATGAAATAAAATACATTTAGTATTCATTGAAGCAGAAAAATACAAGAACTAAATGCATTTGATTTATGAGTTTAAAACGTTCAGTTTCGAATCGAACTTCTTGCTCCTTTTTTTATCGGATTCTATCAGTTTCCGTGAACTATACGGTAGTCGATAAAATTGGAACCTAAATCCGATTAGTTTTAGCAGAGACTCGAGCAGAGAGCAATTGGTGAATTTGAGAAGGGGACTTTATAGCCATTTTCGATTTTAGAACGAATACTAAGAAAAAAATATTATTTGACGTGACTTATTTTTTGTGATAATTCACTACTTTTTCGAATTTTTATAATTTGTCGGGATTTTAAATCCAAATAATATAATTCAGGAAACAATTCAAAGTTTAAAAAGCCTTACAGAGTTTTTCATATAGAAAGCATTGATTCGACTTTTGATACGTTTAACTTTCAATGATTGAAAAATCACAACTTCAAGGTTAAACAAATTTCATGCCAAAGCATTTGAAGATAACAAACTTAAAATTGAAATTCTAGACGAAAACAAATTTTTCAATTTGAAAGAATTGATTGTCAAAAATTTAGAAATTGTGGGCCTTTGAAGTTGTTCCATTTTGAATTGGTGAGTGTAAGTTAAACTGATTTTGTATAGAAACATTAAAAACAGAAATAAATTTAATTTTACGAAATAAGGGCAAAGCATTGATCTAGATAATTTTTCAGTTTTTATGTCGACAACAGAATACAAATTTTTAGAAAAAACATTCATTTAAAGGCAAAAATGTATGGTGTAAATTCAATTAGTTTTATATAATTAGCCATTTTTCGAATTCCACATTAAATATTCCTAGTGAAAAATGCAGCACATTTTCATAATTTAATAAATAAGATGAACTTTTTAGTGTTTCATACTAGAACAGCCTAAATTAGTAAACAAGAATGAATATTCTCAACTTTGAATTTTGAAGGGTTAGAATGAAGGGTTCTGCAACTTAAAGTGTACAACCTGCCAGATTTAAAATAAAATCGGTCATTTATAAATTTGTTGGCTCACTTTTCGCTTGTATATGAAAAAAGTGTTATCCCCAAATTCTTTGTTCTTACAAAAAAAGAGATTGTTTTCTCCCTTATTCTGTGGACACCTTCAATCTGCAAAAATAAGGTACTAGGAGATACCAGAGGTGGAATGGAAAAGTGGACTAGAAACGCAGAGGGGGATTGACGAAGACGTTGCCTGGGAAGATTGGCAATTTTCGCAAAATTAAGCGAATTGAATCGAATTATGTCAAGCCCGGTGACGTCAGCTTTGTAACTCGCTGAATTGACGAGAAATGCGAGAGTCGGCTCTTAGCATCGATACGACTTTAGGCGAGATACAGTTGAGAATTGAAACGAATAAAGATAGTGCAACTATACTTCACAATTTTACACGATACTGTCGTGTTGATTCGGCGACATTAAAAAAACATTAGCGTCGATTTTTTTACTAGCAGAAGGCGGAAAACTCGATTTTTCATGCGCCTTTTGTAATTACTCCCGCGATCCTTCCACAACTCTAGTCAGTCAATTCTTATGTTTTGAAACTTTAGTGCCCAAGGTATCGCGATTTGTACATCAAACGTCATATTTCTTTTATAACATTTTTCCGCTGACACACGCTTAATGCACATTGTTTCCCTTCTCAGTGAAGGTTGCAAACGTCGCGATACGGTGAAAAATATTGCATTAATTTACCGACAGAAAATTAACTAAATAGGTTGAAATAAATCAAAAGTGAATAAAAGAACGTTGAACTAAAAAAAAAAGTTATTTGAACTTTTTTTTCGTGAAAAATATACTATTTCTTCAAATCTCTATATTTAAATTAGTAAAATGAAAGCGAAAAGCTAGTTACTAACAATTAGTAAATATATGGGATTTTGCAGCTCCAATAGTTCGCCACACGAGTTAGCATCTTTTCATTTTGTCACCATGAGTTATCACCTTTTCATTTGGTATCTCTGAAATGGAACGTTGTCATTTGACAACGTCACTATACTAATTCACTTAAAAGTAATTATTGCTACACGCATGCGCAAGACCCAAATTCGTAATTATAAATTTCTAAAACATTTTGAATATGCAAATGATCGTAGAAAAATTAATGTAATGTAAAAAAACAGTCGACTTATTCATATTCATAATGACAAATGCAAATTCAGAATTATATGAATAATGGTAATTTGAAAAAAAAACAATTTAAAAATTTCCTCTTTTTAAAGCTATCCAACATAAATTCGAACTAAATTAATAGAACATAATAAAAAAATCACACTTTCATTAGTTGAAAGTTAATTAATTTTGATTCAAGAGTCTACTTCTATATTTAAAGTGGAGAATTCATCTTTTTAACTTAAAACTTCAACAATTCAGTACAATTTTTTTCTTTATCGACTAAAGAATCTCATTTGTTAAAAATGTTCAATTTTGGTTGAATATTAGTTTCTTCAGTTAAAACTTACCTTTTAAAACTGACAAAGAACTTTTTTTCTCATTTTTGGTTGATATTTCAATATTCTTTAGTTGAAAATTCACGTATTTCGTAGAAAATTCTTTATTCTGGCTTGAAAATTAAATAATCTTGTAAAAGGCATTCTTCTTGGTTTTAAATTCAACCACTTCATTTAAATTAATTTTTTCGGTTGAAAATTTGTCTTTTTGGGTTCAAAATTCGTCTTTTTGATTTGAAAATTTAAAAATTTTGTTAAAATTTTTGTCTTACTTGGTCGAAAAATCTTTTTTTATGAAAATACATTTATTTGATTGAAAATTCAACCATTTAGTTAAAAAAGCTTCGGAATTTCTAAGATTTCAAATTGAATTTAATATGGTATACATTTTTATTTAAAGAATTTATTTTCCTATTTTCTTGAAAAATCACCTTATTCCTTATATTTTTCAACATTTTGGTCTGTAAATATTGTGATTGATATAGTTTAAAAATGCGTTTTTTCAGTTGAAGTGAGACTCAACAATTTTGTTTTACTATTTCAATGAATAACATTCAAACAAATGATTATTATTCAAAATCCTTAGTGATAATTCAAAATCTTAAATGGTTACTAATTCAAATTTATAAAGCAAGAAGAAGAAAAAAAGCTTAAAAAATATTTTTTAATTTATTCGCATTTCTAAAAAATATTCTATTTTTTTCTAATTTATCCTTTAAACTATGGTAAATATATGTTGTCATGAATCTTGTCAACTGCACTATTTTAATTTCGAAGCTTTAGATTTCAAAGCATTGTAATTTCACCTGACGAAAGAAAATATACGAAAAATGTTACGCGGAATTTTTTACGGTTTATAAATTTGATTTTAAACATGACAAACATAAAGCACTCAAGTCTGAACAATTGTTCATCTAAAGACTTTAAACTTTATATTATAAATTTAACCTAGTTTGAGTTTTTAATTAAGTTTCATTAAATTTGACTTTTTTTACTATTACTTATAACGTTGTGGAGGAAGCATAATCTCCCTGAAATAAAGACATACTGAGTCACATTTTTAATTAGACTAATGTTTGGACACTCAATTACGAATGTGTGTCAAATAAAATGAAAAAATAAAAAGGGGATCTGACTGTGTAATCGAGGGTGGGAGAATATGACATTTAATCAACCCCTGGGACACGAAAAAATATTTCAGAGTTCATATAAAAGGCGTGGCACACTCCGACCTATTATTAAGCGAACCACGAACACTAATAAGAGTCCACACGCACATCATAATTTTCGGAGATGAAAGTGAATGGATGTAATATGTGAGTATTCAGTTATTTTTCATACAATGTCCCTTTATTAAAGTTAGCTTTAAATAATCTTATTGAGTTAAAATGAATTAAATATAATAATATATATTTTTTGTACATTTAGAAAAATTAGATCTATGAAATTCAAGTTTAAATAAAAAAGTTCTGAAAAATGTTTAATGACATTTTTTCTGGGATTTATCTAAACTGAGTAACAGATAGTTTTTTTTCTTTGTAATTACCCTTGTTACATCAAATCATATCTCGGAATGATATCAGAAAGCATAATCGTAATTTATTGGAAAAAAATTACTCGGTGGATTTTACACGATTCAAATAAAAGAGGAGGAAAAAACTTGAAAAAATTGAGATAATATTCCAGTGTGTCACTGAAGCGAGTAATGAGTAGTTCTTTCCAGAAAATAAATCAGCTGACTTTTTTATAGACATTTTAACTGTTTGAGAAACAATAAAAAAATTTATGGGTGCGATATCAAGAATGTCAACTTTTAAAACTATGAGCATTGTTCACTTTTTAGGCACCTAGATCTTTTACATTATTTTCCAATTAATATTAAAGATATTTTCTTTATTAAAAATTATTAATTTATTATAAAGAAATTTATTTTTAAAGGTCAAGAAGTTGAGAAAATAAATGTTCTGATAGAAAATCTTGCTTTTCCTCAAGTGTCGAATTCGGGGCAATTTTCTTATTCAAGGGTTTTCGACCAATGAATTTTCACACGCGAAATACTCGTTTCCTGAAAGTCATTCGTTGGAGTGGCCCATTAACTTGGAATCACTAGTGACTTCCGAGCGCAATAAAATGCGGGTTCAAAGAAATAATATAAGAACGATGAAGAAAAAGGTGCCGTGAAAAGAAGGTAGACAAGCTGTGAAAAACCAAGTAGGTTAATTTCCAGAATTAAGACTGCTGGATAATGAATTTTGCAAGATTTTAAAATTGTAATGCGGCTCCGCTCCAAACGATGAAGCTTGAACTGAAAATGTACTATTTTTAATCTCAATAGTGAATTTTGCCAGATTAAAACATTTTTAATCCAAAACAAAATCAAGAAACCTTAAAAAGAAAATGAAACTTGAAAGTTTTTCATTTGACATTTGAATTTTTTCAAGTTTTTAAAATGTTAATTTAGCTCAGTTTCGAATGATGAAGAATCGACTTTTAAAATTATAAAGTCATTCAATTATGAAAACTTCGTTTTGACATTGGACTCAAGAAAGATAAAAGTCGAAAGGTTGAAGCTTCTTATCTTTTCCTTGTCTGGGAATTAAAACTATTGAATTCTGCAAATTTTCAGATACATTTTTTAAAAATAAAATAATTTTTGAATTAAAATCTTTTTTTAAAAATGAGTTTCGAAAATTTAACTAAAAATTTATCAATTCAGTGACCGTATTTTGCTGTCACGAACGAGGTCAAGAATGAGAGAGATACGAGGGGAAAAAAATTTGTAATTAAACTTGTTTTAATTCAATTTTGCAGAAAGTAATTCTAGAAGATCAACAATTGAAGCTTGCACACCTTTTACATTTTCGTAGATTTTTGGTTTTATTTCAAATATTAAAAATTTAAGTTCACAACATTCTACAATCCTTATAATTCCAGATAAAAAATTTCTCAATTCTGAACCTTCATGTTTATGAATATCCAGCAAAAAATTTCCAATTTAAAAAACTGTTCAACTAAAATGCTTTTAATTCAAAATGGTTTAAATATTGCGGATCAATTTTGAAGCTGTAACTTCGAAAATCGAACCTTTTTACACCATTTTCTATTTTTGTAAATGTTACCTTTAAAAAAACATTTCATTATTATGTCTCGGAAGATAAGATTTAAAGAAATGATACATTTTTCTAAATTTTCTAGTTCACTTCAATTATAAATAAAAATTTTTCAACGCAGTCTTTGACAAGCCAATAGGTGTCAGTTATTAGCAAGTGAAAAACCTTTTTAAAAAATTCAACATTTTTTTTCATTCTCCAAAATTGTAAAAATTTGCAAAACATGAAAATTGAATTTTATTATTTTGAATTTACGAGAGAATAACAATTTAAAGTTTTATGGTGGCCGTTTTAATCGAGGATACAAAGGCATGGCTTTCCCCGGTTCGATAAAATATATAAGGCTTATTTAGTATTTTATTTTCATTCAGAAAATCCAAATTCTCAAAGCTGATATTTTTTCATTAGAATCAGAACTGAACTGTATATTATAGCACTGGACGTTGCACTCTATGCAATTTTAAACTTTAAAATTAAAATGTTTCCTTTTAACAATTTCAAATAAAATGCCTTTAAACTGCGAAGATTTTGATCTTAATTATATCAGTTTAAGAAATTTTATGTGAGAATCATTCAAAATTAAAAGATTAACCAATTTTCTAGCTGACCACTTTTTAAAACAGAAATAACATTATTCTGGACCATATTTTAAGTTTGAGTGATTTCAAATTCATAATTTTTCAATTGTTCTTTATAGATCACGATCCAATACTTACACTTAAAAATTTTCAAATAATTTTAATTGAACAATTTAAATTTAAGCGTTTAAAGCTTAAATTTAGTACTCCAAAATATTTAACGATGTAAGGCTTTCTGTTTTAATCAATTTAGTTTCAAATAGTTTAGTTTTGAATAATAAATTTATAATTGCTCATTTTAAATGAGCAGTCAAATATCCCCTTATATTAAAAAATTAGACTTTTTTTTAATTTCGAAATTTCAAGGTGAATGGGTTGAAAATGGAATATTCTAGACTGAAACAATATCTGAATTGGATTTCAATTTGAATAAAAGCATTTGATTACGAATTTTTATATTTATTTAAATACTACGGCTTTTGTATTGAAATGTTTTATTTTGTAATATTAAAGTCCATAATTTTTTATTTTAAACATCTTCAGAATCGTCTTTCAAAATCAAGAAATGTTAAAATTTTGAAACCTAGCCTACATTACAATTTGGGAAATCATGAATTAATTTATATCCACAGGTGATGACTTGAAACTTTTTTTTTAATGTTCAGTTTTAATCGCTTTTTTCTGTAACTTTTTGAACTTTTGTTTATAATTTTTACTCTTAAAAATTGGGGAACTCCTCCCGGATTTAAACGTTCAGAACTTCAGGTACATATGAAAATATCAGTTCATCCACAATTAAAAAAAAAAAAAACTTGAATTGTTGAACTTTATCAAATCAAATAAAACTATAGTTTATATAGGCAACATTTTATAATTAATATAAAATATATAACAAAAATGAATAAAACCCTTAAAATTGAACATAAAAAAATGGAAAAAATCAACTCTTTCAATTTTGGACACAGCGATTAGTAATTTACTGAACTTGGAATATGAACGCATCAATTTCGTCCATGTACCGGAACCGCGGAATATTTAATGACTCGCAAATTGAGTCTCGTTCATTTCAACACAATATTCGGCTTTCAGTGGAAAAAGTCCGTCCGCGGCGGACCGTGAATTGCATCAATTTCGAATCCTGTCCAATACGTATATTGAAAATTTAATGCGACGTCCCTTGATGCCGCTATCGTCATCCAAATTTCAGTCATCGCTCGAGTTACATCCAGGCATCGTTTTACACATTCGCGACTCACCTGCTAAGCTCTCAGCATCTTTCCAGTTCATCTGAAGCGACAGGTCTCCCACGCGGCAACCCGGATTGCACAACTTTCCCGCTGTCCTTTCATCAAAAATCTTCTCTTCTTTAAAAAAAAATCGGCTTCCAAGTCCGAGAACCTCCATTCTAAATTCACGAAAAAAACACTTCTTTTCTTTTTGCTAAAAAGAAGTATAACTTCTCCAAGAATAAAAAAAAAGATGAGTAACACAATCCCGGAAGTGGTAGGCGAGAAATCTCGCGAGAAACTAAGTCGTTTTAAATTATTAAATTTCGAATAATTAAAAAAAAACTGACACTATCGTTGCATACACGCACTTTTTTTCCACATTATAGATTTTATAAATACTTTATGTCTCTAAATGCATCTTTCAATTCCCAGACTTTAAATTTTTTAAATTGATTTCTTTAATCTGAAGGATAATTTATTACTTTATGGGGTTATATTTGTTGGTTTTTCCGTGTTTTAATCATTTAATTCATTTTTGAAATTTTTGAGGGTATCTATATTCTTCTATTCTAGATTAGTATCTCCATCGCGAGAAGCGCGAGCCGTCCCAGAACTTGGATGACCAAGTTGGGTTGGCAGTTTAAATGCAACTATGCTTCCTCGGGTTTGGGTTGAGCGCGCAGAGCTCGAGTCGGGGACGTTCGGCTAAACTCGTGTTAGTTCGGATCTCGTCGATATGCCCATAGACACTGTGTATATGACTATGGATATGCCGTACCATGCGATGCCGCGCTATGCTTCCCGACGACGGTTTAGTGGAGGGGGAAGTGTTGAGGTGGGGTAGAGAAGAGGGGGATGTGATTTTGAGTGGGGGTTATGGTTGCTTGGTAGTGGGGGTTATGGTTGCTTGGTGGTGGCGGCGGGGGTAGTTAGGATGCGGGGACTGAGACGAGAGGAGAGTAGACGCGTAACAGAGACGGTCATATGGCGCCCAACGCGGAATGGGGATGTCTTATGTCATTCTCCTACGCGCTCACGTAACTGGTGTCTCGTAAGTACGCACATGCTCTCATGATCAGATTCACGAGCCTTTGCTGGGAATGGCAAAAAAAGACGGGAAATGTGTCAAGAAATTTGAAGTTTCGAGAGGTGAATTTTAATTGAGTTTATAGAGATTGATAGATAAAGGAAGAACTGATGGTTGTTTGATCTATGTGATGTGTAATATTTGTTCTATTGAGTATTTATTGAGTACGTATTTTGGCAATTCTTATTATTAGTAACAAATATATATTTAATTTACATCTTCATTGATATCGCATCAAATTTTTAAACGTTTACCAGGCTCGCTTTGAAATTGTTTACTATTTCTTGTACAATTTGAAATTGTACAGTTTTAAGCAATTAAAATTCTTCATTATTGAGTCCTTAGAGCTAAATTCTAATTAAAAATTGATGATCTTTGTATGTCTTTTAAATTTCATTCGAATTGTGCAGTTTTGAAGCCAAAAGGACGAGCTTTCTACGAAACAGTTAAGTTTTCAAACGAAAAGATAAATTATCAACTAAAAAGATAATTTTCTACAAAAAGACGAATTCTAAAAAAATATAGAGATTTTTAACCAAATATTCGAATTTTTAACAATAAAGATTATTTACCCACCAAAAAAGGCGGAACCTCAACAAAAGCATCAATTTTCAACCAACCAGTCGAATTTTTAAGCAAGAAGTAAAAAATATTAATTTGGAACGAACAAAGAAATAGTTAAATTTTGAATTAAAAATGCAGTTACATTTTTAAACAAAAAAATTAATTTTCAATCAAGAAGATTAATTTTTTTACCAAAAAAGAAGAGTTTTTAAAAAAACAAATTACATCAATTTCCACACAAATAGTGGAATCTATAAGTTAAAAAGGATCAACTTACAACGAAAAGTGGGATAGGTCTACAAAACCGTTGAATTTTCAACCAAAATTATTAATTTTCTGCCAAAAAATTTTTTTTTTTCCAAAAAAGACAAATTCTCAACAAAATAGATTAATTTTTAACCAAATAGTTGAATTTTTAATTAAGAATATTAATTTTCTATCAAACCAAACGAATTCTCAACAAATAAAAATAAATTTTCGAACAAGCAGTTGAAATTTAATGTAAAAAGGATTAAATAGAAGGTGAATTCTTATTTAAAAAATTAAATTTCAATTTAAAAAGAAATTTCAACAAGATAGCTTAACTTTGTCCCAGATTGTCGAATATTCAACCCAAAAGACGAATTCTCAATCAAATATATCACCTTGCAACCAAATTTTTAATTAAATTTAAAATTCCGCTGTTCAAAAAACCATGACATCCATTAATCTCAACCAAACAGTTGAACTTTTGATCAAGAACTTTAATTCTCTATAAAAAGACGAATTTCTAACAAATTATACTATGGGAGATGAACTTTTAAATAGAAAAGATTAACTTTTTGTCAAAAAGATTAATCCTCAACAAAAAGCATACATTTTTAACCAAAGAGCTGAATTTGTAACAAACAACGTTGTTAAAAAAACCAGCAAAAATGTCACAGAACGATAAAAGAATAAATTGTTTATGAAAAAAATTAACGTTTTATAAAAGAGATAAATTTAACAAAAAATTGTATAAATTTTTAAACCAAATGGTTGAGTTATCAAAGGAAAAATCAATTTTTTAAAAAGAATGAAAGTTAAATTTAAAAAAAAAATTATTATTTATTTTAAAAAACGAATTTTCTGCAAAACAGTTAAATTTTCTATAATTCATTGCAATTTTCTATCATATTTAGTAATTTCTGAACTGAAAACGATTAACTTTTGGCAAAAAGTGTAATAGTTACCTTTTCATTTTAATTGAATTTTCTACTGGTGTAAATTGACATAAATCTAAAAATTGTAATTTTTGAAGAAGTTTGATGAAAAATTCCGAATTATAAACGTTAAATTTATACAATTTAAATCATACATTTTCGATTATTAAATGCTTTAAGTTTGATATTACTCAATTTGACATTATATGAAAAAGTGTTTTTTTTTAAATATAAAATCCGACAAATAAAATTGTATTTTTTTACCGTATAAAATAAAATTTTTAATCAATCGAAAAACAGAAGATAAAAATTTTCATAATTTGTCACTGATTGCATAATAAGGGCTTACGTATAAAACAAAAAGTCAAAATATTAAAAATGGATAAAATACTTCTAAAGACATTTTTTGTGGTATAATTTAAATTCTGTAATGTTTTAAAATTTGTCGTTCATAAAAATTTGACGCCGACTTTATATGCTTCATCAGTTTTAATCATCATTATGATCCGTACATAAAGCTGGGTTTCAAGGTATGCAGAGCAATGCAACTCACATTTCACAAACCATGCAAAATGAAGTCAATGCCGACCATAACTAAGGAACACTATCGTACTTAAGCGACTGTAACCGGCTCTTAACGACGATAAAACGGTTTAGTTAAAATTGACCAAAGCACGAAAGTTAAATACTCAAATCTGCACGCTAATTATACATTTGCAGTTAAAAACAGTTGCTCAAAGCTCGGCCTACAAGGGAAATATTATAGACCACGCTTATCTAGGAAATTCCTCAAAAATATTTTAAATATTTATCTCATCATTATTTACTTACATTTTATTATTAATGTAAATTTTTCTTTAAAAAAGATATAATTGAACCAATTCTAACGACGATTTAATAGTTTTCCAATTACATGTTTAAATATATTTATCAAAATTCTCTAATTTGTTTCATTTTCAAGTATGTAAAAAATATTGGTTTGAAATTTAAGTAACTGTCTATGCATATATGATTAAGAGTTTCATTTCACTAGAATTATAAAATTTATAACACATTATACAGTTCCAGTTACTTTAAGTAAATACAAAAAGAAAACTAACTGGATAATATTTAATGAAAAGTCACTGGAATTTTATAAGATTACATTAAATACTTCAAACCTTTTTTTTGGGGGGGGGGGGGGGGGGGGGGGTTCTGGAAAATCTCATAAGTCCTTATATAGAGGAGGAGGGTCCAAAGAATTTCTTACGTACGTGTTCGCTTTCTCATTTTTTTGTAATATAATTAACACCTGTTTTGGCTTTGAAATTTCATTCTATACTATGATGAACAATACATCATTTATTTGTTTCATTTAATTTTTATTATATAATATTTCATACTGACTATAAATCCAATAAATACAAAGAGTTAAACTGTTCATTGTCCTTTAAAATCTTCGGAAATCCCTTCAGATCTCTAAAAAGCCCGTAAATGTCCTGAAATTCCGTGAAATATTTAGAAATTTTGCAAGTTCCCTTTAAATCTTTTAAATCCCTTTCAAATTCACTGAAATCATTCAAATCCGTGTGAATCTTTTCGAATCACTTAAAAGCCCTTACAATATTCAAAGCCATTAAAATTCGTCGAAATCTCTTCAAATCCTGTATGATATCGGGAAATCCTTTAAAATTACGTTCAATCTTTGAAATAATAGGAAATCCTCTAAAATCTACTTACATATATACGTTGGGATGTTTTCAAATGTCTTAAACCCTTTTAAAATCCCGTGAAATCTTAAAAACCCCCTCATAACTCTTAAAATTCTTTGAAATCCCTTTATAATTCTTCAAATCCTTTAACAGCTCCTTGAATTCTCAAAATCTCACTAAACATTACATCCTCCATATTATTCAAAATTCGTAAAAATACTTTAGTACGAAATAAAACCCTTTGAAATTTCGTGACTTTTTTTTAATTTCTACAAATCCTTTATTATCAATAATAATGCGGAAACTATTGGAAATTTCGATAAACATTTTTAAATCCTACATGATTCTTTAAAGTTCCGTGAAATCATTTTAAAAAACCCTTTTATATCTCTTAAGATCTTTAGATATACCCTGAAATGGTCAAAATCCTCTTTATATCTCATAAAATCTACTAAAATCAATTTAAATCCCCTGAAATTCTTAGAAATCTCTTTAAATTTTTTTAAATTTGCATTAAAATTATATTCCTGGTATTCGAAAATATTCGTGAAAATAATTCGGTACCAGATAAAATCCTTCGAACTCCCGTGAATCTTTAAGAAATTTCTGAAAATTCTTGATCAAGTTTGAAAATTTTTCGAAATTCCGCTTAATCTTTTCGAAGCATGCAAAATCCTTTAAAATTCCATAAAATGATTGAAACCCCTTTATATATCTTAAAGTCTGTTGAAATCCCCTCAAATCATCAAATTTTCTTAAAATGTATTGAAAACACATTAAATAGTTTAAAATCTTTGTAAGATTTCGAAATCTCAAAAAATAAAACTCCGATATCCTAACAAATTCGTGAAAATATTTTGATACTACACAAAATGCTTTGAAATCCCGCGAATTTTTTTAAATCTCTAAAAATCCTTTATAATATTCGGACATTCTTTTAAATTCCGTTTAATATTTTTAAATTCTACTAAATCCCTTAAAATCTTGTGAAATGATTAAAACCTCGTTTATATCTCTTAAGATCCTTTCGAATTCCTTGGCATTTCTTGAAGTCTCTTTTAATTTTTGAAATGTCATCAAAATGATTTCCCTGATATCCTTCAAATTCGATCAAATACTTCGCTGCCGCACTACAATTCTGTAAAACTCCATGACCTTTTTTTAAAAATCTTCAATCCTTTATAATATTCGTAAATCCTTTGAAATCCCGTGAAATCTTTTTGAATCTTACAAAATCCTTTAAAATCCCATTAAATAATTGAAACCCATTTATATCTATCAGAATCATTTAAATTCCTTCAAAATTCCGTGGCTTATTTTGAAATATTTTAAAATCTCTTAGAATCCCTTAAATCCCTTTAAAAAGGTAAAAGCTTTTATATCGCTAGATAGCTTCAAAATCCCATAAAAATCGCTTACAATCTTTGAAAATACGTTAAAATCCCTTCAAATCTCTAAAACTCTGTTAAGATCCTTAAAATTCACTAAAATATTTTGAAATCTTTAAAATCCTTAAAAATATTTCGGAAACTCTTAAAATCCCTCAAAATATATAAAAATCTGTTAAAATCCCCGGAAATATTTTCAAATCTTTTACAATATATTAAATGCAATACGATTTTTTTGAAATGTCTTGAAATCCTTTACAATCCATGGGCGTACGTTGGAATCTGTTGAAATCGTTTAAAATCTTTAAAAACCCCATGCCATCAATAAACCCCCTTTACATTTCTTCAAAACTATTAAATTCCAATGAAATATTTGGAATTTGTTTGAATCACTTTGAATCTTTGAAATCTCATTAAAATCCCCTAACATTCTTTAAAATTTGTGAAAATATTTAGCTATTGTATGAGATCATTGAAACCCCTTTGAAATCCTGTGGTTTTTTTTGAATTTTTAAAAATTTCTTCAAATCCATGAAAGCCCTTTAAAATCGCTTAAAACCCCAAAGTCGGTTGTTAACTTCAACATTTCTTACAATTCTTAAAAATCCGCCGAAATATCTTGAAATCTCTAAAAATTGGTTAGGATCCTCGAAATTCCGTGAAATATGTTGATATTTTTAAAATTCCTCAAAGTTTTTCTGAATCGATTGAAATCCCCCACAATATATTGAAATCTTTAAAAACCAGTCTAAATCCAATTAAAATCTCATTATATCTATCGAAATTTCTTACAATACTTCGGTATCCATTGAATTCCTTTAAAATACAGTATAATTTTTTTCCTTTTAAAAAGGGAAAAACTCTGTTAGAAATGCTTTACAAATATCTTTCAATCATTTGATTACCTTAGACAATTGAGAAATATTGACAATAAAACATTATAATAAATAGCGTGGGGTGTGTTGATGACAATCTTCCACTGTTTATTATACAGTGCAACTCTTTTATAGTCCCGATTTCGAGGCTGACGGTGGGTGGTAACTAACTCATTATAGCCTGCTCCGGTTTTGTTTGTTCACGCCTGACTGCTCGCCTGGGCGACAGCTGCAGATCCCGCGCAGCTCCTGTTACTCCTACATGCGGCGCGGAGTCAATTCTCGGAAAGGCTATAGAAGGGAGGGCTATTGAAGATTTTCACTGTAGTTGTATTTTGTGAATATTACTGAATTTTTTATATTTAAATAAAATGACCAATCATGGAGAGGGTAACCAGACATTGTACTCATTACTCTATTTTTCCTATATTGATCAGGAAATATAAATTCTTACATTACATGCATAAAACAGAACCTTATGTTTGACTGAAACCCAAGTTAAATGTACTGATCTACTGATGCAATTAGGGACACTATTCTGCACAGTTCCTCGATGCTGCAATTACGAATTATCATGTCACTTTAACGAATAATGTAAAGAGATCTAACTTACGTTAACGTTATAGAATATAGTTCATACAGCGCTATAAACTATGAAAATGTATTGCTAAAAAATAATTACTAAATAAGCGCACGATTAATTCTGATAAATATTGGATATACTCTTAATTAATCGGTATTTGTAAGCACGCAAGTCAATTATCTTAACCACTAAACTATTACACGAGATGCGATCTGTAAAATAATTGTGAAATGCATTTGTACCTGAGAGGTGGCGAACTTGGAAACGACTTCTGAATACGCGCCCATGCCATCGCGGCACACAACAAAAGCTCTCGGATTTACCCTATATCCGTACAAGTGAGCTGAAACAGTTACGGAACAAAAAAAACGTCCTGTGACAATAAACTCTCAAGTGTACGCGATCTGTGAATAAGTTGTGCCATCCAAAATTTGGTTATTTTTTATAAAACCCCTTCCTTGTTTTATGGAAATATAGTGTAATGTCACGACTGTCACAGAAATGTCAAAAAGAAATGTTCTTTAGGTGATGCAATCCATCCATTGACGATTGCGCCGTGAATTCAGCCGGTGGTCAGCGCAGATAGGTTGCGTTGTTACGACTTTAGGGGCGAGCTAAGCAAACCAATCGGATCGGTAGCATGTACCGATCCTTCGGTAATGCCCAATGCACAATTATTCAAATCTCGGCTTAGTGGATTTTCCATATCTTATAGTATGTAATACTAGGGAATAGAGGTTCATTTTATTAACGATAACCGTTAAATTAACCTTAATTTCATTGTGACATTTACGATATAATAAGGGATTTTGTCATATTTTGATCCTTGTTAAGAGCAGTTTATACTGTTACGGTTACAAGAAACCCTCTACATTTCTGGATAAGTAAGTAAGTATTACATTTATTTTTTCTGCGTAAAGGGTGGGGGGGGGGGGTACAACAATCATACGAAAACTTACATTGGCGGGGGTGGGGGCACTGCAAAAATCATCTTTGCGTAATTAATGGACGTTTCTTAAGCAAAAATAGTTATCTATAACAAAATAAATTCTCTAAATATTTTCAACTTTCGGTCTGGCCTATAAAATGAAATGTTGAACAATAAATTTTGTCTGTATCACAAGCACTTTATTTCTGATTTTATTTTGGTTTATGCAATATGTATTCATATTATTTTGCTCGTTCTACTTAGAGATGTTGCAAGACGTGTAGATAGATCTGTTTGTTCGCAGCTTTAACATCATTAGCATTTTCGATCTGATTAGCATCAGCCTGCCGGGAATTCCAATACAATATCTTGGATAATGCCCGTAACTGTCAATCATCTGATTAAGATTATGGTACGCGGGCAGCCAAGAGCGAACGTCTTGTACTCTGTACACGAGTATAATAATCAATCGTGACAATGGAGTATCGCGACTGGCACAGAATACAATAATAATATTCATCCCGGGGATCAGCATTCGCTTTGTGTAGTACAGCACGTTTATTGCCTAGCATTCAGGGAAGCTAAACAATTTCAGGCTTCACAGCGGAAAATGTAATCAAAATAGGGGAATAATGAATTTTTTCTGCAGAAATTGGAATACAAGTAGGAGAGAAATCCTAATGTTTTAAGTACTTTAAATGCCCTTTCCCTTTTTTTCCACTTTTTTTAAATATTTAGAGATCGATAAAGTTATTTTTATGTCCGATTTGCAACTTCTATGAGTTAATACATTTTATTTTTTACAGTCTAACATCTTTTCTTCAAGCTAAAGGTGTTACTTCTTTGCAAAAAGAGATTTAAAACTTTCAAATTCTTTGTGAGAAAAAAAATTTGTATCCTTGAAGCATCAATTAAAATTAGCCGCAATTCTTTTTTTAATCACGGAACTCATGGGAAATATTAACCACTTATTTACAAATAATGTTTTGTACCATAACCTTTACTGCGCCGGGTGAGCGGTGGTCGCTCAGGCGTGAACAAACAAAAGCGTTTTCTACGAAACGGCCCTCTATCTGGGTAATTCCCCATCTCCTCCAGCCCCAAAACCGGCCCAGTCTCAAAGTTCCACTGCACCTACAAAAATAATTGAAAAAGTTATTCAGAACTGATAAAAAAATTTTAAGTGCGTATTTCGAAATTTTTGATTGAAAAACAATTATCAACGATTCTTGTCGATAATTAGGTTTATTTACATGTATTGTTTATTATCAAAAATTGAATCCCCTACCCCTACTACTTTCCAGATTTTGAGCATTTCGATGATTTAAGAGAATTTTTAATTAGAAAATTTGTAAGTTACATACTAAATTAATTATTTTAATTATGGCTTATTAAATTATTGTTAAGTCGGTGAAAAATATCTTATTTGGGATCCATATGTTCAAAAACAAGGTTAAATTTTACCTTTAAATTTAAATTCACGGAATTGATGCTCTATGCATGTTAAACTCCTAATATAAAAGTTTTGTTTCACACAAAAATGAAGAAGAAAATTTCACATTTTTGTAAAATTTCATGAAATTGTATCTCTAATTTGTAACAAAACTTTAAAATGGAAATCTGTACTATCAGCAGCGTAGTTACTATCGATCAGTATAGATGTCAATGCACAATATGTGGAAATAAAAATCAAAACTATCGATCAAGTTAACTCTTCAAATAACAGAAAATAATTACCGTCATTTTGACAAGATGGAAAAGAAATTTTTTTTCACATTTTAAAATTATATTTTTCTGAAAAAGCATCTTATAAGATTCGCTCCACTGGATATCGAACCACAGAACTTCTGATTACTGGTCGGGTGCTTTCCCAATTAGGCTATTAAGAGAGATCGAAAGAAAAATCTTTTTCCAGAAATATACGCTATCTCAAGCTGGGTGATACGAGTAATTTTTAATGGAAATCTGTATTATCAGCAGAGTAGTTACTATCCATAAGTATAGATATTACTCCAAAATCTATGAAAAAAGAAGTCATCGATCAAGTATATTTCTGAAAAAAAATTTTCTTTCGATATCTCTACTGGTTCCCAGTAGCCCGATTCTTAGAAGACCTTTTGTCAGAAAAATATAATTTTAAAATGTGAAAAAGAATTTATTTTCCATCTTGTCAAAATGACGTTAATTATTTTCATTATGTAAAGAATCAACTTGATCAATAGTTTTGATCTCTATTTACACAGATTGTGGAGTGACGTCTATATTGATCGATAGTAACTACTCTGCTGATAATACAGATTTCCATGAAAAATTACTCGTATCACCTAGCTTGGGATAGCGTATATATCTGAAAAAAGATTTTTCTTCCGATCTCTCTAATAGCTTAATTGGGTAAGTATCCGACCGGCAATCAGAGGTTCTGTGGTTCGGTTCCCAGTAGAGCGATTGTTAGAAGATCTTTTTTCAGAAAAATATAATTTTAAAACTTTATAACAGTAAAAAATTTGTTACGCATAAAAATCTCGTATTGACATTAAAATATCTTTAGCGAACTGTAAATATATATTTTTTTAAATCTGAACAAATACATAATCATTTTATTGTTGTGAAAAAGAAATAATTTTGTCTGATTTTTGAAATCGCAAATGTGCAAAAATAACGAAAAATCAATTACTGTAGGAGAAATTTCCCGAAAAATGAAAGTTTTCGAATTTTCGATTTCCTAGGTAAAAATATATATTCCTAAAACTTTCAAACACTCGAAATGATCACATTCCCGAAAATAGTAAATGCCGAAATTCAACATTCCCAATGATAGTAAATTGCCAAATTTTAAAACTCTCGAAAAAGTTTTTTTCAGTTAAAATATTTTTTTTATCGTTGATATATTCTCAAGTGTACTATTAAATCTTTTTTTTAGGAATTTGACAATTTGAAAATGACTAAATTCCCGAAAGTAGTAAATTGACGAAATTTTTAATTCGGGAAAATGGTAAATTGCCAAATATTCAAATTCTCATAAAAAAGTAATTTTTTCTGTTAGAATGTTTTTTTCTTCATATGGTGTATTTATTCTCAAGTAAACTATTTAATCTTATTTTTTGATACGCAAATTGAAAAATTCGGCAATTTACTATTCTCAGGAGTATAAAAATTCGGAAATTAAATAATTTTTGAAATTTAAAATTACATTTTTTGAAATTATGGGATCCCAATTCAAGATGGAAGATGTAATATTTTAATTTAGAAGAAATTGCATTCAGAGAACTTTCAACTAGATTCTGGTTTGTAATTTTAAAATTTAAAAGTTCAATATTACACTCTATAATTAATGGTTAAAAAATTAGTATCAATTTCTCAATTAAGCTCTGAATAAATTACAATGTTAAACCTTTAAATTAATTTTGACCCCAAAATCAATATAAATAGAGACTTTTTTTTAGACGATTTAAGGAAAATTGCTTGAAAAAATGTAAAAACGTGGAAACGTTAAGACTTATAATTTGGCTTAGGAAAGAAGAGTGATGACCTATGATCTTTTGCGTGCTGCATTTGAATGAGTAAATGAAAATGTCAATTCATGCATAGTGTTTTCAAGAAAAATGTTAGAGTCAGGAGCATGACACTTTTTCGAGTATCTTTTAGAATCATATCGAAACAATCTAAGTCATAAAGTTTTATGTTTAGAAGTTAGAGCATTTTCTGAATTTTTTCGATTTTTTATAATCTTGTGTATTGAAAAGGAGGATGTTCCAGAGAGATAGTAGAATTTAACTTTTTTAAGGTATCTTTTGACATTAAATGGCACTATTATAAAGCATACAATCTTAGGCCTGGAGGTTAGATTATTTTCTGGAACATTTTTTTAGATTTTGTATTATCTTACGAGTTGAAAACAAAGGTCTTCTGGAAGAGGTAAGGGAATGAATTTACCTGAAATTCCGAATGTTTAAATGAATGAAATATTTTTCTCCATTTCTATTTTGCTCATAAATATTGTTCCAGCTGTAATTTAAAATATGAATTATAATTCTGCTCTAATAATAAATTATTTCCAACATAAATAAACAAACAATTTAGCACTTTTTTTTTGCAAAGTCATCAGTAAACAATTACGTTCATTTGAACTTTCAGAACTTCAAGCACACGGGGAGTGAATCTTTTTTGTAGGTATTTTTTGACATTAAATGGAACCATTCTAAAGCATACGATTTGAGGTCTGAAAGTTAAGGCATTTTCTGGATTTTTTTTTATTTTTCATTATCTCAGCGGTTGAAAACAAAGGTCTTCCGGAAGACGTAGGGGAATGAACCTTTTTTCGGTATCTTTAGACATCATATGGAAGAATGCTATACTATTAAATTTTATGACCGGAACTTCGGGCATTTAAAAATTTTTTTTTCAATTCCTTATTATCTTCAGTTTTTAAAACGAGGTTGTTTATATTATCTTACGGATTACATTAGGGTACGTTCTGGGAGAGTCAGGGGGTTGATAAATTTTCAGCACCATGTTGGCACTGAATGATTCGATTATCAGTAGTAAAATTTTAGTTCTGGAAGTTGGATTTTTTCAAATGATTTTTTTAGTTTTCAACGGTTGAATGGGGTGTGACCCCGCAGAGATAGGGGTGTGGTACCGTCTAGATTTAATTTTGTAACCAAATAATCCTATAATCAACAGTAAAATTTTAGTTCTAGAAGTTACATTATTTTTTATGACTTTTTTTATTATTAGGGTTTGAATTGGGGTGTTCTCCTGAGCTCCCAGAGGGATACAACTTTTTTAGTTATATTTGGTCATTAAATAGAGTCATTTAAAATAATAAAATTGTACGTCTAGAGCAAAATTTGTTTTTTTCATTTTTTGTAAAGGTTGCAAACTTTCGCGAAGGCTATCGCTAAATGCCCGAAAGAAAGACCGTCAATTTATAATGAATTTATAAATTTGAAATGATTTATCGCAAAAGGGAACTAAACTTTGAAGAAATTAAAATCAAGAAACTGTAAATATTTCGCCATAAGCTTCGTCATTCTTGTAAGTGCTAGGAGCATTCAGTATTGATAAATTAAAATTTTTTCAAATATAGATTTTGCTTAAGTTAACAGTTTTAGAGAATGAGCCAAAAATAAATCTTTTAAGATACAATTCAGCATTTTATATGCATATAAATAATTTTGATACTCTCTTAAATATATTTAATAATATAAACTCAACCTTACAATTTACTGTTGAAATTGAAACAGAAGGGGCATCACATTTTCTAGATATGATAAATCAAAGCTGATGAAGGCCATATTATTATCACAGACGAATATAGAAAAACGATTTGTCATTGAAGAAAATTTGCCGTAGAAAATTTGTTTACCAGAGCTCTTAAATTATCTGATGCAATTCTTTATGAATGCAATATTGAATTATGTAAACAAACACATGTTTTCAATCATTACCCATTTTATATCGTGAAGAAACATGCACTGAAAAAAATGGTTTAGCTGTCCCAGATGACAGTTTAGGTGGATTTTTTTCCCAAGAAAATAGAGCTGTTACCAAGATTTCTAGCCTTTTTTAGCTAAATTTGTTATCTAGAAATTATCTAGCTAATTCACCTAGATGATTTCTATATGACAAATTTAGCTAAGACAGCTAGAAATCTAGGTTAAACGCCTACATATTCTTGGAAGATGAAATCCAGGTAAACGGTTAGCTGAGACAGCTAAACTATATTTTTTCAGTATTTACACAATAGAAATAATTATATTAGAAGTAAAAATAATAATTAGAACAGAAATATTATTGGAATATTTGGCGATTCCATGTTTAGTTGAAAATTTGTCTTTTTGTGTGAAAAATTAATCATCTTGGTTAACAAATCAACTTTTTGGATAGAAATTTAACTCTTTAGTTGAAATTTCACTCTTTGGTTGAAAATTCAACTCTTTGGTTAAATCTTTTTTCTTCTAAATTCATTTATTTTGTTTGAAGATTTATCATTTTACTTTAAATGCATCTCTTTAGTTCAAAATTTAATTATTTGGTTAAAATCTTATTTTTTTGGGTTTCAATTAAAAAATTGATCCTTTCTGGTTAAACATCCATTTATTTTGTTGAAAATTTTTGTTTGCAGTAATGTTGTCTTCTTAGTTGAAAGTTAATCCTTTTTGGTCAAACATGCAAATACTTGATTGAAAATATCTCTGTTTTGGTTGAGGACTCAAATACTTACTTGAAAATTCGTATTTTTTTGGTTAAACTCAACAGTTAATTATTAAAAATTAAAATCTTGTTTGTTGAAATATAATCTATCAAACGTTTAGTTAAAGTGCATTTTTTTGCATCTACTACTTGATTCAATGTTGAATTACTTGATAAAAACGTGTTTTTTGTGGTTAAAGATTCATCATTCTAGCTGGAAATTCAAGTATTTATTTCCTAAATTAACTTTTCTGTTGAAAATTTAATATTTTAGGGATGAGAATCCAGCTGTTTAGCAGAAAAAATGGGCATTTTGGCTTCACAAATTATTTGGTTGCAAATTAACTCTCTTGTTAAAAATTCATATGTTTGGTTCAACATTTTTCCTTCATAAGTCTCAGGTTTCACTATTTGGTAGAAAATCCATGTCGTTTGTTGAAAATTCATGTATTTAGGTAGAACATTAATAATGTTTGTTGAAAATTTATCATTACGACTGAGGGTCCAACTATTTTGTTAAAAGTTCGTATTCTTTTAGATGAATTCTACTAGTTGAAATTTCGTTTTTTCCGCTGTAAATGATTTTTTTAACTGAAAATATAACAATTAAATTTTTGGTTGAAAACTGGTCTTTTCTGGTGGAAAATTGAATTATTTTTTTTTAAAATTCATCCTTCTATTTGGCTGAGGATTAAACTATTTTGTGAAAAAATCGTTTTTTTTTCGTATATAATTCAGTTGGTCGATAATCATTTAGTTGTTAAAAATTAGTATTTTTTAAATGTCTTTGGTAGCAAATTAGTGTTCCTGGTAGAAAATTCATCTTTGTAGATTAAAAATTCGGCTAGTTTGAAAAAATTAAATTATTTTGTTAAAATTTTTTTTTCGTGCCGAAAATTGAATTGTTACATTCTCATCAAGAGAAGGTATTAGATTTGTGTAAAATTTGACCCCCCCCCCCCCGTTTTTGTCAAATTTCCACATTTTGAGATCCCCTGAATCCGAAAAAACAGGTTTTCACGAATGCGTCTGTGTTTGTGTGTGTCTAGATTTTTATTTTTTTAGCACGATGACTTTCGAAAGAATTGACAGATTGGATTGGCCTTTGGTATAATCTTTCAGTGTCCAAAAATAAAGGTCAAGTTCCTTAGCCAGACATTTTGGGTAGAAATTCAAAAAGTGAGCGTATTTTGAAAATTTTTGAGACCATCTTTTTTTTAATTCAAAAATTGTCTGTACGGATATTCATAGTATTCAGTCAGACGAATAATTTATCCTTATGACTTTTTTTTACAAAACCAAAATTTACCACAATCTTAGCATTTACAAAATTTCAAAAAACACATGAAAATCAACATTTGAAGTCAAATAACGCATGATATGAAAAAAAGTCAAGAAAAGAAAAATGTTTCTTTTTCAATGCCTCACAAGATTGTTCAAACACCTTTTTGATTTTTCTTGAAAAGTTGAAAATTCAAAATTTGATCGTACCAAAAATTTTTGAAAACACATTTTTTCAAGATTTCACAATTCTATGTACAATTATTCATAGTACTCAGAAACTCAAACAATTTATCCCTATGACTTTTTTCTCTAAAAATAAAATTATCAGAGTTAGAGCATTTTAAAAATAAAAAAAATAAAATGAATATTTTATGCCAAATAACGCACGATATGAAAAAAAGCAACGAAAAGAAAAACGTTGCTTTTTAAAAGCCCTACAAGCTTATGATAACAACTTTTTTAGTTTGGTCGAATTGAACAATCTTCTTAAAAAGTGGCCTTTCTTAATATATAAAATTTAACCATTTAGTTTCAAATGCAACTACCAAATCTTTTGTGCCGATAATATTGGTCTTCAATGTATTTACATCCCAGTGGTTACAAGCGTTGAAGAACATCTTTAGAACGGCTTAAAAATATCCTATGTCGGTCCATATAACGTTCCATAAACATACAATGTTTCAGAGACGTTTTAAAGATGTATTTCGAACATGAAACGTTTTTAGAACATTATTTGGTCTGATTTAGGACAGTTTTTAAACCATTCAAATGACGTCTTTTGACTGATACGTCCAAGAAACGATTTTAGGACGTTCCAATAACATTCTAAAATGTTGTGCCCACTGGGATGGATTTAAATTTTATTTCTGAAAACTAATTTCTACCTTACAACCATCGAAACCATTCGGCAGCTAGAATAGTTTCAGTATGTGTGAAGAACATTTTAGAAACTTAGCACGGAGGCGAACCACTTGAGCTATAGAATGAACTCGATGTCGGTAAGGTAGGAATTTATATTTAGAAACCCCCTTTGTCGATCTGCTTCCCTGAATAATATTTAACAATATTTCAAATTTCCCCATCCGACTCTAATCCTCGAACAATGGGAAGGTCGCGCCAGGCAAACAATTGTCCGCACGATCACACGTCCAATGTGGCCGTGCGGTCGCATAATATTACTTTTTACTTCATCACTTTTCATTATACTATACTATTTTTGTCCGAATAACATTGTCGTGGGCAGAACATTGAAACATCATAATAATCGAGATTCATCCGAAGCGGAAGAAGGATTCCGAATAGGACGTAAGCTGACGATTGCGCTGGCATGGCAGGGCATGGCAGTGCCATTGCTCCTTTCTGACAATAGAGGAAACGCGGTGCATTTCGCGAGAAGTGGGACAAGGCAGATATAGTATATATATATATAGCAAAGGAGACACCCGTTACGCTGAGAGCCGTGCGACACGAGACACGCGAGGCACGAGACATCGTGGCACGTGACCGTTACAGTAACGCGTTTGCCCGGGCGGAACGCATAAAAGGGAGCCAATCGATGATTCCTTATCCCCGAGTCTCGGGGCATAAAAAATTTTATCACACATCCACGGTATGTCACGATAAGACGCCATGAATTGGCCTCAACGCTTTCCTTCCCTTCGTGTTACAATGCGCGATAAGTTCAACTTCGAGCCTGCCAGCAGGATCCGATTTTGGATAAACGAGAACAAGCGAGAACACTGAACGGTTTTTACGATCTCCACCCTTATCGCTCTTCAATTACTTTGTCTGTATTCTTTGTAATTTATTTGCTCTTAATTATATTTTCTTTATTAGATTCACCAGCAGTAATCTGATGAAATTTATACATAATTTTAAATAAACTCATTCGTCAGATTATATTAAAAAATCTAGGTCAATGAAAGTGTTTAGAGGATAAACAGATTTGTAAAAGTCGGAAGTAGGTTTTTATAAGACAGACTTTATGAAAAACTTTATAAAAATTACGGTAGGAATTAAACCACTTTTTGATTAATAAAGGGAAATTTAAAAGACTAGCATCATCAATCGCGTGCAGGCGCTAGTGAAGTTTTTCGATTTGAAGCGAAAACTGATTCCTAATAAAAAATAACAATTCCGATTAACTATGTAGTTCTTAGGTTTATTTGTTCATTTGTTTTCAGGTTTATATATATAATTTTTCAAACAGTTTGGAGAAAATAGAACATAAAAGTTAATTTTAAACCAAATATTTGAATTTTTCAAATAAAAATTCCGCATTCTTCACAAAAACTTTCATAGTTTATATTCGAATACAAGATTTTCTTATTGTGAATCAAAAACAGTTGAAATCATAAAAAAAATTTCAAAAAAATAGTTAATTTTCAACCAGATAGTAGATTTTTCAACAAAATACATGAGTTTTCTACTGAGAAGATCAATTTTAAACTAAAATGATGAATCTCCAACTAAAGAATGACTTTTAAAAAAAGTATTTTCTCAGCAAAAACTGTAATTGTTGATATTTAAATTTAAAAAAATTTGTATTATAAATCAATCAAAGTTGAAATCAGTAGAAAAAACTAATTTTTAACAAAATAGTTAATACTTTAACTAAAATGATGAATTTTCTACTAAGAATAAGGATTCTTTGGTAGAAAAAAAATCTTGAAAAAAATGATTATATTCTCAGACTTTTCTACCAAAAATATGAATTCTCAAAAAAAAAAAAAAATAATAACAGCATACGAATTTTAAAAAAAAGTTGAAGCCTGATCCAAAAAAATTTCTAGTTTTGAACCAAAAAGTTGTAATTTTAATAAAAAAAGAATAAATTTCTACCAAAGGATATCAATTTAAAAACTAAAAAGATGAATTTTCGAAAAAGAAATATTTTCATTCAAGGAAGAAAACGTGCTTGGAAAGTTCTTAAGACAATTATTTTTATTTTTTTGGATTTTAATAAATCTAAGGGGAAATTTGAGTTGCTTTACAAAATACTTAAAAGATAGAACCTTTGGAGGCTTGGAGAAAACAAAAATGTATTTGATCAATTTTCGGAAATCTTTCATAGTTTAAAAATATTTTTAATCTCTTCGAAACTTTTTAAATTCCTAAATATCTTTAAAATTGACTCAGCTTATTCCTTAAAGTCTTTGAAACCTTTCTTATTCGTTTGCAACAATTTTGAAAGTCTTTTGTCATGTTTTAAAATCTTTTTAAATATTAGTTTGAAATACATTTTTCAAAATAAAGAATTACTCTAATTATTCCCACAATATCAAGAACATTTTTTATTACCTTGAAACCTTCGAACATATTTGAAAAACTTAAAAATGTTATTTCAAAATCTCCAATTACCTAAAATTTGTATAAGTTTTTTAAAATCTTTTGAAATTTTGAATTATTTTTGAAATTTAATGAAAAATTCTAAATTTCTTTTAAAATGATTCGAACTTTTCTTATTTTTTTTTTAATTTTGCAAAACTAAAAAATTGCCTTAAAATCTTCTTGAATCTTTTTTTCACAAATCAAGAAACCTTTTGGAGTATTTTGAAATGTTTTTGAATATTTTCTTTAAATTAATGTTGTAATATAAAATATCATTTTGAATTTTCCCAGAAATCTTAAGACAATTTTTTTATTCCTTTGAAACCTTTCAAAATTTTCGGAATCTCCATTTCTCATAATTTCTATTCTTCAGAATAACCACACAACCTATCCGGATTATAATTTGACCTACTTTTTATTTTTCCAAATCACCGTTTGGCATTATTTTATTTTTCCGAGTTGCGATTTGTCATAATTTTTATCCTTTTGAACAGCCATAAAATCTATCATACACTTATGCTATTCGCCATCTGTCATAATTCCCACTTCACTGATTCTGCATGTAGCCGAAATTTTACTTGACCTAAACTACTTACGGCTTAACATTACGACGCGAAATTCGGAAAAATAAGGATAGTATGAAATGTCAATTCAAAAACATAAATATTAGAGCAAATGATGATTCCCGACTTTGAAGTGCTCTGGAAATAAATATAAGATTGTATCAAGAAATACATTTTCTGAAGATAAAGTGTATCTAGTAAAACAAAATGATTGGAAAAGTAACGTATTTCAATTAGTCGAAAATCAGTTTTAAAAAAAGTAGTGCAAAGAAAAGGTTTTTACTAAAAGAGGAAAGTATTTCAAAGAAATATTTCTTTCATACTTTCCTTCATGTAAATATCAGAGCTCAAGACTGCATCTGAGGAAAAAGAAATGGTGGTTTGGAAAAACCGAGCGATTAAAATCGTGATAGGAACAATGTAAATAAGTAGTGCATAAGGGTTCAAAAAGGACATAAAATTGAAAAATTGACGAGGACAATGGAGGAGGTGATTGATGGATACTAGGGAAAGGTAGTGTAAGGTAACGTTATTATAGTGGGATATAAGGTGATAAAGATATAGCGGGGTAGGGTGAGAGGAGAATGAGGATTGATGATAAAGGAATTCTGGAGGAAAGAGCGAGAAGAAGAAGTGTAAGTGGAGTAAAGGGGTAAGGTTGTACAAATGGTGGAGCATATCGCGGAGGAGGATGTGGAGCAGAACATGATCAGGATTAATAGTTGACAGAGAAGGATCATAAGGGGTATATGGAACAAGGGGTAGATGGTGATTTATTATAGGAGGATATGATTTGATGAAGGCTAGATGAAGAGCGGGTATATTAGAAAGCATGGGGGGGGGTCATAGTTGGAGATAAAGTAATAATGAAGGACAATGCCAGGAAGTGCAAGAAGAAATAGTGGAGTAAAGGGACCATATTAGAGGGAGGAAGGGGGCATATAGTGGAGGAGGGTCCGAAGCAGATCAGGTTGAGAATGTTCGATAGAGAAGGAGGCTCAGAGTTATTGGGAAAAGAGGATTTGGGGTGACTTATGTTAGTGGGATAAGTTGTAATAAAAGCTATATGGAGAGGAATAATGTTAGAATGATTTAAGAGAGTGGTACGGTGAAAAAGAGTAAGGTTCAGGAGAAAGGAAGCATGATGGGAAGAGCCAGGTATTACAAAGTAAATGACAAGCGGAGTAACAGGATATGGTTAATGATGGGGAGGGGGGATGGGGTGATGGAGGATTTAGAGCAGGACGGGTTAAGGATAAATATGGTCGGTAAAGTATGGGGTTCACGGGTATCGAAAAACAGGGTATCGCCTGATAGAATATAGTATGGTGTCATGCATGCTAGATGGAGGCGGGGTCTGATAGAAAGATGTAAGAGTATGATAGGGGGTGGATAATAATAAAACTTAAGAATAAAGAAACTGGGGAAGAGTGCTCACAAGTACATGGAGAAGCCGAGGTGGATTATAGGGGTAAGATTAAAAAGAAGAGCAGGTAGGGTAAAATGGAAATAGGAAAACATTATAAGATGAAGGTAGGGGCGTGGAGCCAAACGGGGGAACGATAAATGGTGGATAGAGAAGGGGTTCAAGACGTATACAAAAAGGAGGGTAAACGGTGATTATTGTAGTGTGATATGTTGTGGGAAAGGCTACCAGGAGAGAGGGTATAATAGAAAGATGCAAGAGCGTCGTAAGGTGGGAGAAGAATAAATTTGGAGGATAAAAGAATATTTAGGGGAGTGCCAGTAATTGCAGGAGAAAGAGGAAGTGTAAAGAATAAGGTTATAAAGAAGGGTAAGTGGTGTAAAGTGAAAATGTTATAGGAATGAGGGAGAGTCACGAAGAAGAACGGGTAGAGGATAAATGGGAGATCAAGGAGGTGGTTGATGAGTATAGATGAAAGATGGTGAGGGGGTGTATGGGAAATATATAAGAGGAAGAATAAGGGTTGATGGAAGGGTTTTTGGGAGGGGCTTATTATAAAAGAAGGGCTGTAGTATGGAGAGGTGAGATGAGTTTGGTAATAAAAGAATGATGAAGAATGGAGTAAGGATATAGGAGAAAGGGTTTGAGAAATTTTTCTTCTGGAATTTTTAGAACACAAAACATTTATTTTATAGTAAATTCTTCAGGATACCTTGAAAAGAGAATGAAGAGGCAATATTGATTTTATTTAATGAAACAGAATAAGAGAGTGAAATTTGCAAAGGGCCTTTTCGAGTCTTTGGGAAACGCATGAAATCACAACTACGCAGATGGTCACGGACTCAAAGTCGAAAGGATGATAAGCTATATTTCGTGATTATGCGCTTATGTAGACGCTTGGTGACCCATAAAGCGTAGATATAGGTAGAACTTGAATAGGAACGAGCAAGCCGAGTAGCGAACATCGCGCTCGTATAATCTCTCTTCTCCCTTTCCAACCCCCTTCTACCACACTGTCTGTCGGAGGAAGCGAGAAAGCGTTGGAGGAATCCCAGTTTCACTTCCCCCAAAATGTTTCTCTATGCTCACGCTCTGCGTACTATACGAGTTAATCTCCCCTCGTCTTCCGGCGCTAATCGTGCCCGCTAATCCTCGCGTTAACATTGGCCAAGAGACGAAAACACTCAGTAGATACGACCTCGAAATGTCAGACATCGATCATCAAAATTTAATTTAAAATTATATATGAATGCTCATTTTCATTGTAAAATATTGACAATTTAAATCTAAAAAATGATTTTATATTGGAGACTTGATGACCTCTAGAAAAAAATTGTTAATGACTCAACGTAGTGTTTTGTTATTAGTACTTCTGGGCCTGACTGCAGTAGTTTACAGAAACTAAATTCATAACGGATCATGGTTCGCAAAAATAATTAACAGTCATTTAAATTTTAAAAAATCGAACCCTTAGAGATGAAATTTTTGATCTTTGCGAAGTAATTAAAAATGAAATGTAAATTAAAATACTCAAAATGGAACGCTTGGATTCCAAAATTATATAATTGAAGCTTAATAATTTTTAAATCCTACATATTTATAAAATTAAAGGTTTCATTGTTCTAAGTTAAAGAATTTTAAGTTAGAATGATAAAAATTTAACGATTTAAATTTAGTTTAAGTGGTTTTAAGTGATAATAATGATTTATTCCGATGTTTTACATTAAAATTCCATACTTTTACTTGCAAATTAAGAATTTCTTTAATAGAACAATTAGAATTGTAACGTTTAATCTAAATTTAGCAGAACTACTGAAAAATGCTGAAAAATAAAATTGCCATTATAAAAAAATGTCCTCATTGTCTGGTATTTTATAATGTCGGAATTTTTTTTCGGAAATTGTCATCTATTGGTAATTTTTTGATTCGATGCCATATAATAAACGGTCGAGGATCTTATTATTCGGGAAGGTTCATTTTTGGAGCTTTTCTCGTCCCTGAAAATTCATCTCTTTTGCTAAAAATTAATTCTTTTTTGGTTGAAAATGCAACTGTTTGGTTAAAAAATAATTCGTTTTAGCTGTTCGTCTAATTGGATGTAAATTTCACTATTGCTTTGTAAAATCGGTTTTGTTGTTGAAAATAATTAACTTCAACTTTAACAGGACAATTTCCGAATTATAAAATTCCCGAATCCTGAGCCGAATCCTAACAATTAAAAACTTGTTTAATAATCAATAATAAAATAATCAATGTTTCGATGAAATTAAATTATTTTATTTATATTATTAAACAATTTCTTAATTTTTAGAGAATTCACCGATTTTGTTAAAACTTCGTCGTTTTGGAACAATTCAACTGGTTTTCATTTAAAATTTAAATCTTTTTTGATTAAAAATTAAACGTCTTAGTTGAAAGTTAAACTACTTTGTTAACCAAATTTATTCTTTTGATTGAAGATTCGTAACTTTAGTTGAAAAATGACTTCTTTGTTTGCAAATTTAACTATTTTATTGAAAATTAATTTTTTGTTTGCTTAAAATTGATTTTTTCACTGTAAATAATTTAAATATAAATTAATCTTTATTGGTAGAAAACTCAAGTACTTGCCTGAAGGTTAAACCAATTTATTGAACATTAATTTTCTTTTGTTTGCTGAACATCATTTTAGTTGAAAATTCATCTTTTGGCTTGAAAATGTATGTAACTAGTTTAAGTTTCTTAGCTATCTATTTTTTGACGTTAAAATTGTTTAATTATTCAACTTTGAACAGATTAAGAACTATCTAATAAACTCAATTGTTGTTCAATTTTTAAAAATTGCACTGCAGTTGAATTATAAAAATCATTAATTCATTTATATTTACAGTTGATCAACTCAAAACGCTTTTTATCAAATATTTTCAATTTTAAGCACATTTCATTTTTAGTTGCTTATATCTTCTTCTTAGTTAACGAATTAATTTCACACAACAAAAAGCTTGAAATCTAAATGATTTTAAATTGCAGTGAATCATCTGATACGAAATTTATGAGATTTCAGTGATAGAATATTTCTTTCTTCTAAAAGCGTGTAAAATTTCTGGGTTGGGTCGGTTACACTCGGATCGGAGTCGTTGTAGAAAAATTGGGTGATTTTTGATCATTCACTCTCGAAATAAATATTTGAATAATAAATATATAATTAAATTAAGAATAAAATAAAAAATTAATTGAATACTTAATTAAATAAATATACTTGATCAAAGTGATAATCAACTAACCGCAAATGAAATTATATGTTGTTCTGTGACCGAATTACCTTAATTGGACACGTTGTATCTAATTTTATCGAAAATCACTATCGAATTCTAATGACCGGAGTCCAGGTTGCAAGGGACACAGAATCAGATTCCGCTGGGTTTCTGGTGCAAATCATATATCAGATTTCATCCGATCGCATCGGGAATGTTTAGCAGAATATCGAGTGGGTCGACTAAACGATTTTAGTACGCAGAGCGAACCGCAACCGCGTTTGATCAGGCTTGAACCAGCTGAGTTTGCTGGATGCACAATCCACAAATTGTAAACCCAAAACTAGAGAGAACAGCTCAAAATTACTGTTTTCGAAAACCGGCTACGTTGCTAATCTTGAATTTCAAACAAGAGTTTCCAGATTGTTTAATGGTATCGAACTTTCTTAATGAGGTACACACTCTACGGTGGCTCAAAAGTACAACATTTGGGAATCGAAAATAAAACTGCCCAAAAAATAATTTTTAGCCGATGGATATATAGGGGTACCATAGAATAATATACTTGAAAAAAGTAGCTAATTTAAGCTAAAAAGTAACTAATAATGACTACTGGCCTTACAAAAAGAATTCTTCAATGTAAATAGAAATATCTTCTATTGAGACATTTCGATTCCATTAAATACTAAAGTCGTCGGATTGCATTGATGAGACGAAATTCTATCAACTTTATAATTAATTTTCACACAAATTTAAATTAATGGTATTACAAGCTTA
Organism: Belonocnema kinseyi; assembly: GCF_010883055.1. Classification (NCBI taxonomy): domain Eukaryota; kingdom Metazoa; phylum Arthropoda; class Insecta; order Hymenoptera; family Cynipidae; genus Belonocnema; species Belonocnema kinseyi. The sequence goes on from NC_046666.1 coordinate 59,308,117, forward strand.
ATAACTGGCATATTTATATTTTTATACTCTATGATATGGACCAGAAAACCAAAAAATTATTAGTTAAAATAATACATTTTAATTTGAATATTTCAGACTTCACATCCATAAATACACTGAAAGCAGAGTAAACAGGGATGATTTTTCATGAAAATAGGAAATATAGTTCGTTTAGATCAATTTTTTCCGGTGCCATAATCAATTCAATATAAGACCAAAACGAAATAGAAAAACTTTCAATTGAAACCATTAATTTTCAACGATAACGAAAAATAATTTTGAAGAAAAGGAACAGAATTTTCGACAAAATAGTTATATCTTCAAATAAAGAGTTCAATTTTTAAGTCAAATGGTGAATCTTGAACCAAAAATTTTTTCTTATCAAAAGATTTCAACCTTCAACCAAGCAGTTAAATTTTTAACAACAAACGATGCAGTTTAAACCAAAATAAATAAATTTCCAATAAAACAGATAATCTTTTAACTACGATGATAATTTTAAATATGGAGATAAAAAAGAAAAGAAAATTAATAGATTTTTTACTGTGAAAGACCAATTTTCAACAAAATACATGAATTCCCAACTAAAAAGATGAATTTTCAACTGAACAGTTGAAGTTTCTGCTCAAAAATGAAAAAAGAAGAATCAAAATATGAAGTAGTCAAATTTTGAGCTAAAAGAATTAATGCCCTTAAAACTGAACAAATTTTCAACAAAATAGTTTTATTTTCAAACAAAGACATGATTTTCCAACTAAAATTTTGAATCTTGAACCAACAAAAATAATTTTCAACAAAATAGTTGAGTTTTCAAGCTAACAGCTCGAAAATTTAAGAAAATTAAAACAAATTTTGATCCCGAGAAGATCAATTTTCCAGAAAAAAGTTAATTTTATACCAAGAAAGTTAAATTATCAAGCAAATAGCTAAATTTGAACAAAAAGTTTGAATCAAACAGTTTAATTATGAATTCAAAAAGACGATGTTTTTTTATAATAGTTGAGTTCTCGACAAAAAAAATACATTTTGTACTGAGAAATATGATTTTTCTACCGAAGCAGATAAAGTTTCTATAAAAAAGAAGAATATTCAACAAAACAGTTGAATTTTTGACCAGAAATACGACTTTTTAACAAAAAAGTTGAATTTTCAATAGAATAATAAACTTTTCAAACAAATAATTGAATTTTTAAACAAAAGGATGACTTCTGAACCAAAAATATAAAAGTAGACTTTTTAAATAAAAGGAATTAACTTTCAAATAAAAATAGTGGTATTTTAACGAAAAAGGATGATATTTTTACCGAAAGAGATAAATTTGTAATAAAATAGTTAAATTTCTAGTTAGAAGAATTAATTTCCTCAAAACTGAATGAATTTCCAGCATAATAGTTCAATTTTCAAACAAAGAGATGATTTTTCAACTAAAATTTTGAATCTTGAACCAACAGAAATAATATTCAACAAAATAGTTGAGTTTTCAAGCTAAAAAGTCGAAGATTTAAGAAAACATGTTTACTTTTGATCTCGAGATCAATTATCAACAAAAAAGTTAACTTTCTACCAAGAAAGATAAATTATCAAACAAATAAATATCTGAAGAAAAAATTTGAATCAAACAGTTTAATTATTAATTTAAAAAGACGATATTTTTTTAAAAAACACTTGAGTTTTCGACAAAAAAGAAATTTGTAACCGAGAAAGATGATTTTCCTGCCAAAATAGATGAATTTTTAATAAAAAAAAAATAGAATTTTTAACAAATCAATTGAATTTTTGACTGGAAATACAACTTTTCAACAAAATAATTAATTTTTCAACCAAATGATTGAATTCTTAAACAAAAAAATAATTTCTGAACAAAAAATATAAAAGTAGACATTTTCATTAATTATTTCTAATAAATATAGTGATATTTAAAAGTTAAAAATATTTAAATATGAAAGCTTTCATATCTTGTAGATTTGAAATAAATAGTTTACATAATCAATTTCCATGTCGGAAATAGAAAGCATTATAAAATTAAACACGTAAATTATAATAATTCTGAGTTTAAAATAATCAAAATTTAATATTTTGGAATTTCACAGTTAAAAATTTGAATCAGTTTGAATTTGAAAGTATTAAGAATCAAAAGAACTAATTGAGTAACTGTTAAAAATATTCCTTAAATTTGAACAAGGGTGAAATAAAAAAATCTATAAATTTTTCATTGAATTAATCCATATCCATATTAATTTACATCCATACTTTTAAAATCAAAACCCAACAAGTTTTTTGTTTTATTTTTATGTGCAACTTTTATGAAACTTGTAACGGTGTGTTCAATAAATCTACTACTACTACTACTGAATCTAAAACCTTTGAATTTTTAAATTAAAAAATTGACGTTCCAATTTGCATGTCCACAATTTTCAAATCCTGTCGAATTTCTGTGTTAAAAATAAGTTTTTACTTCAGAATCACTAAATTTGAAGGTTTTAAAATCTGAAGTTTCTAAATTTAAGGACTCTGAATGGCTGTGAATTCAAAAGTTTATAAATAACAGAGTTTCCAAACTTTAAAATGTTTAACGTCAAATAAATTAACTAGTATTTTAAGTCTAAAGTTTATCTTGAACTTAAAAACGATAAGGATAAAAGAAATTATGACTTGCAGGACTCCTAAGCCTAGAAAAACTAGTCTCTCAAAAAAATGTGTAACTTATTGTGTTAGTAAATTGTTTTTGAGTGAATAATAATATCAAATAAGCTATTTACAATGCTTGTGTTAAATGAAAAGCAAATCAAATACGTAAATTATGTCAATAAATTCATATGCGAGTGTGAACTTTTTTTGTAACAGAACAAATCTTCGCACACAAGATTAATGCACACAAGATATCCGGAAATGCGTAGCAGGTTGTCGACAAAAGATAAAACATTATTGATTTTATTTATCCAGATCAAGCCAGCTTGATTTTGTGTGTTAACTGCTTTATAGGGTTATTCAGGAATTCAAAAAATGTAATTAAAAATTGATAACAAGATGTTTTTTTTTGTATTTGAGTTTTTTAGACGTTTTAATGTTGTACTAAAAATCAATCTCTAAAATAATATTTTTTCTATGATTGAAAAGATATTAAAGCTTGCAAAAATCATTTATGTTAACAATGCTTTTTTATTCTATTTTTTCTTACTTTCGCTCTATACGAATTAAAAAAAAGTTCGAATACTGATAAATTATGGCATATTTAGGAAGTAAACATTCTCTACAACTTTACTGTTTCCAATTTGAAAAGTAAATTTATCTATGGCTCAAATTTCGAAAGCATTTTGTTTAAAAAAATGTTCGAAATAAATAACTATATCTGAAGGTTATTTGCCTTCTATGAAAATGGAAAAAGTAAAGTTATAAGGAATCTTTTCCTCCGAAAAATAAACCATGATTGAATAAAATTCAATTATTTTAAAAATATTGCTAAGAAGCGAGAATGAGAAAAAAGTAAATTGCAGAAATTACTATTAAAATAATTATTTGTTGTAAGTTTTAAAGCTTTTCCCTAAAATAGAAAGTTTTTTCTTTCATACGATATCACTGATGATAGAATTACAATTCTTAAAATCATACAAATATTTTTTCGGGGACCTGATTATTGACACGAAAACTAATTTAATTTTAGGCATGCTTTAAAAAGAACTGAATTTCGAAAATGTCTGTATTTAGACATTTCAAATGTAAGAACCTAACAAAATCTTTAAAATTTGAATCTTTGATTTTCGGGTTTTCAAAATTATAGTCATCATTTGTCCATTTTTGTTAAAAAAAGGTGAAAACGTGACCTTTTTTAAGAATAGGTGACTCACAACAATTGTACGAGTTAAATAAGCCTGTAAATCAATGTTTCTTAACATTTTATTGGTTTAACTAATAATGGAGTTTTATTTTTGATATACTTTATAAACGCGCAACATTCAAACACGTCAGGCTATACTTATAAAATTATGAAATAATCCTACTGAATCACGTCATATCAGGTACGCGGACTACCGGTGGCTTATACAATATTCAGACTGTTTGTTAATAAAATGTTATTGTGTCAAAACGAAACCAATCAAAGTTTGCAACTAACAGATTTCCAAGCAAATTTTACAAAATTTGCGATGACTAGAAACATTGATAAAAAGCACATGACCTTTCTATAGTTATTTAAAATTAAAAATTCCGAATATATCGAAGCACACTGAAAAAAACTAGACTTATTTTTGTTGTATCTTCAGTGTATTGAGTCAAATCCTGGTAGAACATTCCTTTACAATTCCAGCTTTTTCAAGGTATCTCTCATTTTTTCCGGGTATAATATGTTCTTAGCAAGGGGCTATTTAAGTATTAAGTATTTCAATTTTTAAAGCAATCGACTCCAAATCCCTTTAAATTCAAAGTATTAAATAATATTTAAATTATTCAAATTTATTATTTACTTGTGAATATGGTTAAATTGTAAGTAATTAACATAAAAAAGCGGAATATACAATTTAGCGAGTTTATTATAAATAATGTTCTTTGAATACTTGTAATTATCTAAATATGTCAGAAGTATCTTCTATTCATATCTAAAATTGAATAATAGTTTTTTTATTTGTAAAAGTAACTTGATTAGGAAGCGTCGACAAATGATTATAGGATATTCTCAAATATATTAATTATCATCATAAATTGAATAAATTATTAATATTAAAAACATAATTAGCTATTTTTTGAATTATTTGATACTCATACTTAAAATACAGTCCATATTTAACATATATCATATAAACATAAAATTTTGTTTTAATTTTTGTTGGTTGAAGTTTATGGTAGTAAATGAACTAAGAGGGAAAAAGTAAGAAAAATCGGGGCCCGTTCATTTTTCGGAACGGATAAAATTTAAGAAAGGTAAAATTTCAGAATGGGTTATAATACATAATGGTAAAACTTAGGAATACCAAAAAT
>NC_046666.1:59313187-59317073 GCF_010883055.1 Belonocnema kinseyi
TCCGAATTTTTCCTCTCCGTATATTTACATATTCCTAATTTTTCACCCTCCTAATTTTAACGCTTCTGAATTTTCACCCATTCCGCTTCTTTGGTTTCCGAATAAATACCTTTCAGAGTTTTGGATTTCCTACTAATTGCTCTTTCCCACTTTTTGCTATTCCTAAGTTTTACCATTATGTATTATAACCCATTCTGAAATTTTACCTTTCTTAATTTTTACCGTTCCGAAAAATGAACGGCCCCCGAAAAATCTTCTTACATCGATACATAATATTTAAAAAAATTACGAAAAATGCAATTTCATTAATTTGATAAGCATAGATATTTTTGAAATAGCAATAAAGTTATTTGGATGAAGTAAAAATATTGGGTTTTCAAAGGAAAATTGTATTTTGTAGATATAATATATCTCATTTATGTAAGGAAAGGGTAATGTAAGAAAAAGGAATTGATTGTTAGAAATGTTCAATAAATTCCGAAACATTTAGGATACTAAAGTAACCGAAATTGGGTTTCTGAAAACGAAGCTTAATAACTACTATAGTAAATTTATTAATTTTTTATTAACAATAATCCGTGCAGAAATTGCCCAACTTGTTCCCGAGTTCCGATCTGGGCCCGATCGGATTTTCTACATGTGGCCGCAAGGGGGCAGATGATTTCTTATATCCGTAATGAAGGTAAAGGTAAGCTTTATATCGATGCAATGCAAATTCTTATCGACAAATTCAAGTAATACAAACAGATAATGTAATGTCGAATATTAGAAAAAAGATATAATGTGTAAAGATATACAGTGTAGAATATTGAAAAATTAAAGTTTTGTAAAATACAAAGTTGAAAAAATATTATAAAAATTTGTTAAATTTTACCAATTATAGAAATACAAAAAATTAAAGGGGCCACATCTGGGCCAGATCGGGCCCTCATTTTGGATGCCCAGATCTGGACCCTGTCGGGTAGGGCGTTTCATTTACGGTCTGGCGCTAAACTGACTACCCTATCAGGCCCACATTTTTTCCTGATCGGGGCCCGACTGGCACCTCACCAACATTTCTGCACGGGAAAAAAACGTTCATGGGCGACAATGTACTGCGAAAGGGTGTGTTGAACTATAAAGATACAATAAAACTGTCTTTTCCGATATTGAATAATCTCAAGCGTAAAAAGGATTCGAAATTTGCACGATTAGAAAAAACTAAAAAAAGTGTTGCAATCGGGAGTAAAGGCAAATACCTAGAAGCTCGGTTGATAAGCGAATTATCTTTGCAATAAAATAGTTATAAGATACTGCGATCATCTGCCTCTTAAATGAATTTCTAAAAAGGTACACCAGGAGCGCAAGTGATTAGCAGCAGTTACGTAAATTAATAATTGATCCAAGTTTCAATTAATTGGTAAGTGCGCTATTAACGCCAAATGACGCCCTCTTGGCTAGCTAGGTTATGTCTGTAATTTTGAGCTGTTCCGTTGGTTCATCAATTTTAATATTAATTTGCAGTGTATACTTGGCTCAGAAGATATAAATTATATAAGGGCTGTATGCGAGCGAAGTTTATAAGTGACTAAGTATGTATCGAGGCTGTATAGTATCCTCAACGAATCAAAATGTCTTTATATTAGCTTCACTCATATTTTCTTACTATTTTTATTGTCAGGGCAAATAAAGACTATATATGTGGCACAAGCAACTAATAGAACTTCACAAAAAATTTTGTTTTAGCCAAATAAATTGTTTGGTTATACCAAACAGTTTTTCTAGTAATGACAATAAAATTTGTGTAATATGAACAAATATTGCTAAAAAAAAAATTTGGTAACCATAACTTCGTATTTGTTTCTTAGTCCTTATAAATAAATGACGGTCATCTAGTTTACTTCTAAAGGAATTCAAATTATTCAAAAGGTTAGATATTGTATCCTTGTATGTAATGTTCTAGTTATTGGTTATTGATGGACTATATATATTAAGTATTTAACGTCACTATTCTGAACCTAAGTGCTAGACTGAGGTTTCAATTCTCTTGAGATCCATAAAGCTGGTTGTGCTAGAAGTAGATTTTCATGACCAAAGCTTCAGTCACGTAACTTTGACTGTCCGAAAATTGCATATAGACGGGCGCCAAGTCGTGCGGCGCCAAAATAGAACTTCAATCTGACTGTACTATGAAGTTTTACTTAATAATGAATAAAATATAAAGGACCCCACATAAGTGCCAAATTTTGGAAATACATTTTATTGACTTAAACTAATTTTTTTGACCTAACTCATGCTCCTACGTAGATAATGGTCCAGTTCGAGTTAGAAGTGGGTCAAAATCCATGCTTGGAATTATTTTTATACAGTAGTTTAAAAGGTTTGTCTGTTAATTTCACAATTCAATAAAGCTAAGTAATATGAAACAAAAATTTTGAGGCTCGAAAATACTTTTTGATTTTTTTAAAGATATGCGACTTTTTGTGTCAATATTTTCATTTTTGGCGACGTGCCACACTATTGACAAAACGGGTTTTATCGGGGGTGTTTGCTTCATTTAGGATGTCGATTCCGTGGTTTGATAGACTTATCTGATTGATCGAAAGCACTTTCCTCTTTTTTTTAGGTTGAAAAATAGAAAAAGTTTTGCAGCTTTTTCTGTAAGTAAGTTTTTCTATGCAAGTACGTCTTTTGCGATTACTTAAATCAAAGTTATATCTCAAAAACAGCTTCTTGGTTTTTTTAAATAAGAAAATTATGCAACCCTTTCTAGGACGAAATCAGCTTTTTCTGAGACGCGTATTACTTTTTCCAAGAGCTTTTCTCGGGTGTCGTTGGTACTTTCACAATATTTCCTGCATAGTTCGATTAAGTTATGTAATAGCTGGAAAGTTCTTTAAAAAAATTAAATGCATTAAGTGAGACAGTCCTTTGTATTTCATGAAATTCGAGTTTTGTCGCTTCTAGTGATAGAACAAATTACTTTTAAAATTAGAAACAGTAGAGCTGTAGAGAATGTTTTACACGAAAAAATAAGCCAAGAATGATTAAAATTTGATCATTTTTTATAAATAAGAGGGAAGCGACAGAAGACCAAATTCAGTTGCAAAAAACATAGTTAAAATCAATTGTTGATCAAGTTTTAAAATATTTGTTGTTTGAAATTGTGATAAAAAGTGATAAAAAGCTAAACTATTGGTTTTTGGCCAAGAAAACCTTATATTCCTTAACCTTAATGTCAACTTAAATATTTAAAAATCAAGCCAAAGAGGTTGGTAAGCGCCCTCAAGGAAGGGTGTCGTAAGCTGCAAAATTTAAAATTAATGCTTATGATTGTTTTAAAATCACCCCAAACACAATCAAACTAAAAAAAAGCTTCCGGGATACATGTGTAAAAAGAAAAATATCCAAATTACCTACTTCTTCTTAGTTTTTAACCAATGATAAAAATCTTTCATGTAAAATTTTAATCCTCTGGTACAAATATTGTAGGCTTAGCCCACAAAAACCCTAACAACGGAAGAAATTAAAAATAAGTGACACTTGTCTATGACCTCCGGTTTTAAAGGGGAAATATTTATTAAAAAATCATTAAAATCAATGAAAAGGACGTAAAAAATGCTATATAATCTTTAGTAAGCAAACATTTTTTTATTGATATTAAAAGAGTTTACATCTGTGAAAATAGGTGGTATTTTCGAAAATCCTATTTGCCGCTCATTTTCATATATAAAAAATTTCCTGTTCGCTTTTTAGCCTAAAGATTACAAACAATGAAAAGGCCGTCAAAAATGTCATGCAAACTGCAGTAAATGAAATTTCGTTTGTTGATGCGTAACGCTTTTTTAGACGATTTTTGTATTCTTTTTGTCCCCTGGCAACGATTTTGTAACAATAGACAATGTGC
>NC_046666.1:59317083-59340892 GCF_010883055.1 Belonocnema kinseyi
CCCCCCCCCCCCCCTAATTGTTATGTTACTTTCAGTATTTGGATATTTTCAATAAAATTACAACGTTCCCTATGTGTGCAAAATAAATGGTGAATTTTTTATGTGTACAGTTTTCAATTAAACGTAAAAATATAAAATCATATTCTAGAAAAAGACTTTTCTTAAGGTAAAGTTTACGAAATATCAACAAAAATATCACATTTTTTCTATTTCGTTAATGGAAAACTTATTTCAAAATTTAAAAAAATCATAATCTCTTTTCTCGTTTCGTTCACAGAAACTTTAAAACTTCAAGTGATGTTAATCTTGCATTTCTTTATTATTTTGCAGTGAATAATGATTTTATATTATTATTTTTTATCGAAAACTTTATACGTGCAACCTTTGCTATAATTTTTAGACACAGAGCATTTTATTTTAGTTTTCCAAACTTTAAAAACCTGCAATCCCTCTCTGGTGGCCAAAAGTGATAAGTCAATTCTTTTTAAAAATTACGGGTTACCCCGATAGGACATATCAACTTTCATATATACCATAAAAACTGATTCAAAAGATGTTTCTCCTCTCAACTCTTTTATAATATTTTAGTATTTTTACAAAATTATTACATTTTAAAAAACATTACGTAGCATTTCTCGACCCCTCCATCTCTTTTATCTTAACAGGATTATATAACAGCTTCTCTTATACTCTCCCCCTCACCCTAAGAGCGTTACGTAAATACATGTACGGCCCCTATTAAAAGAATTACAAATAGTCTAAATCGATGCTATACAGGAAAAGCCTAAGAACTTAGCCCTCATCCCCTCGCAAAGTATGTGCCTTAAGGGCATCATTTTTTACAATTAGCTGAAATTCAATAGTGCAACACTTTGCCGAAGCTTTATTCTAATTATAGAAGTTTTTTTAAAGGGAGGTAACTTCAGAAATAGTGTTTTACAGAAAACTACAAACTGCTCCTAGAATCTGCAATTTTGCAACTTTTCAGCTACTTCTAGAAATTTTCTCCACTGTAGCTCTTCATGTCGTGGTTTTCGAGTCAGTTGAGAAAGCGGAGGCTTAGGATTATAAGAGTAAAGTGGATTCGCGATGAGGGGAAACAGGCCGCAGAAAAGTGGGATAGGAAGAGAGAAAAAATAGGGAAGGAAAGAAAGGGTAAAAAGAGAAGAGAAGGGATAGAGTTATGCGTAGGGAGAGAAAGATAGAGAAGATTCTTTGTGAAGGGATTTGAGAGTCTAGTGCAGAGAGGTTCTTGACTCGATGCATCTCTAACCGCACAAAAAAGCTTTATAAAGTCCGAAAGCCGAAAGACTGAATTCGTGAAAATGAAGATCCGTCACTGGCCTTGTGTCGTTCAGATCTTTAGGTCGCAAAAGCTTCTTTTCGCATTTCTAGCGTTCTACTTTATCGACTAAATCGCTGTCCGTAGTCCGGATAAGAGACGAAGAGAGATGTATTTCCGGTCTATTTGAACTTACTAGTTTGTCACGGAAACAATGTTAGCCACCAAGACCTAAGTGCTGCAACAGATGTTCTATGTTTGTAATTTGTAATTGGTTTATTTTTCATCCTCATCTAAGGATGCTAACCTTATCTCACCGCAAGTTGTTCAAATAGCTTATAAAATCGAGAGGTATAGCGTTTATTTGAGGTTCACTTTCGCTTTAAAATTCGCTATATTGATTCAATGTATATCACTGATGGCTTATTTTCTTCTTGAAAACATTACCTTTAATTCTATTTCAGATTTCATAGTCAAAAATTATCTCGAAATAGGTGAAATAGGTGAGTTTTTAGAAAGAAAGGAAATAATAAGGAATCAATTCTAATTTAAGAAATTTAAATTCGATTAAAATCAAATTCAAAATCCCATTTAACGTCCAATAATCAAGTTAATAGATAGAATTTCTCAAAATAAAACGAAGAATCCGACGATCAAATTTGGACTACATCCCCTTTCCTTTTCTTTTTTTATTTATTTCGTCTCAAAATAAAAAAGAGGAGGAAGGGGATTTGCTTGGTTGCCTTCCATTTTTCTCTCCTATTTTTTATTTTTGTCGGAAAAGTTTTTTATAAAAAAAAATCTTTTTTTAATTGCAATTGTAGCATTCGTATTGTCGGATTTTCGGTTTTAATTTCAGGAATTCGATATATGAGTTGGAATAAATTATTTAAAATAAAATGAACGAAACTACCTTATTGATTTTTTGCGAAAGGTTTTAGATTCCAAAAAAGATTGAATTTTAACCGAACAGTCGAATTTTCAGCCAAATATTTTAATTATTAACCAAAATATAAGCATTTTAAGCCAAGAAATCGAATTTTCTACAAAACATTAGAATGCCCTGACCAAAAAGATGAATTTTAGAAAATAATTAAATTTTCAAACTATAAACATGCATTGCCTTTAGTGTAATTCTGTTACCAAAGTTGTCTTTTTTGAGTTTATGTTTTTAAATATTTTTTCTATATTTTTTGAACAAATACATTAAGCCTTAGACCTTGCTGCAGTTCTTTAGAGCCCGGTTCTTAGTCAACTGTAAAAGAAGATTAAACTTTATCCGAGAACAATTGCATTTTCAACTGCATAGTTGCATTTTCAAGCCAAGAGAAAGAATCTGTTTAGAAAACAGTTAAAGTTTCAAACAAAAAAAGTTTAGTTTTATACAAAAAAATTCATTCTTAACTAAGACAGATGACTTTTCGAGTAAAAGCATGAATTTTCAATAAAAAAGGAGAAATTGGCCATTAAACCCCGAATTTTCAACACAACAAGGGATTTTTTAATAAAAAAACTAATTTACAACAAAATAATTTCATTTGCAGCCAAAGAAGATTTTCAGAAACTGAGTAGTTGTATTTACCATAAAAACAGTACTTAATTTTTAATTAAGAACAATTTAATTCAACCAAAAAGACGACTTTTTAACAAAGTAGTTGATCTTTGAATAAAATAGTTCAATTTTGAACCAAATAATCATATTATCGACGGACAAGGATGAACTACTGACCAAACGGTTGCATTTTCAAATCATCTAGTTTCCTTTTTGTTAAAAAATGTCTATAATCAGCTAATTGCACTGTTTTTTCGGAAACATACTTCTCTCTTTATAAGTCTTTTTATGAAATACTGTTACACAAGTTGACTTCTTTTAAGTTTTTTTAAAAAGATTTTTTAAAATTTACTGAACAGATAAATCATATTAATTTTTGCCGTCCTTTAAACAAAAGAGATTGAAAATTCAATTGAATCAATCAAATTCAATTGAACAAAAGAGATATACCTTTGACTAACCAAATTTGCATTTTTAATCACATAGTTGAATTTTCAAGACAAAAGGATCTTTATAGCGAATTTTCAACAAAAAATTGAAAATCTTTGACCAAAAAAGATGACTTAAAAAAAATTTGGATTTTCAATAAAATAAATAATTTTTCTAAAAAATAGTGAACTGTTTAGCTAAAAATAAAAGAACTTTCAACCAAAAAGAATGAACTTTCACCAAAAAATAGTTTTATTGTTTTTATTGGGTTCTATTATTTCAGTTAGAATTTAAGCAACAAAAAAGAAAGCGAAAAAAGGGGAAGTTTTTTGAAAACAGGGGAAAACAGGAATTTAAAAAAAAGGACAAAGGGGAGTAGGGGATAGGGAGTTAAGTCTGCTATCTATGAATGTAGAGATATTAATAAACCGGATGAGTAAAATAGCTAGGTAATATTTAATTAGTTAATTAAAAACTTATTTCATGCAAATTTAACTGTGTTTTAATGGGAAATCAGACAAATAGGATTTTATGTAAGCTTTTTTAAAAACAAAATAGTCTACCAAAGATAAAGATTGAATTAAAATTACGATTTTTTTCTGAAGCAAAAGAAAAAATACGAAATCTAAAATGACTAACAGAAAAGAAACAATTACAGGTTTAACTCTTCCAAAATTTGATATATTTAACAATGTAGCTTTGTCTGCAGACTTTAGGAGCAATTCTAAAGATAATTGAATTTTGAGGTGAAGTAACTGTCGGACATCCTTAACAAACTTAATAATTATTTTTGAATAATCGATTCTAATTTTTTCCCTAAAAACTCGTCATTTTGTTAGATTAAAAGTTTTTCCAAGTTTCTTATTAATTCAGGAAGAGGCTGGTAGACTTTTTCAGAATACAAAGATAAAATTCAAACATCTGAAATATTTCAAAATCTAGAGCTTTGAAAACATTTTTTTTATTAAAAAATTATTAAATATTAAAATTTTTCCCTTAAATCGGAAGAATGTTTTTTTCCTTAAGAAAAAGGTAATTTGTTAATTGATTCTATTTATTCCATCAAGTAACTAGCGGTTTTCATATCATTTCACTGCACGTGCTTTTTGAAAGTTGGAGAATCTCCAAATATTTTAACGACACTGATTCCGGTCCTCGACTTTGTGAAAAGTTAGGAAAATTATGAAACTGTTATTCAATTTTTGAAATTGTTTCTGTCAAGCTATTAAGATTATAAAATTTAAGTTCAAAATGTTCAATTAGAATTAAGGGTCGCACAAAACACAAAGAGCTAGAAACATTTAGAAATTTGTAATTGGACTCCAAAATAAAACTTTGCACTGATCATTATTAATTAAAATATCTCTAATTGTCAATATTTCCTCAGGTACTTGTATCAAGAATTTTTATACTCTGAAAATCTATTAAGAATTCTTAACTGTACTCGCAAAATTGAGAAGCAATTTAAGTTCATTTTGCGCATTTTATGTATATTTTATGTAAAGTATAAAATGAAAGAAACTTATCCAATTAAAATGCAAAATACAGAAAGATGTCAGATGCAAGTAACCTCTCTTCACTTTGCCTTTCTATGCAAGGTAAACAGAAATTGTCAGGCGAACTAATTTTCAAGACGGCGAATAATTAAAGTTGATGAAAACAATATTCGAAAAATAAAGTTCTATTTGTTTATAAGCAGCAAAATGTAACCCTCAATATTTAAAATTAAAAATGCTGAATTTATTAAACTTAGTTAACTTAAAAGTATTGACCATTGAAAATTATTAGAAGCTTTTTCAAATGCAGGAATGGAAAATCAAATTTCAAAATTTTCGCAAGTTGAAAACATTCGAATTTGAAGACTAAAAAGATTCCATCTAGACGCGACTATTTTTTAAAGGTTTTATTCTGTGAAATGAAAATTCAGAAATTTTATGCATGAAATACACAAAAAGTTCTCGCTTCTCGTATTTTTTATCAGAAATCGATTATTAAAACAAATTTTTAAATAGTATGTTTAAAATAGTAGTAGTAAAAATCAATAATTGTTTCTAATGGAAAGGACTAGACAGCAAAAATAAATTGAACGATTTTGAATTGAAAATGTACCAACTCAGAAAGTTTTTGATTAGGTAAAATTTGGAAAAGATTTCCAATAGAATGAAAAAGAATTGGGCTTGTACTATTTCTAAATAAAAGTGTTTAAAATTGAATAATTTAAAATTAAAAGTATTCTAAACTAAAATTTCTTTAATTGAATGTGTTTCAAATTGAAATTGTACCAATAGTTTATCATTCAAAGCGTTCATATCCGAACAACGAATTTAAATGATTTCACATTAGAATTTAGAACTAGGACAATTTCAACACAATAGAAATGGAATGTTGTCGGATTAGAATTTGGAATAAAAATTAATTTTAAATAGAAAAAAGGGTTAAACATTTTTTGCTACCAAACGTTCAACGTATTAAAAGAATCTAAATTTAATTATAAATTGAAAAAATTGTTAGTGAACAAGACTTGTGATATTAAAACTTTTTTATGTTGAGTGGGGCTAAGCCGTCACTTTTTTCAATTCATCTTTTAATTGCAAAAAATAGCTTGAAACGGTTTAGGTATTGTTGGATCGAGAATTTAGTCAGCTACAAAAATTTTCTTTTGATTTTGAAGTACGATGCTTTTTTAATCAATTTTTACTAAAATAGGGAAGTGGCGGAAAATCTGTTTAGTCTATTTGAGGCCTTTGGAATGTCAATTATTTTAATTGAGTATAAATTGTTTAAACATTACAAATTTTAAAATCGTTAATTATACTTTTCAAAATTCAACCATTTCAACTTTAATTTAAAAATTGAAACCTATGAAAGGGAAAGATTTTAAATTTAGCGTTCAACATGAAAATTTAGAACTCCAAAATTGTAAACATTCCAAATTGAAGAAATTATTCAATTACTGCGATTTTAATTTCACATCATTTAATCTGGATCAAATTTGATTTTTAGTAACACAATTTCTAATTTTTTAATTTCAAATTGTTTAAATTTTAACCTCTAATTTATAATTGTGATCGATTTTCGAAATGTTTATATCAAAATTTAAAAAATCTTAATTATTCATTATTCTTCGTTTTTTTCATACTAAGACAATTTCAAGATATTAAACTGAAAGTTAACAATTTAAAAAAAATATATAGAAAATACGATTGCTGTATATGATTCCAATACTTAAAATTGCACAATTATAAGCCTCTCAATTCGATTTTTTATATGCAGAGTTATAAATATTTAATGTTTTAAAACATTTTGAAATAAAAATTAATAAATTTTAATGATGCATTCTAAAATGTTCTCATTTTTAAGGCTCGAATCAAAGAAACTATTATCTTAAATGTTAAATGTTTTAAATTTATTCAGCAGGCATTTCATATAAATTGGTTAAAACACAGATATTTGAAACCGATAATTGTACAACTATCGATTCTTTCAATTTGGTGTTCTAAGATTTCGAAAAATTTAAAAATATAGGTAATTTTATACATTTGACATTTAACGAAAACGATTCAGAATATTAAATCTAACATTATTAAAGTTTAAAGTGACTGAGATTGAAACGAAACAATCTAAAATATTAAGGTATTAAATTATTATATATAAAATTGAATAGCAAGGCTCACAATTTAAAATGATTGAATAGTGAAATTGTTCTAAAATTTTCAATACTTACATTTGGAACTGCAATATTGTGGAATTTAAAACTTACAAAAATCAAGAAATTTTGAAATTTGAAACGCAAAAAACGTTTGTTTCAAGCTCTAGAAAATGAAACAGTTTTAAAATTGCTAAAAAACTGTAATTTTTGATTAAAATTAGAGAAATGTTATATATAATGAATATATTCAGGCATTGAAAGTGATCGGATAGATTTTTTTATTAACAATGGGATTATTTTGTTAAAAGAACCACTGTCATTTTCAACGTTCAAAATTGAAGAACTTTAAATATTTTTACTGTTTAAAGTATAATTGTTTCAATTAGGAACTTTCAAAATTATTTAATTGAGGTTTGAAACCTTGGAATTAAACAATTTCATACTTCATTTAAAAATGAAAGCAGTCTTAAATTTGAATATTGAAACTAAGTCGTTAAAAATACACTAGTCGTCTCGTCGTCCCGGAATTCTGGATGAGTAGTAAAATATTTTTTACAACCTCGACTAGTCATCCCGAATAATAATTTCAAGAAACACCAATTCTATATGCAATACAAATTATTTCTTCTTTCAAACCCTAACATAAAACCTTGAGTAACATTTAAATCACAGAAAATTTTCTAAATCACTGTATTGAAGAATGAGAATTTTAACAAATCCATTTAACACAACGTGCATTTGATTTTTTCAGAATTTTTCATGCAATAAACCCATTTGTAATCTTTAGTATAAGTATATTTTTATTTTTATTATTAACTATTTTTGACAATTATAAGCAGGTTCTGAAAAATATTTTTTTGAACCTACAAATTTTTTGTTTTATCAATCATAGAATACAGTTATTATATGAAAATAAAATAACTAGTTGACACAGAAAACTTTTCATTCCACAAATTTTTTTTAATAACAAAATTAAGTTCTAAACTACCATATTACGCTTTATTCGACGAACCTTTTTTATAGTCATGTAACTATATATTTACATCACAACATTCATCTGATATATCTAAAGGTTTTGCAAATTGGTCTTTCCTATTTTTCTGGAAAAATTTCCCAGTCATTTCCCGGTTCGCAAACATTTTTCACGATCAATGAAATTGAAAATTTTGATGTATAAAGATAACAAATTTTCCATTCGAAGAAATAAAAACTGAGCTGCCAATCAAAGTATATAAAGTGCAACTTTTAAATTTAATACATTAAAAATTAAGGTTTAGAAGTTTTTTAGTTCAAAAATTGTGTACTCAAATGCTCATTAATTTACACTTATAAAATGGAAGCTACTAACAATGTTCAACTGAACATTTTTAAATAAAATGTAGTTAAACTGCCAAATAAATTTTTTTGGACCTTTTATAAATTTTAGACTTTAAAGATTCAGATTCATTTCCAAAAATATAAATCCACGTTATAATTTACAATGCTCTAAATTAAAAAAATCAGTCAGTAAATTAAATTTTTTTGAAGATTGTATAATTTTAAGCAATTTTAAGCTGAAAATATTTAAAATTGAACGATTATAGTTTTTTTAGAAACTGAACACGTCTTAAATTACAAAATAAATTATTTTAAATAGTTTAAAAATCCTTAATATGCTTCAAAATTTTATTTCAAATTTTGGAAAAATCATGTTTTTTACATTTTTTCAAATTTTATATAATTTAAAAATTTTTTTAGAACTTTCAAACAATTTATAAAATGATTTAAACGTTTCCTAAATTTATTTTAAAAATCCTGACGAATAAAAAAAATTCCTTAAAATCAAAAACACTCATTTTGAACATTCCTTATAAATCTTTCTAAACCTTTTCAAATATTCTCTGAGAATGCATTTTTAATATAAAAAATCATTTTTAAATTTCGTTTCAATTTTTTGAAATCATTTGAAATTAATTTTAAATCTTTTCAAAAATTCTAAATATCTATTTAACTTACTCAGATTTTTTCTAAGAATAATAGGTCTTCGATTGTTATTTAAATATGAAAATTCAAGAATTCGAGTTTAAATTTAATGGCTTGGAAATGGAATATTTTAGACTGAAATAGTTTTCGAAATTTCATAAAAGACTTTAATTATAAATATATTATTCTAAAGTTATTTAAAAATTTTAAATAGTTGATAAAGTTTCAATGGGACGACCACATTTGTTTAACTAATAAGACTTTCCGATTGAAATAGTTTCATTTGCGACGTTAAAATCTGGAACATATTAAGTTTTGAACTGATTCCGAATCGTCTTGTACAATCAAATATTATTCAACTTTTAATCTTTAACGTACAGTTACATTTTGAAGATCATTAATTCATTTATATTTACAGTTCATTACCTAAGAATATTTGTTGTTTAAAATCTTCTAATTTTTAATTTGTTAAGTCTTTGAAACTTCATTTTAATATTCTTTAAATTAAAATGTACGCTTAAAAATGAAAACCTATCATGGAGAATTTTTAAAGTAAAAGATTTTTTAAGTACGCATTCTAAACTAAATGATATCATAACCGAAAATCATAAAAATTTAACTAATTCTTTAAAAAATGGTTCAAACTAATATATTATGATTTTTTTTATTTTAATGGGTTGAAACAGGGTGTGTTCCGAAAGAGGTGGGGGTGCGGTACTTTCTGAATTAATTGTTGGCACTCACTACACTAACACTTTAGGTCTAGAAGTTTTGTCACTTTTTATGATTTTTTCGATTCTTATGGGCTGAATTGGAGTTTGTTCCGGAGCTGCCAGGGAGTAACTCTTTCGCGGGTTCCTTCAATCATCAAATATATCCATTTAGAACTTTCAAATTTTAGGTCTCGCGCATAAAAAATTGTGTGTAAACTTTTTTTTAACTTTGAAAACTTCAGCGAGGTACAATTTCTTGTAAAAAAACTCACTGTCATTTCTTGGTGTTTTCTGGTCTCATAAATTCGCGGTTTCCCGCTCCAGCGGCCACGCTGAACTAATAAGTTCGAAAAAAAATACATTATAATAATTTTAGAAAAATTTGTGCGTCTATCCTTCAAATCTAGAAGTTTTCCCTTCAAGATTTTAACATTCTGGGGTTGTAAAGCCTTTCTAATATAAAATTGGAAGAAAATGAAGGAAAACACGTACGGTAACGTTCAGTGAAGCACAATACCGTTTCCAATTCCAGTTCGTCGTCGATGCCTGGACAATCTGCGTCGGGACGTCGAAGTCGTTAAAAAAAGGCGTCAATGCCAAGGGGGATTTGAAAAAAGTAGAGACTACAAACTACATAGTACAAGAAAGGGAAGATGGGACTTTGGTATCGGAAATCAAAGTGTAGCCGAAGGTACTTTTATGACCTCGCGATGTAACGTAAGCACGAGCTAGCCGACTACGTTTTATGAATTTCAATGGAAAGCGGCACTAGCCTCGGTTCCATAACGTAGTTTCCTCGTACATTTAACGGGGTCGACCGACACATTGGATCGACTCGAATTCGCATCGGATTGAGATTCTTAGATCCCTCGCTTTCCTTTCCCAGTTTCCATTTTCCCATTTTCCCATTTAAGGCCCTATAGAGCCACCGCTTTTGTCCGCTTTCGCGATGCGCCATTGGAAACTTTTCACCTGAAAGGCTTAAAGTGGAAACTTTCCCCCGGGGATATAGTTTAGCTAGTTAAAGATAGGAAAAATGAGATTTTTCTTTGTAGAAAGAAAAATTATGTATCAAGGATTAACGTGTTTTGTTAGCTAATTAAAAAAAAAAACTAGTCAACAAACACGCGATTGATGAATATTTACACATTTTAAAAGGGTGGTCGCAAAACTTTATTTTCAAAATTTCCTGACTTTTTCCCGATTTTTCCGTGACCAATTTTAAATTGAAATTTATAAATATTAGGTTTATTATTCATAGGGCAGGCACAACCTAGTTTACTTGGAAAAGTAAAAATGTGATTAAAAGAGACAAATGTGCATTCATAATGCTACTATTGTTCTTTTGGATTCAAAATAAATCAAAAGAATTCGATGAAATTCATAAGAAACTGCATTTCAGTAAAATTAAACTGAATTTAGAGAAATTTAGACAACATGAGAACAATTGAGGATCGGGATATAATAACGGGGTGAGCGCTCGAAAATGCATAAATATTGTCCAAACGTTTTGTGGCATCCAAATTTTAAAGTTAAAAACAAAAATTACAAACGATATGGACTTGTAGATAATGATACAAAGCAACTTTTTTCTGTTTAAAGTTTTTCTTTCAGATGTACATTTATAATAATAAAATTGAAAAAGTGATGAAAAAATGTAGCCAAATTTAAATATATTTTAAAACATAAATTGTCTCCACTCACGCAAATATTATAAACACAATTTGAAATTTGGTATGCATACACATTAAACCTTTGTGATGCCTACAAAATAAATTAAAAAGCTTAATAATAATTAATTGAAAATGGAGACCTGACGGTAAGCACGTTTTTTTAGCTTCGGCGAAGAGAAGTATCAAGTGAACTTTAGAGTGGAAACAACTCTCAGTGATACTTTGTATATGATAAATAATCATGCCTAACTTAAGCTCTACAATTACAGTTGATGAAGTTTTAATTAACATTCAAAAATGCAAAAGCGGCAAATCAGCAGGAACGGACGGGATCAATTCAGAATTTTTTGAAAATTTACCAGCCTTTTTAATAACATCTTAGAAAACGAGGAGATACCAAATTCCTAGGCATAAATAAATGTAAAAATGATACACAAGATGGGTGGCAGGTCAGATCCGAACAAATACCGACCTATAGCGCTGATCAACTGTATTACTAAAGTTTTCACGCAGATTTTAAAGCAGAGAATGATAAATTGGGCCGACAACATGAAGTTGTTACCAGAATACCAATCAGGATTCAGACAGAATCGCAACTACCTAGACAAAGTTTTCTCCCTTAACGCTTTAATTCCAAACCAACTCTGTTTGGATAATGTAAACTTTTTGTTTTACTTTCAGATTTTCGAAGTGAATTTCCTTTGATAACACATGATCTCTTATGAAGAAAAATGTATGCGATGGGTGCAGAAACTAAATTCATTAAAATTCTGATCGATTTATATGATAAGTGGTAGTGTGGGTACTTCGAGGGCTACTGATGTAACAAGGGGAGTTCTACAGGGTGAGGTTATGAGTTCGATTCTATTTTCCTTATTCTTTGGAGACTTCGAATTTATTTATTCGAATTTATTTATGAAAGCGGATGGAATTAGAGGTGTCTCCATAAATCATGCAATAGAAATTCTACTTTTAGTATATGCCGATGATTTAGCTATAATTGCAGATTCACAGGTTCAAATGAGAAAAATTTTTGAGTGCTTACTCATATATTGTAATCTTAATGGTCATCAGGTAAATAAAAGTAACATAAAAATTGTAATATTCCAGAAGGAAAGATACCATAATAAGAAGAAATATAAGCCTTTTTATGTATGGAAATATTGAAATTGAATTGGTTAAAAATTATAGTTATTTAGGAACCCCCTTTCCGCAATCTGGAATTTTTTAAACACGGCTCAAACAGCGATCAGTAAGGCTAATATCACTCAAAGGACGACGGACGCACTTCTAAACAAAAAAAAGTTGAATTAATGGAAACCAATGGACAGACTCTTTAATAGTCTTGTTGCTAGTACGCTAATGTATGGTGCGGTAGTATGGAGTCTTAGGTAGTGTGATAAAATAGAAAAAATACGAAACACGTTTTTCAAAAGGATTTTGCATGCTCTTTTGAATACACCCGCATATGCTGTAAGAATTGAGACAGTGCTTTGTATAGAGGACGATAGATATCCAAAAATATGCTTTTTGCGATTAAAGCGATTAGACAACAATAAATCCACTTTTAAAAAAGGTAACTGGTGCTCACAAGTAACAAACATTTTTGAAATAATAGGGGAGAATCTTTCACGTATAGCGATAGTTCTCAATCTCTGCAGATTCTGCCATCTCTACCTTTACATGAAGGTACTCAAAAATATCTGACATTAAGAATCCTATTAGCTATCTTAGAATTATAGCTCAAATCAGATTCTTAAATAATTATCAAACAAAAATTTCAATTAAAGGATAAAGTTATATAATAGATGGTACAGAAAGGTGTAGTGGTTGTTAATTGCAAGCTCTGGAGAATGGATATCATATATTGGTTGAATGTCCCGACTACGACGAAATACGCTAACTATATATTTGTAAAAACGAAGCTTTAGCTTAAATAGGAGATAAATGGTCGGGGGATCCTTGGCACAATTCAAACAGATATTACCAAAAAGATTTTCCTATTTATAAAAAAGACACTTGAATGAAGAGATTATAGATACAATTTTTGTATTAACTTTGCGTAACTCCTTTTTATGGACCTATAGATTATAAGACGAATAAACTATTACAACTACTATTGGAGGAAGATTTCTGGAAATTTTTAGATCGATTCATTGACAATTGACGGAAATATCCATTTTGTAAGAAAACACGCGACGCCGTCTACAATTCCATCGTTAGCATATTCAAGGGTTTCTTGACGTTAGCATTCTCGCATGTACACTCTCCTATAAAGGACTCGATATTTTTAAAAATAAAAAATAAAAAAGCCTAATCCTTGCCTTAATTGATAGAAAATCGACTGCTTTATGTTTTTTAAAGGTTCTTACTTTACAGTGAAATAGAAAATAGCTGAAAATATGAAAATTTCTGCTTCGAAAGTTGTTTATTTCTCAATTTACAAAACACATTGTTGCAACTGTTATCATTTCTGATCATTTATCATAAATTTTGTTTAACGTTTTAATACAGAAACATTAAAATAAGATATTATTATAATTATTTGTAAACCCTTTCATGCTATATCACAAATATAATCACTTTTTCTTGCCAGATTATTACTTTTCTGCGCTGTAACTGAAAAGTTCAAAATAAGTTGAAAATTAAAAAAAATCGCGATTTTCTACCTCTATTCTAAAAGCAAAAAGTGTCTGTTTATACATTTTTTTAGACTTATTTCATCACAAGTCGAAACTAAATAACGTGTTAAAACATTTATGTAACGTTTCAAAGCCATTTTCCTAACAATTTCGTTACAATGAGAAACGTATCTTGGTGATCGACGTTTCTGACCAGAAGAAATTCCGCGATCACTTTTGGAGTTTTGGTAATTATCTAGCCCAAAACGAATTAATTAGTTCACTGATATAGAGAAAAAATTGTGCAAGCAATAGCAATAACAATAGTAGAATTGCAAAATGAACCTACTTATAAATATGTAATTATATAAATTTTAAGAATTAGTAAAATCTATGATAAGAAACAATTTGGCAAGAAAAAGTGAATATATTTGAGATATAGCATGTAAGGGTTTACAAATAATAATGATAGTATTTAATTTTAATGTTTCTGTGTTAAAAAGTTTTAAAAAATGTATGATAAATGATCTGAAATGGTAACATTCGCAACAGTTTGTTTTACAAATTGAGGAATAAACAAGTTGCGAAGTACACATTTTCACATTTTAATTATTTGCTAATACACTGAAAACTATGAAATGCCCAAAAATATAAGGCAGTCTTTTTTCTAATAATTGGGGGGAAGAGCAGGCTTTTTTAATGTTTAATTTTTTAAAAGACCGAGCTCTTTATAAGAGGGTGTACAGGCGAGAATACAAGCGTTCAGACGCGCGACATCCGGTTATGTTACCGATAGTTAATGTCATCGAAAATTAAAATAGGGAATATTAGGATACCGAGATTTATTTTAAGCAAAACTAATTGACTGAATGATTGATTGACTGAAAGCCATTTTAACGAATGATTAATTGACCAAAACCATTTCAACGAATGTTGAATTATTCGAAAAAAGTTTTAGCGAAGATTCATTTTTCCGAAAGTCCATTTTACTGCAAGTTTAAATTTCAGAAGTCCTAATTTTGCGAAGGTTCAGTTTACTTGTTGAAAATTAAACTTGCAGTAAAATAGACTTTCGGAAAAATAAATCTTTGCTAAAACTGTTTTCGAATAATACGACATTTGTTCAAATTGTTTTCCGTCAATTAATTATTCGGCAAATTAGTTTTCATTAAAATAAATTTCGGTACCCTGATATTCGCTTTTTTAATTTTCGGTGACTTGACCCATCGGAAAAATGACCGGCTGTCGAGACGCGTTTGAATCTGCGAACGATGAAATTGTAGAAGGCGGCGCGTGTTTTCTTACAAAATGGATATTTCGATAAATTTTTGATGAAACAATCTAAAAATTTTCAGAAATCTTCCTCCAATAGCAAGAAACAAATTCCTCACTGGACAATATTGGACAATATTTTTACGCGTTTTCGGGCGCTCATCTCCCCTTATTGTTTTCGGACCCTCAATTCCATAAAATTCGTAAATAATATATACATGAGATTGAAGAAAGTTTAGAAAAATTCGAAGAAATTCAAACGAATTCATGAAATGCCTAAGAAATCAATATAAGTTTTGAAGGCTTCAGGAAGAATTAAACAAAAAAGTATTTAAAAAAATAACAATTAATAACAATTCACGGTGACTTTAAAAAGAATTTTAATGAATTACAAAAAATAATTGTAAATCTCGTCAAATCTTTCAAACTCTACGAAACCCCTCACTTCTTGCGAATAAGTTCTTTGAAATTCATTTAAATATTATGATTCTTCAATTTCCTAGACAAAATTTAAAGTCCCTTAAAATTATTGAAATCCTAAAAAATCTTGTGATAATAATAATATTCTAACATAAAGATTAATTAAAAATAACCTAAAATATTTAAAATCCCGTAAATCCTATTAAATTACTGAAATATATTGCAATTTTTGAAAATATTTTAAAATCTTTAAACTCCTTTCAAATTACTTTAAATATATTAAAAGTGCCCTTAGAGAATCCCTTGCAATTTTTTTAAACTTTTAAACATTTCTTGGCTTTTTACAAATAACCTACAATTTTTTGAATTGTTTGAAATGCCTTTAAATTATTGTGCTCAACTAAAAATTCATTTACACTTTTTTTTTAAATCGTTAAATCTTTGATTACATAAAATTTGATAATATTTCCCGAAATTTTGGAAAATGTATTAAAATACTGAAAGGACTTTTAAAATCTCTGAAAATCATTAAGATTCTGGGAAATCTGAGAAAATCCTTTGAAGTTTTAAAAATATGCTTAAATTATAAAGTCCTATAAAATGGTTGCATGTCTTCCAAAATGATAGGAAATTGTTTAAAACCCCATACAATTTTCTTTACCTTAAAATCATACAAATCCTTGGCCAATCGTTGAAAATGTATGTATTACTAAAAAATGCATTTGTTGTTTAACAATTACCATGAAATCATTCAAATGCTATGAAATACATTCAAATTATTAGAATAAATTCAAAATTTAGATTATTTACAATACTTTGAATTTCCTGAAAATTATTGAAATCTGTTTATAATTTTTCAGAATCATTTGAAATACCCCAAAATATTTCACAAAAATGCAACAAAAATCAGAAATAGGCATATATGTGAATTCAGCAGTGCTTAACACGTAGGTGAATTTACCGATAGGAAAGTGACTAAGTGATCTTTTTTAAAAAAAAGATAATTATTCGTGAAAGTTACTCGAAGCGCTTCTTTAAAAGATTCCCTGACTTTTGCAGTGGTTTTTCTAAGACCGTAACTTTTCCATGACTTTCCTAGAACATTCAAATTCACTGAGTTTCCCCTGATACACAGTTTTTTCCTAACCTGCGAGCACCCTGAATATTTCATTAGTTTCTAAAACTGCTATAAAAGTTTCCACTCGAAATTCTCTCAGAAAATAATTTTTTAAATTAGAAAAAGAAGCCCTCTAAAATTAAATTAACATAAGTTTAGAAGATCTGAATTTTGAAAGTCTTAAACCTTGAAGATCTACTTTTTTTAAATGATTCATAGTTTGCCTCCAAATTTGAAAACGTTTAAATAAAGGGCCTTTGATTTGATACACAATCACTAATTGAATTATATTTAAATGTATTTCATTTTCAATCCAAAATTTTTTTAATGTCCAAATTACAATATTTCAACGTTTCTAACTTCAGACACCATTTCATTTAAGAACTCGTAACTTTGGATGCTTTAAAAATCAAAAGATTGTACATTTTAAAGCATTTGTATTACATAGCTAGAGAAGTGAAAGACTTCTCTTGCAAACAAAAGTTTCAAACTCTAAATCTTCTTAAACACACTGAATGCACTCCTAATTTTTTCCAACTTCGCTGGCATACTCAGATTTTTTGCGCTGGATCCTTTCTTGCGTTTGGCAATCTTTCTCTTTCTCTCGTGAATCCTCTTCTCTTCCGGGTGTCGAGCTCGAAAATTGGATTTACTCGGGAGAATCGATAAGCCGTCTCATAAATCTGTCTATTATCGTCCCGTAAAGTTTCCGTATAAGTCGCGGGATACCGGTTACGTATAGATTTGCAGTTTGCAGCTCCTGGGAAACGCTCCTTTAGGTTCACCAGACTTAAGGATAGAGGGGCATTGAGATGAAGGGGGCTTGGATAAAAGGTAAAGAGAACTATGGGAATATAATAGAAGAGGATCGCCTTAATATCTTGTATCGTCGATAGTCGACAAGTCGATTATGGCGATATATAGCGATGGGAGGATTTTCATAAATTTAGCCAGTGAAGTCGATGCTTTAAGGTTTTAAAATTGAGGAAAAGCTGATGGATGAGTCCTTTTGTGAGAAAAAATCTTTAGGTGTTATCGATATTCGATAGTGCAGTGAAATTCGAAAAGAGATATATATATATATCTTGCATACATTATTGTCAAAAACGTGATCGGTTGTGACACTGCGTGGATAAAAGTTCTGTCCGGAAAGCGAGTGAGAGTTAATTTTGTTCAATGGTGATGATATTTCTTCCAGGAACTGACATTTCAGGGTCAATTTTTGGAATAGCTAAAAGCTGCTATGTCGCATTCTGTTTGATTTACTTTACGTTTGAAAATTGTTTTATTTTTAGAAGATACTTCAATTTTGGAAACGGCTAGAAATCACAGGGAGTCAAGTCAGGACCTTATGGAGGATGTCGAAGTTGCATTTGGCCGTGTTTCACCAGAAATTTCTGAATAAGCTGCGATGTATGGACATGTGGATTGTTGTGGTTAAGGGCTCAGTATTCGTGGTGGATAAAACCTTTTTAGTTGCGCATTTTCATTTGTTGTGGCGGTTGTGGAACTGTTCGAGCGTAGGTCAATTTCCGCTGAAATACGATCACATTTAAATAGCCAAACCACTCTTTAATTTGAGTATCACTGATAGACTCATTATCATAAGCTTTTCGAATCATAAGGATGGTTTCCAAACATGACTGCCAAAGTTCTTGTCAAAATTTAATGTACACTCCATTTTCGGTGCGCTCCGTCATTCTAAAATGCGATGCGTACATGATTAGACGTTTACGCAACTTCGTACACTAATCGACTAAAGATTTGCAGGTACATTTCACTTAGTAGGGGACTTCATGAAGGTCCTCCCTAAATGGTAAATATCTCTTCTTGACATTATCTCTACTAGGTAGAAAGTTAGAGCGCAAGGTCGGATAATTTCCGGCCAGATCTCATATGACTGTTAGGATCTGTTTCAGTTTGTTCATCTATTAATAAAGACTACAAATGTCCCATACCATGAATTTTCAGATTAATAATCTAAATAAGTAATTGTATTTTATTGCAATATTTATTTCCATATGTTTATAAAAATTATTGATAAAAGAGAACATTTTAATTCAAAATGATTTTTGAATATTGAGAAATAATTCTGCTCTTTACACTTTGCTAACAAACTTTAATGTTATCTTTTTCACCCTTCAGAGAGAAAAAAAAACATAGACAATCGGTAATGATAAAAAATTTAGTTATTTCAAAAGCTATTTAAAAGATTTGAAAATATTAAAAAGTAATTTTTCAAACATTTAAAATGTCGAAAAAGAATGTAATCGATTTTATAACAAAATCGTTTAATTTTCAAGATTACAAAATTAAAAAAAAATTCGAGCAATTTTAATAAATATTTAAAGATTTTAAACTAATTTAAACCTTGAAAATATTTCAAATATTCACACAAAATATAGGTTTTTAAAGATTTTGACAAAAAGAAGCTCTTTGACAATTTGAAAGGTTTACAAAAAATAAAAAACTTATATTAATGATTTTTTATTTTTAAAAAGTCATTACAAAAAAAGTTTCAAAGGGAATAAAAAAAATTGAAAAGATTTCTAAAATTGTTTAGGAAAATCTGAAACATTTTAAGTTTTTTTTAATTTTTAATTTTTGTTCAAACTTTTCGAAGTAATTCTTGGTAGTCTAAAAAATATTTGAAATATCATCTCTGAAGTGTTTAGTTGAAAATTCATCTGTTTTGGTTTATTTTTCAACTATTTCATAAAAATATGTCTTTTTTAGATGAGTTCGAATATAAATGATTTGAAATAAAAATCTTTTTGGTTGAAAATTCCACTTTTCAGTTATAGATTAACTTTTTTGTTGAAATTTTGATGTGACGTATCTGATATCATACAAAATGTTGTTCAATTTTCTCAAGAATCTTAGGGAAAATTACACGTCTCATTAGGATCTCAGATAAAAACTCTCTAAAGTAATAGGTATGAGATAAATCAGTACTTGAGTACTAAATTTTCTTAAAAATGTTTTGAAGTCCAACTAGGACAAAATAATAAAAAAAAACTCACACCTAGTTTTTTTTTTAATTCTGACCAGGGATTTTTTAGGTCAAAAGTGCCAGAAAAGTCTTACATATTGTTCTTACATTTTTGCAAGCCCTAATTTTTTTCTGAGACAAAAGTACTAGAAAAGTTGCATTTCTTGTTGTTAATATTAGTAGAAGTGTGTACGGGACTTTTTAGGACAAATGTAACAGAAAAATCCCACTTACATTTGTTAATTTTAGAAGTCCCAAGCAATTTATAGAACAAAAGTAATAGATAAGTCATATAATTATTTGTTGTTAGAATCTGTGAAAGTGCTGATTGGAATGATCTGCCAAAAAGTACTGCTGAAATAGCAATAAAGTACCAAAAAGGTTTTAAATGCGTCCCGTTCTAACAGGAATTTTCTAGTGCTTTTGTTCCGCAAATGATTTAGGACCTTTAAAATGTTCAAAACACAAATTAAGTAGGACTTTTCAAGTATTTTTGCCCTAAAAAAAATCCTACTAACAACCAAAAATTTAAGTAAAACTTTTCTGGTATTTTTTTCAAGAAAGCCCTGAAAAAAAGTTAAGTGAGACATTCCTGGTACTTTTGTCCTAACAAAGTCCCGGTTAAACGAGACATATTTTGAAAATCTTTAGTACTTTAGTCCTATTTGATCAGTAGTTTTTTGGGACATCAAGCTCGTCATCACTTGTGAAAACTTCGAATGAATATAAAATCAAACTATTCTACTACTTTTGCCCACAAAATTACTTAGAAATTATAACAGTTCAAAAAGCGTTGATGTGGCCATTCTGGTACTTTTGTGCGCAAAAAGTCCCTCCCAAAATAAAAATAATAAAATTAAGTGGTACTTTTTTGATAATTTTGTCCCACAAACGTTTCATCAGCGCTTAGGAATATTAAAATAAATTGATAAATTAAACTTTTTTCATATTTTTGACACCATTTGGAATTTTAAAATTTTTAAAGAAAAGTTGGATTTATATCATACGTAGTACTTTATTGGGACCTTATCCGGGATTCCACTGGGATCAGAAAGAGACACTAAATTGGGTTGAATTGATACATGTCCTTAATATTATAATTAAATATAGTCCTGGACACTGTTGAATCAAATGAAAAAAACAATAAAATAGACCCAAAGAAGCAATTCCTGCCATAAACATTACTCTTTGGTAAAATGAATTTCACATTTAATATTTTTTAATAATTTATAAAACTGATCCTACATATCGAATTCAAAATGGGAAGGTACACGTTAAGAATATCAAAATCTGCAAGTGTTCGTTTAATTAAAAAAAACTTGATAAAATTATAGTGCTATACAAGATACATTCGGTAACCACTGATAAGCTATTAATGAAACTTAGAGGTATTATAGATATAATTATATATTTTTTAAATATAAAACTTTAAATAAAAAATTTCGACATTTATCTTAAAAATTATTCAAAGAATTATTTTTTTTTTTTTGTAAAATAGCCACCTTTCAATTCTATTTGAATATACAGTACAAGTCCGATAACTTGCCGTCGGATAAGTGTACCCTCCCCTTAAGACGTCATCACACGTACGGCATGCACACTAATTGTGGTTCTCCTACTACGTGTACAATGTTGCTCATGATTTGCGCCCATGATTCACGCATGCGCGCGCCTATTATCGTGCTACTAGAGTGGGTATCCGATAAGTCCGCAATTCCTGGAATTTTTCGCCCCTACAGCCCCGAAGATGAATAGTTATCGGACTTGTACTGTATATAAAAGAATGTATTACAAAATATCCTTTTATTTTATCTAGGAATAGTTGAATAGTTCCGGTGGGCAATAATGGTAACAGATTTCTTGTAAAGTGTGTGCCCTTGTTCTATCAATTCTTATAATCATTTCAGAGCAAGAAGAGCGGAGGGAAACTGGAGATATCTAGAGTTAAAGTAATTGCAATGGGAATATAGGGATATAGCAGAGGCGAAGATAGGCTTGAGCGGGATAAAGAAGAGAAGATAAGGGAATGATGATTGATGATGGTGAGTGCTAAGAATGAGTAAAATGTGCAATTAAAATTGGGGAAGGGGCATATTAAAGCAGATTGAGCAAAATGAAAGTGAGAAGGCGGAATGAGAAAAAGAGGTATAGAAGGATGCAGGTAGAGGGTAAATGTAATCAGAAACGGTTGAAGATGGATGAGAGACGGAAAGGGAAATAAGAATTGGAAAGGAGTGAGATCCAGAGGGATTGAGGATTAGATTGGAGGAGTGTTTCGGACGGTTTAGGGAAAAGGAGATATTAGAAACGGTTAGGAGGAAGGATATTAAGAAAGATCATTAAAGCGGGGTAACAGATTGTACAGGAATGAGAATATGAATAAAAGTGAGAAGGGGAAATGGTTTGGAGGTACGGAGGTATGGGGATAGAGAATATGAGAGGGTAATGATAGCGACCTTTAGGAGAATAAATGAAAGCTTTAGAAGAAGCTTAGGAGATTTAGAGCGGAATGTTATATTAAGAGACGGTTTAGGGGAAGTATTTAATGAGAGACGATTGAATGAAGGGGTGTTGATAACTGCTGTGAAGTATAGTGAATATGGAAATAAGAGTGAGAAGAGGGAAATAGTGAAGAAGGGGTACGGAGGTATGGAGGTAGAAGATTGATAAACAAGAAAAGGAGGAAAATCGGAATGAAAAAGGAGGACGGAATAAGAACTAGAGTGAATGAGAGAGTTGATAAAAGTATGGGGTTAAGAGAGGGTAAGTTTAGAAGGTTAGAGGAGGCTGACATAGGGAGAATGGAATTGATATTTGATAAGGGACTCAAAGCATTGAGAAAGTTAGAGGGGAGCTTACGAAGTTAAAAAACTCTGGAATTTAAATCCGCCTGAAATAGGTGGTGGGACAATGTAAGATTATTAATCTTACATTCTTGCGAATGTAAGATTAATAAAGAAGTTTTCTTTTGAAATTGTCCATAAGCTAAAAAGGAATGTACTTCCGAGAATCTGATAAAAGTGAAATTATATGACATTTGTTGAAAACCTATTTTAAACAGGATTTTACCCCTGTTTGAATTCCACTATCGTCGTCTTTCCCTTTCAAGTCCCAGCCCTCAGTAGCTGAGAGAGGAGTATGTCGCCGTCAAAATGCAAATGGCTCCTACGCGCGGCTTGTTGAATTATTATTTTTAAGCCCCCTAACGGCCATTCAGTTCAGAAAATCTCATGAAAATTAATTTATTTTAATGCACTTCATCCACAGACGAGAACGGATCACTATCATCCGTGAGAGAGTGCTCGCGAAGGAAAGGAGACGCCAAATTAGCGTTCGATTCAAGGCGCTTTCTTTCCCAACCCCTTGACGTATTTTACTTCTTCTTCTTCTGTACCTATTCTTCCACTTCTCATCTCGACAAGACTCCATTTCTAGCAGACGAAATTCAGAATTCACGCCCAAACGAACTGCTGGCTGCCTCGAGATATCTCTATCTCTATTTTCGTTGCTCTCTCTTTTTCCTCTAAAGGTTTTGTCTCTCTCTGTTGGAAATTTGGTGTCTCTTTCTCTAGAAGAGGAAGAAATCCCCGTAAAATAGCCAAGCTTGCGGGGGTGTATTTTCGCATGGTCGCTTCTAACTTAGTTTCGACGAAAATGCACAGGAACGTTAAGACACTTCCCCCAAAGTGACACGTTCACTGTGGGGGTAGCCTCTCAATCGGACTGTTTTATCCTCCCCTTGGATACACAATGCGATACATATTATCAGAGTGGATGTTTCGCAGTCGGGTGGAAATTGATTTCATTGGACAAATTAAGTTGTCGAATACAAATTTAAAAGCACTTCCATTATCTCTTTCAAATAAGGCAACAAAAAATACAAAATCTTGAAATGAAAAAATGTCATTAATCCAAAAGATACATTTTTATTTTGTTAATTTTTTTAAACTTGCACAACTCTCTACTCATTCGTAATCGCAATAAATTTCTATAAGTTCTTCATACTTTTTAGCATTTTTCAGACCCGGGCAAAAATCCTTATAGTTTCGGTTAGGCATCTGTCTGTCGTATTTTTATCCTGATTGGGAAAGTATGGGAAGTGATGGTAGGGGGCAAAGGAAGAGAGG
>NC_046666.1:59340992-59342870 GCF_010883055.1 Belonocnema kinseyi
TTTGTGTGAATACATTTTTTATTTTTATTTTTGTACAAAATAAAATAGAAATAGTTGTTATAATATTTATCGCATGCAAAGTAATTGATGCATAGCGTATAGATAAACGAGGAAGAAATTTAAAAAAGCAACAAAAAAAAACATATTTTTTACGTTTCTAAGATGCATATCTTTGGTCGAACGAATGTCATGTTTATCGACGATGAAGCCCTTTCTAGAGACACGGATGGAGGGAAGAGGTGACTTTTTCCTGGAAAAGGCTTTTAGCCAAGCTGAGTTGAAAAGGCAGAATGTTGATTAAAATTCAACTCGTCGTCTCCTGTTTACGTAGGAACCGCTACCATTCGCTTTACGCACATAATTTTGTATGCATGGCAGCGTTATCCGTTGGTTTGACAAACGAACTAGCATAAATAATTGACCATCGCACGCTGAAAAATCAATCTAGCCCATTAGTCCTCTTTTTTAAATTTTTCCCTCGAGAGACTGTTTTTCACTTTTTCAACCTTCATGTATGATAAGTGATAGCACAGAATTAAATAGCTAACAACAAGCAATCTCTAAAATAAAAATCATCATTTTAAGATAAGGTAGAAAGCATGTGCTTGAAGTTCTAAACGTTTAAATGAACGAAATTTTTTACTGATGGCTTAGTGAACCAAAAAAAGTGATAATATTTGTTGGAACGTTCATTTAAACGTTCGAAACTTATGGTAAATACAGAAGTCCACTTCTGAAATTTCTTGTTGGTAATTAAAGAAAAAAATTTTGATCAGAAAAATGCATTCTGTTTTGAAGAAATAGATAATTCAGTTAATAATCTCAAACTGACACTAACCACAAATTGGAACAGACCCGGCAGCGAAAAGTCAGCCAATTCCGATTAAATCATTCAAGAATTAGAGACAATGGGGAAGCTAAATAAGAACAATAGATGTTTCATACAAACAAACTATTCTTTGCCGAAAAAATTGAAATTCATACACTTCAGAGAAATTTTTTGATAAGCATGGACAATAAAAAACTGTAATCTAAATCACATTTTTACGAAATAATCTCAAGTACCTTCTCAAGCAATTTTTAGAAATTGATTAATGAAAAATAAAAAAAAACGTGAAAAAATTACTCAAAGTTGACGCCGCGCCGTACACTTACACTTCGAAAAAGTTCTAGTTAAAGTTATTAGACGCGTCTGGCTGCAAAAATGCTAATTATTTTAATGCGAAATTATAGTTAATATGACTAAAAAATTCTAGTTAATTAACTGTGGTTCCTTTTTTCTGGTTAAACCTATTCTGGTGAATATTTCTGGCAACAGAAATGTCGCGATCTTGTGTCGATTTCCAGAAATACATATTATGTAAAATCACGAAAAAAATGGTCTAAACGAATGCTTTCAGAAACAGAACAATTCAACAATATGTTAATTTTGCTTTGAGTGTTGCATCTATCACCATTTATTCATACAGATATCTACACATAGATTATAGATGAAATTTTAGAGAATCGGAACATTGTTGCTGCAATCTGTTGTCGGAAACGTTTGTTAGATTATTTTATTTGACAAAATGTATCATGTGGTCCATGTGATTTTAGAGGAGGTAAGGAAGAATCCATGTGGGTAGAAGAGTATCGAAATTCAAAAGTCGAAAATCGATGTCTGCCAAAATATTTGGTTGAGCTTACCAGAATATCTGGTTGAGCTTACCAGAACATCTGGTTAAGATTTCCAGAATATCTGTTTTTGTTCCCCAACACAGTGTATTATTACGCCACCAAAAAACTGTCTAGTAAACATTTCCGGTTAATCTTACCACAAATTCGGGTTAAATTGACCCGCATTTCTGGTAACATTAACCAGAAAATTGTCAGCCACTA
>NC_046666.1:59342970-59350121 GCF_010883055.1 Belonocnema kinseyi
ACATTTTCGGCTTCTCAAAAACTACACAAAAGCTGTCAAATATTATTTTATTATTTTATTACACTGCCGTGCCATTTTTCTAACTTTTTTGTTACCACTTCAAATTCTTGCAATTCGGAAAGAAATCGTTTACAATTTATACTCCTAAGCTGCTGTGATCCATTGAAGAAATAGCTTCAAAATGAGCTCAAGAACATTGCAAAATGTTTATTATTTCGGAAGTTATTAAAATTTTAACAAATCATTGAAATTTACACTATTTTGCAATATCTACTTAAAAAATAGAAAAATTGGCTTCATCCTCAATGCACATTTTACAGGATTTCGAGAGCAATCAACTCTTTAAAAAGAATTTTTTTTACCTCTGGCATAATTAAAATTGAGAGAACATAATCAGTCATCAAAAAAGATGTACACGAAAACTTTTTACACTTACTGTAGCAAGAATAATTTCTTGCTAACAGTTGACATCAATTAATGATTTTCTAAAGAAGCTTGATAAAATCCTTTATTGTACACTGTGCACGACTTCTTTAATTACATTGTTAATAACAATAACAATAGTGAATCATTATCGATGTTTGACGTAGCGCCGCTGGTAGGTGTAACAGGAGTTTCGCGGGGTGCGCGCGATCTGCGCTTGACACCCAGGCGAGTACTCA
This sequence comes from Belonocnema kinseyi, assembly GCF_010883055.1. NCBI lineage: Eukaryota > Metazoa > Arthropoda > Insecta > Hymenoptera > Cynipidae > Belonocnema > Belonocnema kinseyi. Next base: position 59,343,633 of record NC_046666.1, read on the forward strand.
GGCATGAACAAACAAAAGTGGATCGGGCTATATTGAGTTAGTTCCCACTCACCTTCATCCCCGAAATCGGTGCTATAGAAGAGTTTCACTGTAGTATAATCTGAGTTTAATTTGGACTATTTCAAGAATTATTTATCATTTGTAACAATAATTCTTCTTAACCAAATAAATACATGGTAAGTTTACTTCAATTTCTATCTAGATTGGATCAATAGGGGTATTCGCGTTATACGAAATTAGAAAATTAGACTTTGATTATTGATATATTTGGAATATTTGAAAAGATTCTCGATTAAAATATCGCCAAAATCATTTTTGGACTTTTTACTTCTTATTGTCACCTTCTTAAATCAACTTGTTTTGTAATGTGTCGATGATTTCAGATTTTTTTGTCATTACGTCATTAAATATAAAAAAACAACAAAATTTTAATTAAACGAAATTGTATTTTTCTGACTGTAATTTAAACATACAATGATTGCTATGATGTAAGTTTGCTTTGCATTTTTCCATTAGTAAGAATATTTATGTGCAGAATTCCTGAAAATAAAACCAAGAATCCAACGACCAAATTTGGACAACCACCATAAATCTTCCTATAGCAATTTAAAAAAAGATAAGAGAAACGTTTGAAAAGAAAATTTAAAAAATGTCTTATTGTGCAAAAATAAAGAAGAGGAAAGAATAATGAAAAGATTATTTTTATTGTTATTTGATAATTAAAAACATAAAAAAAGCGAGAGAAATAAAAAGAGAAGGAAGGGGATTTGGTTGGTTGGCATCTCATTTTTCTTTCCTCTTTTTTATTTTTGTCCGCAAAAAGGAAAATTCTTTCTTTTATTTTTTAGAATTTTTAAATCCTTTTTTTAAATTGCATTTACAAATTTGTATTTAGAATACAGGTTCAGCGATATTCAAAAACTTACTATATTTATGCTATTAGAATTATTATATTATATAATGTACAAAAAAATATTTAAATGTTATTTTTCAATTATTTCATTTACTTATATCTTTATTTCAAAAATAAGGTTTATCAACATGTTCAACTAACGTGGAAATGTTGACAGACCACGAAAATTTAAAAATAAAGTAAAATATATTTTATCATTCTTAAAAAAAACGTTAAAAGTTTCTTTATAAAGGAAAAATGTTTGGAAAAATTCAAATGAAAAAAACTAAATAATAAAATTACGAAGTGCACTTTTCTGAAAGCATTTCTATTTCCTTAGGAATAATTGATGAAATGATTAACTGATAAGAGCCACCATTCTTTTAGAAATAATATGAGGTGTAATCATTATATCGTCATAAACAGTTATCAACTAATTTTTGTTCTCTTGAAAATTTTCTCGTTATCACACTAAACCTTATCGACCATATTTGAGTATAGTTTTAGTTTAAAGTTGAATTCGTCTGATGCTAAAATTAAAATTGATTCTTCAATTGTAATTATAAATAATAAAATTTCAGCAGAGCCTTTCCCTGATATTGACTAATTTAGTATATTTTAGTGTAAACAAATGCATAGTATTGAAAATATGGAAATATGCAATAATCGTTTGCGTAGCGCACAGGTTGCTTGGCTGGTATTTATTAAAAAACTCGATAAATAATGGTAATCAAAACCATCAAAACTTAATTGAAAATGTATTTAAGTATATTCTTAAAACGCATTGGAATGTAAGCAAACAAACTGGTATAAACTTAGCAAAAATTACGAATTTAATTAAATTTGAAATACGATATCTCTACTCTGATAGAATAAAATGAGGAAATCCAAGCACGTCAAAGTGCATTTTATGCTAAATTCAATTTCAAGCGTAATACAGGAAATGTTCTGTCAAAAACTGCGGGTTACCCCTAACTTCCCATTTCAGTTGCACGATGCCACATACAGAGATTAATCACAAACCTTTCTTATCCACTATTATAGGAGCTCCTAAAAGGTTTTCTTCTTATCTCATTTTGAATCAAACTTGCTCCCGTTTCTTCGTTTCGGGAAAGATGCTGATCGTGAAAGAAGGTTAGACATTGAAGTTAAACCACAAATAAACGGGTAAGGTGATAATTCGAAACAGGACAAAATCGTTACTAGCGCCCGTATAGTTGAAGGAATTAAAAAATCGAAACAGGAAATAAAACAAAATGAAAATGGCATCGAATTTTCGTATAATTGGGGAGCGGCTCGTGAGGGTAATATGCTTAGTATAGGGGCACTCTCTAAGAAATAAATGGAGTACTCGTCTCGTTGAAAAATCGTTTGTTAACATTACATCCTGAATGACCTTTATCCATTTCAGATCCCTTTTGTAAATATAAAAGGTATATTAGCTGGATCAAATAATAGATAATCGATAGGGTTTCCAAGATTATTCATTGCGGAAACACCTAAATAACTGTCCAGATAAAATATTATTCAAGGTCAAATATTAGTCAAGGTCAAATATTAGTCAAGGTAATTCTTGTCGTAATTTTCAACGAGAAATCAGTGACCTTCAATTTAACTTCGAACGTGTCCTTTAAGGTCATTTCAAGGTCAACTTTGTGTTTTTCAATGGGAATCCCTATTTTCGACACCGTTTATCGAAAAAGCGGGAAATTTTACGTGTAAATATGTACTTAGGTGATAGGCAAGGTGTGACCTTGCAGGTCTGCTGAAGGTCATTCAAACTTAAGCAAGTCTCGCTTGGCTAGACGGGACGGCTCTGTATTCTCTCAGGTCAGGGTCATTCTTCAAGGAACTTTCAACAAAAAATCCAATGGGGACCTTCAATTTTACCTTGAATTTGACCTTAAGGGTAATTCTCGAAGCCAACTTTGTGTTTTTCCATGGAAACCCCTATTTTTGGCATTGGTAATCGAAAAAGCAGAAAATTCTACGTTTGAATATGTATGCAGGTCATGGGTGAGGTGTGGCTTTGCAGGTCAGATGGAGATGATTTAAACTTTATCAAGGCCCAGCTTGGGTTTACGGGACGGCTATGTGTTTCTTAGGTTTCTTCATTTTTGAAATAACTTTCAACGAGAAATTCAATGTTAACCTTAGATTTGACCTTGAATTTGAACTTTAAGGTCACTCAAAGGGCATGTTTGTGTTTTTAATTGAGAACCCCTATTTTTGACATAAGTCCAACGCTCCGGTCGTGAAGCGAGGGGACTCACTTATATCTAGCACCCCGGTTGTGAGAGGCGAGGAGACTTACGTAAATCCAGCACCCAAAAGGGAACAGATTTTACTTCTTCCACGTTGTTGTTCTTGGTTAACGCCAAACGTAAAGAACACAAATTGTCCATTTCAAGGTCCAATTAAAGGGCACCATTGTATTTATCGTTGAAAGTTACTCCAAGAATGACCTTGACCCATTTGACTTATATTAAGTTAAGTTTGAAGCTTTTTCTAAAATTTAACAGCCACAACACCTTCCCGCAGGCCACAAAAATCTTCCTCTAAACGGATACCATGTATTTTCCGGCTATAAGTAGTAAACATTACTTTTATGTGTTTTTTTATCACAAATAATTTTTAATGGACAAATGAAAAAAATGTTAATGCATTTTTTTATTCATAATTATTCTTTCACAAATGTTTTACTTGTTTAAGTGTAACTTTTGAAGAGAATAAGGCAGAAACATGCAGGTTTTTGTAAATTTTTCAGCAAAATGTAAATAACGTAATTTTTTGATAAAACAGACACAATTTTCACTTCTTCTAAATGACATGAACTAATTAGTTTTGTTCAGGTTGGTTTTCGATTTGAATTAAATAGTTTAAATTACTCAGAGAAGGTGTATTTTTGTTTTCTTTTGTCCTAAAAATTATATTGATGAAATTAGTATTAGTAGTAAAGAAAGTTATGTTGTGATGAGAATATTTAAATAAAAGAAGATTTTTCACCAAAAATAACGAAAGTTTTCAATTTTTAAGTAATAATTATGTGAACAAGTTTTACATTGTCATCAAAGAAGATATTAGATTTGTATAAAATTTGACTCCCTCTGCCCCTCTTTTTGTAAAATATATCCACGTTTTGTGACTTTCAGAACCGTAAGTTTTTTGTTCAGAATTTTTTATTTTTTCAGTTTGGCTTTTATAGAAAGAAAATAGTACTGGCTTCTACATAATGCCTATACATTTTAATAAAACTAGTCTAACAATTTTCGAGAGATCGCATTTTCAAAACAAAACAAAATCAAAGTGACGTACCTCCCACAATTTTGAAAGTTTCTCAAAATATTTCACAACAATATCTCACCTACACTACAATAAATATCGGAAATTTTTCCTATTTTTCATTATATAATAATCCTAAATTTTATTCGGGAAAATAATTTTAATATGTCACGAAGGGTAGCAGTATAGAACTAAATAAACAACAAAAGCCGAATTTTCAGGAGAGCGAAAAAATATTTTGTAAGATCGTAATAAATACTTAAAGATAAGAAAAGTAACCACTTCTGAGATGAAGTGTTGCGGCAGAAGCATCTGATCAGAAAAAATGATTCAGTTTCTAAGAAATGAATGAATTGTCCAACAATTTTGAGGTAACCATTTTACAGGTATTAAAAATCGGATTTCGGTAGAAATTAAAAATTGAATTTAAAAAAAAAAATGAAAAGTTATACCTGAAGTATGGCTACTTTGAATAAGAATAATAAATGTTTCATACACTGTAAAAAATATTGCTGAAAATTACGTTTCATTCTGTAACTTTTTCCTGTGATTGTTGTGGCAAAATTACACGTTTCTTGTAAATTGACAGTGATTATTAAAGGAATTTTACCATAAATGAATGAAATTTACAATGAACGTGTAATTTTTCCACAACAATCATAGGACATAAAAATACCAGTGATTTTTGTTGGAATTTTACACTAAAGTGTAACTGAAATAAAAATGTAGTTTTACAACGTTTATGCAAGCTTCCAACGATTAGTGTAATTTCACACGCGGAGTGTAATACGTTTTACAGCAGCGATATAAAATTCCATAATCCTTGTAATTCCGCTGTTGAACGCCTGATGACTTGGTAACCTGCGAGGTCTGCGAGTAAATTCATTGCAAGATGGTGCAAAATTTTAGCAGCATTCAGATATATTTTCGAATTGAAATCGTGGATTGTGCTGTGTTGAACGCATAACAAAGGCAAAGCGCAATGTGTTTTACTTACATAAATTTGTTCGCATGTTTAGCTTGCTTGCGAAAAAAAATAATTTGGAAGGTTACGGCGAATGTAAAATTCCATTCTTCCAAAACTTCTTTTTACTATCTGTGTGCGATTTTACACTATCGTGTTATTTCTACCTAATTTTGATAAATTTCCCACAGTAATCACTGGTATTTTTATGTCCTATGATCTTTGTGGTAAAATTACATGAAACTTTTTACAGTGTATATAAAAAAATTAAAATTTAAACAAATCTATTCAGCGCAACGTTGTATTCGATTTTCTATGGAAATAAAATATTTACTTCACCTAGTAAGCTGTTCATTGCAAAAGTTTGATTTAGTTTAAAGGTTTTGAAAATTAATCTTTTCCTTTTTTCGGAAAATATTCACAACTTTTGAGATTTTTTCTTAAAATGTGCGGACCAAATTTAATACAGGCAATTTACAGCTTTTTGACTGCCGGTAAAAGTAAACTACAACCATTTTGCCAAGTTCGACAATCGACACAGTTGTCAACTAACGTAAGTAAATACCTTTCAAGTTTGTAGGTATATAAGCATGGATGCCACGTTGTTTTTCTGTTACGTAGTCAGCGTTAAATTATTTTTTTCAATAAACATAATTTTTCAATGAATTTCTAAAATTTGTGAAATTTCTTCTCCTGTGTTGTACGAAAAATGTTGTAATGTTGAGGTAAGTTTTCGAAATTTTCCTGAATTTATCTTACAGTTTTTTTTAGAAAAAATACCTACCTTTGTTCAAATTCCAAAACTTTTACGGAAATTTTCCTACAGTTTGTTTGAAAATCGCTCATGTCAATAACAACTCTGTTCTTCCTGACCCGGAACCTCTGAATATGAAACGGTGTGAGAAAATGTGTCATCGTCCATCCCTTTTCTTGGACTCGGAACCTTGGTCACTGGAGCATTTCCTTATCGGAAAAATGCCTCTTAACATGTCCTGGAAAAGCTGCAGCACGTATTTTGAAGGCAAGCCAAGCTACGGCGGAATAGTCGCACATTTCTCTTTTATTTGCAGGGTTGTCAACCGTCGCTTTGAGAACTCGACCGAGTCGGGCGGTAATGTGACATTCGCGAGTGAAAACGTACCGTAAGGGATTTTCTGTGAAACGAGCTTCCTGGACCGACGAGAGAACCGTTCAAAGTTAACTTCCGTGTCACATAAGAAGACCTCTGTGACGAGAGGAAGAGCAGATGTTTCTAATTGTCGTTATTTTGTTTATATTCCTGGATTTTCTATCTTCTGACATCTAAAGACACTCGACACTCCAGTGGACGGGTAATAAAAATGAATTAATA
>NC_046666.1:59350221-59360470 GCF_010883055.1 Belonocnema kinseyi
TCCTTATGACAAATTTTTAAATATATATATATATATATATATTAGGGTGGCCCAAAAAATCACATTTGAGAAATTTTAACAGGCTTCTTGGCCAAATCGTTCTAGTAGGCAAATAAATGTATGCCTATTTTTTTATTTTCGAAAAATAATATTTTTAGAACTCGCTCTGGCCATTTTTATATCTTATGGAGTTTAACATGTAAAATCTTTCCAATTTTTATTTCTTCGATTTTGGACAGGAAATTATAAGCTAATTTATTTGATATTTAATATACTTGTTCACTTATCAATGAACATTGCATTTATCGCCATTTTATATCTCAGAAATATTATGCAAAAGTTTTAAGCATATCAAAAATGGCATAAAATGGCAGTTTTTGGAGGCTCATTGTGACCCTCAGATATACTTGTGTAACTTGACTTTTTGAAGAGAAATTCTTTAGACTATTGAGAATAGATTTCTAAAAAAAAATAATTAAAAGCATAATCTAAATTGAGTAAAGCGTAAGAAAATCGGATGAAAAATGACGCATTTAAGTTGAACACCGGCTGAAGGGACTGCAGGTGAACGGCTGCAAAAAAAGTTGACCCTCGGTCGGTCCGCTCATTGTACACCGTATTTGCTGTCATCCCAAGCTGCGGTGATTGACAATGAGGTGAATGGTCGAGTAATAATAAGTTAATAAATCTATAGCTGCACTCTGGGTTAAACCTGTAGCTGGTGTAAGGATTTCTTTACTTCGAATAGGGAAACTTTGAAGCCTCAGAGCGAGTTCTAAAAATATTTTGTTTTGAAAATAAAAAAATAGGCATACATTTATTTGCCTGCGAGAACCATTTGGCCAACAAGCCCGTTAAAATTTCTCAAATGTGATTTTTCGGGCCACCCTAATATATATTATAATAATAAAAATATTTCTGTGGCGAAATGTTGTCACAGGCTTATACTGCCCAATATGTCGAAGGCATTTTTGGTTAGAGTTGGATTTTTATTTGATCATTTTGCACGGGGCTCTCCCGGTATATATCATCAGTCACGGACGCATTTTTATAATGCAATCAAGTGATCTGATGAGAGCAGTCTGCCCAGACCCCATCATTGACGGACTGGGTTGCAGTCAAGTGCACGATGGGAGGACCTACAGCTTAAGGTGGGTTCCGAACGACCAGAACCTCGGTAAAGGTACATTGAAAAATTTCCAGAGGTACCGGCTCAGGGATCGAACCCCGGACCTCTGAGGTGAAGTCCAAGTGTCTAACCAACTGAGCCATTATTATTATTATTATTATTATTATTATTATTATTATTAATATTATTATTATACCATTAAACCAGGTCCCTTTCAGGGTAAGTTAATTTACTTGGTTCTAGCCTCGCTATACTGTAAAGGAATAAGCATTTCATATAGGAAAAGTGAGGAAAGGAGGAAGCATAACGTAGGAGGTATAGCACAATCACCCCAGGTGAAGAGCTTCACAAAGTCATTAAATGTCATACCACACACAAAAATACTCAAACTAACTTATAATCCTATACTAAGATCAACACTTTTGAGCTCTGGTATACAATTTTAGCTTCCATCACGTTCATACATCTTTTCATGCAAGTTCTTGTGTTTCTATGGCTCTTTATATTTTGTTACTTTAAAGTCTCATTCACGCATTCCTACTATTAATTCCTTGTCTAATTTTATTTCATACCCATTTGCGCATAGAATTTTAAAAATAAACATCGCAGAACATCGACAACTGTAATTTGGTGATTGTGAATTCTTTTTTCCTGAAGCTCATTTGGTTTTAATGCACACATATTCATAACGTATCTCGTGCTTCGTGATCGATTTAAATTTGTAGGAAAGGCACACCTTTCTATTTTATGTTTAACTCTATTATATCTTTATATACAGAAACTTTATTTTTTATTATCACTTTAATACTTTTTCTTTATGTAGCGTTAATCTTAATTTGCAGATAGTCCGAAAATTTTAATTTTTTTAAAATGCTTTCTTATGATTTAAGCATTTAAGCATTTTTAAGCATTTTTTAAAGCATTTAAGCCCTACCATAAATTGATTTATTATAAATTTCTAGACCATGTTTGTATTATTAACTTTTGCCTGTTCTTTTTTTTCGTACTTCATTTCGTTTTTCATAACATTTAATTTTTTAGATTTTCGATGTCACTTCTTACGATGAAAACAACAACTATGCGTCCTTTAAAAAAATTAATCACAACAAATTTGTGGATCTTTGTAGAATGAATATTTTTTTCATATTTATTTTTTTGCGTGTCATCATATTTTTGCCGAAAAATTGAATTTTTTATTTTTGATATGGGTTTTCACTTTTTAAACGAAAAAAATGGGTCTTGTGAAAAAACCGATTTTAATCAAATTTGTTCATCTTTCTTTAATTGACCATTTTTATTGTTTACGCCTGCTTCATATCTTGTGTAGCTTTCATGGAAAATGGGATTTTTTATTTTTTTAAAAGCATTTTCAGCGAATAACACCAGGACCGTTAGTCAAAACTGGCTGGTTAACAAACTTTTTCTTTTTTAGTATGCCCTTAAATAACCTGCATAACAATAGGCTCATTCTTTTATGTAAAAGGGCGATCAAGTGGAAAGATTAAACATTAACTGTTAAATGGAGAAAAGAAAAAACAATATTTTTATAAGAAATGTTGTGTGCATAAATAATTTAAAATAGATTGTAATGACTGTTGATAATTTAGTTATCAATTTCCTGCAATTTGCAACAGTTAAAAATTAAATCTTCTCAAATTTTCTACAGTTGCATATTCAATATTTATTTTTCTAAAATGACCTATAATTTAAATTTTCATCTCCTGAAAATGTTATTTTTTTCAATTATCTACAAAAATGTTTTTAACGTTTGAAAATTCAATGATCAATTTTCTTGAATTTTCAATTAACATATTACACGTTGAGTTATTTTAACTAAATTTAAATCATTTAAACCCCACTGATGAAAAACCCATGATGGTGAAAATTTTTAAATATAACTTATATATAACTTTTTTATGATTCAATGTGCTTGATCATTATATGATTTAATTTAAATTCAACATGAAAATTCAGAACACTAAATTTAAAAAAATTTAAATTGTTCATTTTTTAAAACTTTATCCAGCACTCATAATTCACTCCTGAAATTTTCGAATAATATATTTTTTAACTTTCAATGCCTAGTTTAAAATGTTCTTATTTTTCAGGCTTCAATTTAAGAAATTATGCTATTATTTTTAAATTATGTTACATTTATTCTGGATGTATTTAATTTAAAACTGTTTAATTACAAATCCCCTGCACAGATAATTGTGTAACTATCAAGTCTTTCCGTTTGATATTCTACGATTTTGAAAAATTTAAGGAACCAGCAAATTTTTTACGTTTCAAATTCAATCTAAACAATTCAGAGTATCTATATCCAAAATAATTTAAAACTGATTAAAATTAAAACGAAACGATTCCAAATATTTAGCTCTAAAGTTATTAAATTTAAAATAGTATATCAAATCTCTAAATGTAAAATTTTTCAATTTTCATATATTTAAGAGTGAAATCGCCCTGAAGTGTCTCATATTTAAATTCCAAACAACAACCCACAAAAATTAAGAAATTTAACAAAGCACAATTCGTATTCCATAAAAAATGTTAAAAAAAGGTAAAGGTGATGATCTGATTCCATTGCATTATGAAACACATAAAAATAATGGAAATCGATTTATATTTTAATAATTCATCATTAATTTTATAACTTTTTTCAAATAAAGAGGTTATTTTGAAAATAGCAATCCATAACAAATATTTCAACATTTAAATATTAATTTTTTATTGGAATCGTGGAAGGAATCCACTAAAGTGCTTTTTCGAACTATGTCCGAATGTCCGATGCACAGGCTTTGGAAATCGCGTATTCACCAGCCTCAGGCTAAAATTGCTACAAACACGTGATTCCATCCGGCCACGTGAAATACTGCTACTGTGCAAGTTAATTTAGGACTCGAAGTTCAAGAGAATAAACAGAATGAACGTGTTTGAAATTTTAGAAACACGAGAGATATACTTTTCCAATTGTTTTATTTCGATTGTAGCTAAACTTAAAATGCTCAGCATACCTGAAGAAATAATTAAAATTGTAGGTATGGGGCCGTACATAAATTACTTGATGTTTTTTCCGAAATTTTGAAGCTCGTAAACGCCTTTAACAGGGTACGTAAATCTATACCTTACCCCATACCCTTTATCTTACATAATCTTGTGCCGTCTATATTTTTTTCGTGAATTTATTTAAATGTTTACTAAAAATAAAGGCAACACCATATGGTTGCTCATGAATTACTAAATTAGTTGAACTTTGAACCAAATAGTTGAATTTTGAATAAAAAAAGATGAAGTATTAACGAAAAATAAAGTAGTTGATACTTTAACCAAGAAAATATTTTTATTTTCAATGAAAAAACTTGAATTGAAGCTAAACGACAACGTTTCTGGCAAAGGAGATGAATTTTAAAATCAAAAAGAATATTTTTCAAAAACATTTCAATTTTTAACAAAAAGTTAAATTTTCTATTTAAAAAAGTAATGTATACTTATTATATTTTTAGTTAAAGAGTAAAATTATTAGGTACAAAATTATTTTTTAAAAAACAACGAGTTATCGACAAAATACATACATTTTTAACCAAATAGTTGAATTTTCAACCAAAAATATTAATATTATACTAAATGAAACGAGTTTTCAAACAAATTATCAAAAATATTTTTTTAAATAAAATTAAGAATTAATAAAATAATTATAGAGGACAATGATAAGTTTTTTTAAAGAAATTGTTGAAGTTTTAACTATAGATATTAATTTTCTACCAAAAATACGATTTTTTCACAAATTCTATCAATTTTCAGCTAAATATTTGGATTTTGAAACTAGTAGAGGATATTTTTCAATGAAGAATTAAATAGTTAAATTGAAAAAATTAATAATTTTACTGAAAAAATGGTCTGTAAAATGTTTGAATTTGGAACAAAAAAGTTGAATTTTCGATAAACAAAATTAATTCTTAAACAAACAAAAAAAGACGAATTTTCAACAAATCGGTTCAATTTTTAACTAAAGAGATAGGTCATAATCTAAAAATATGAATCGTCGATGAACAAAATTAATTGTTGAGAAATAAGTTTAACTTATAAATAAGTAGTTGAATTTGCAACCTAAACGGTTCAGTTGATAAAAAAGAAGAATTTACAATTAAATACTTGAATACCGAACTTAAAAACTAATTTTTACGAAAACATTTGCCTTTTAAATCGAAGAATTAATTCTCTACCGAAACGAGACGGATTAAAAAAAAGGAATTTGCAATTACATAGCTAAATCTTTAACCCAACGGATTTAATTTCTGCTGGAAAGAATTATTTTAAAACAAATTGAATGAATTTGTAACCAAATAGTTACACTTTTACTAAAAAATTTACATTTTGAAATAAAAGTCGAATAGTTCAATTTTCAGTTCAAAAAATTAATTTTCAACCAAGAAAAAAAATGTTCATGAGTGACATTTTTAACCAAAGAAATAAATTGTAAATTAAAATGACTCAAATTTCTACTAAATTATTAAAAGAAAAAAATTTTCAATCAAATTAATAGTAGAAAATAAAAATAGAAATTAAAATAAATTTAAATAGAGAAAAATTAATAGTAGACTTTGTAACCGAAATGAGTGAACTTTCAACCAATAATAGTTGGATTTTCAATTGTGTTCCATTAATTCAGTTATAATTTATGTGGAAAACGAGTGGAAGGAAAAGACAGTGAAGCCTGTGATAAAAAATGAGGAATTATGCTAAATAATAGGCTGAAAAACAATAGTTATAATGAACATTAAACTCCATTTTCAATTATCCTAAAATATTTGCTAAGAAAAGTGGACGTTTTGTACGTTTTTAATACTAAATACTTATTGTTATTCACGAATTTTATTTTCTAAAACTAATTTCATTAACATTCCTTCTATTGACAATCAAATATCTTTAACTTTCGTTTTATAGTGATTCGTAGTATTGATAATACATTACGTAAAAAACGGTTCTTACCCCATTCCCCCTTCACGTAAGGCAGCATAGAAAAATCCCCCCCCCCCATTCATACAACTAAGTAATTTGTAAACAGCACTCAGTAGAAAAATAAGTATACTTTTTTTAAAGGTAAATAAAACTCATTACTCTCTGAGAACACACACTCTAAAGTAGAGAAAAATGAGAATTGATAATAAGAAATCAGTAATCGATCAATACCAAGCGCCTTTCAGTCAGATGAAGATTGATATACACACGATTTATTTCAACTCCTTTTACGTTGTTCTCATTCCGAATCTTGTACAAATATCGAAAACAAATATCGTAACTTTTATAAACTGGTTCATTTTTCTTGGTGTAACTTTGTTAAAAGTATTATATTATTAACCAAAAAGACTCACGGCTAGCTGCAACTAATTTTAACTAAAAAGTGCTTGTTTATTTCAGTTCTTTTCTTGATATGTATTGGAGATGCTCTTGAGTAATTTAATTCGTAAACGAGACGAGATTCGCGATGAGACAAGAATTAAGATAAACCGAAATGTGATGCTAGACGTGATTCAAGACGAGACGAGATTTGAGACAAAACGAAATTTGTGACGAGGCGAGGTTCCAAACGAAGCGGGAATCGAGATTTAAGACGAGACAAGATTAGAAACGAGACACGGAACACGACAAGAAGTACCGAGTCGAGAGTAGCCAAGAAGGGGCAATACTATAGAAGAAGGTATGAAACGAAACGAGCATGAGCAATTCAGAAAAAATTAACTTCTTTCACTTGTTTTAGAAAATTTTGAAGTAATCTGAACTTTTTTGGATGCCAAATTAAAGGGTTCATACTAATAAACATAGAATTTCTAACGATTTAAATGAAAATGTGATCAACAACCACAAAAAAAATGAAAAATTAAGACTTCTTAAAAAGGTTCTTAGCGAATTTTGTCATTCAGAACTTGGAATAATTGGCAGGCAGAAAAAAGTAGGTGTGTGCACACTTCTCAGTCATAATTTGTTTAAGTTAGCCATGGGTTCTATTGAAATACCATTTATTATATTCATGCTATTTACTTAAGATTTCCCAAATTTCTGTAGGAATTTTCAGAGACGCGTCACTAAAGCCAATTTGACGTCATTTGACGTAAACAGAGGACTCACCATTCAATTAAAAGCCGTATTAATTAGTAATTTACGTTGTTGCTGCTAGTCACTTGCAGGTCTGATGTACCTTTTCATAAGTTCATTTACGAAGTAGATGACAGCAATATCTTGTAACTATTTTATCACAATCATAATTCGCTCATCAATCGTTCTTCTAGGTCGTTGCCTTTCCTCGCGATTTCAATCATTTTTTCAGTTTCTTTTGCTCATGCAAATTTCGAATTCTTTTCACGCTGGAGATTATTCAATGTTGGAAAAAATAGCTTTATTGCGTCGTTATAATTCCACACAACCTTTTACAGTGCATTGCCGCCCATGGCCATGAACATGCTTTGAGCGCTTCGAACGCGTTCGAGAAGCGAGGAGTGCGCAGTTTCTAATTATGCATTTCTTTCGGACATGATAACTTATATTTCTGTTTCAATTTAGAAATCGCAGCATACCGTTTGTGATTTTTAGATACCTTTTCGAAATGGTAATAAAAATGTATTAAATTTACTATAAAAGTCACTGATTTTCTTTTTTAGCAATCTAATTTAATAAGTTTCAGTTAATTTAGTATCCTACACGTGTCGGAATTATCGGAACATTTCTAATAGTGTACATAAGGAAATGTAATACTTCCTTTCTAAAATTCATATTATAATTGCTAGGGGGTTATTAATTGACTACAAATGTCTTACAGCATTGTACCAAAGTAGAGCACGTGAAAATAGATCAAGGTAAACGTGCCAGTAATTGTGACCTTAGTACCAGTAATCCTGACGCCCATTTTCTTGCTTTTTATCAAATTATGGTTAATTGAATTTCCATTTGATACTATAAAATGCTAAAAATAAAGGGGATTTATAATAAAATGTTATTTGTCACATATTTAATAATATATTCAAATTGAAACCAAGTTTCATGATTACTGGGACAGTCGCGATACTGGGACATTTATTTTAACAATATTATGTTTAGTTTAGATACTGCAATCGGAGATACTTGTAAAGTTCGTAACTAAAATTTAAAAAGTGATAATATAACAGTTTCAGTTCTATGCATTAACTTAAATCGATAATACATTTTGTAGAGAAAGTTAGAAAGAGTCTGTTTTGGGATGTGATTAAAGAAAACAGTAACTACTTCAGTCAGGCTCATGATTACAAACGAAATTATTTACTGATTTCAAACCGTAGATTTCAAATTATTTATGTCTTACGTTTCAATCGTAAATCAAAAATAAATATGAGTCAAAAAAACATGTTCTTCGAAACTCAGATATTTATTTAATATGAAAAACTCCTTTTACACTTCCTTACGTTTCGGTACACTTTTTAATTTCGGATATTTTTCAATAAAATGATTTAAATAAATAGGCTTTTTAAAATTAAACAGCTTTACAATTTGTGACAGTCATAATCCTAATTTGGGCTTATTAGGTATTTTCACTTCAATCAACAGCTAACTTCACTTAGTAGATTGCTGAGGGGAAAACAAGGGACCACATGCATGGGATTCAATTTATTTTTGCCCTATTTTGCTAATATCTTCGTAAAAGCTAATTTTTTCTATAGAAGCATATTTGAACAATAGTTTATATTTTTTAATTACTATTTAATGAAATAATAAAATGATAATAATTATTATTAATTACAAAGATATTACAGAAATAAGATTTTGTTCCATGCATTTGATCCATTGTTTTCCCCTCAGCTTTTAACTAAGTGAAGTTAGTTGAGGGTTGAAGTAAAAATACCTATTTCGGTTTATTCGAAATTTAAAATCAAATTTAATATGCACTATTTAAAAGAAATTAATAAAAACACTTTTTTCATTTTGTAGGGGTCTTTATCTTTAAATCAGGTAACAACTTGAGAGTTCTTTATTCGTCTCGATTTTGCTGACTTCTAATTTGCTACAAATAAAATATAATTCTAAAATACGCATGGACTTAAAAAATTGCGAATTCACGGAAAAAGTTCGAAATATAACGCAATTTGAAGATAATCCTTTATTTTGAAGAAGACTTTGTTATAAAAGCTATTAACTAGTTTTATATACATTAATTTAAAAATATAATCTATGAAACTATAGCTTTACCTGAAAAACTTATATTTCTTTAATATGTTATAATTGATTCAAAAATTATTCTTCACTATCTATCGCAAACTGTCGATATCTTTATAACGGCATAAACTAATTTAGTAACATAAAAAATCTACATGCTCGATTCAATTGGTTGATAAATTGTTTAAACCACTTTTTCTTGTTAACATTTAACTTTTGTCACAAATAAAGCAGAAAAATATAATTTTTATTAAAATTGTTCAATGAACTAGTTATATATAATTCTTTAAACGAGTTCATTTTGTTGAAAGAATAATTTTATTTTTTTGAAAATCTGCCCGCTGCGTGGCTATATTCTCCTTGCGCGCGGTTGGCTTTGCCCGCAGGTCTGTGCGCTCCATGATGTATTTACTTCGCGCTATGCGCCTGGTTTTAATACCTACTTTTATCGCAGTCGTTATTGAAATTATAATATATTTTATTATTAATTCTATTAAGACACAGAATAGCCACCACTGTAATTTTGTGATTGTGAACTCTCTTTTTTTGAAGCTCTGTTGGCTTTAGCGAAAACATTATCATTACGTATCTCGTCTTTCGCACATGATTTTGTCCAAAATGTCAACTTTTCTAAATTATGCTGAATACTTTTATATCAAATATAGTACATTTTTTATGTACATCTGCCTGGGATTAATTATTAAGACATTGAAAAATAAATTAAAAATTTTATTTGTCATGATTACATTAATATTTGTTTCTTATTTTTCATTAAATGTGATTCTTAGCTGCGTTCAAACATGTATCATTTCAATAATATTATTTCATTACAATTCATAATATACTAGGCAGTCTGATAAGTACCTGAAAATTCTAAGAGATGGCATTAGTATTCACTAATGTGAACCATTTTCGTCGAACTTGATCCTTCAAATGACG
>NC_046666.1:59360570-59369406 GCF_010883055.1 Belonocnema kinseyi
CCTGAAGAGATGGCTCACCGGTAAGCGTTTCTACTCAAATGAGGAGCTCATAGCTGAAACTGAGGCGTATTTTGGAGACCTTCCGATCGAGTACTTTTCGGAGAGTATCAAAAAGTTAGAAAATTGTTGGACTCGCTGTATCGACCTAAAAGGAGAGTATGTTGAAAAATAAAACCGACTTTGGCCAAAAAAACGTCTCCGTGTTCCATTTTTCAGGGACTTATCAGACTGCCTAGTACATAAAAATTGAACCATGCTTATTCCTATTGCCTTGTTTGAATTGTTTAAAAAAAATTTTATTTGTTTTTACGACTTAAAGAAAAACTAAGTTTCCTATCAAAAAAGTATTCCTAAAAAATTTGTGAAACTTTTTTGGTTGCATAAATTTTGTCTAATTCATTCTCGTAGCTTGTATCGTTTGTACACAATTTTTTTATTTTTAATGTTGTTTTACACAAATAAAACAAAAACTAGTTATCCTATAAAAAATTAATTGTTACAAAATTTGTAGATTTTTTCGGGCGTACAATTTTTTCCCTTTATCTCTTTTCGTAGCTTGCTTTGTTTGGCCACAAAATAGAGTTATTGCTTTTTCATTAGTGTTTTTGCCATCAAATTGTTTGACTTCAAATGTTCATTTTCTTTTGGTTTTTTGGATTTTGGAAATACAATAACTTCATTAATTTTTATTAAATCAAAAAAAGTCTCAGAGATAAATTGTATTATTGTCTTATTGTATTGCTATAAGCGGATTTTGATGGAATTTTGAAATTCTGATGTTGAATCCGATTAGTCTTTCAAAATTTATTGGGTATACAGGCGACAAAAACAAAAACGACAGACATTTGATAAAATCCGCGAAAGTCAGTTTTCACATAAAACTAATACCTTCTCATTATGGATGAGAATGTAATGCTATTTTAAAGGTTTTGTTTATATTTGAGTGAAAATTTGAAACATAAAGGTTTGAAAAATGATCAAAAGACTTATTTTTAGAAACCACCACCATTTTATTCATTTTACAGTTTTTGAAATAATTTTCCGCCACATTTAGAAAGAAAACTAAAAATTGTATTAAATGCAAGACGGAAAAGTTAAATTCCTCCATCACTTAAAATAATACTATACATTAAAGAGCAGCAAAGTTTCTTGATGGACCCAAGTATGAACCGTGAACTTAATTAAAACGGATACGATCTCAAAAGGTTTTATAAATTAAAATCATAAATAAAATTTTACTTTTCCAATTGGAAAAAGGTAAATTTCTAGAATAGGTATAAAAAGGTGACAAATTTTTAAAATAGGCAAAAATTTCGTTAATTCTACATAATTTTTTCTTACATTTTTTAAATTTGCGGAAACTTTCTTTTTCTCGTTTCTCCAATCGGGCATTCCTTAATTTTATTACAAAAAAATCGCTTGTCTCTAACTACTTTCCGACTCATCTGCAACTTCACTTCGATTCGCATCTGGCTCACACAGGAAACGTTACACTCGTAAAGAACTGTCTTCTTTTCGTACTTGTAGCTTAATATAATATTTGTAGGGTTTCGTAAAGTCGGACAGAAATCGTCATAGTTTCGGCCGGGTGTCTGTTCATCCGTCGAATTTTTTCACGAAACGAGCCGAGATTCGAGAAAAGACGAGATTCGATAAAATACATTATTCATGAAGAGACGAGATTTGGGACAAGGCGAGATTCAAAACAAGGCGAGATTCAAAACAAGACAAGATTCAAGACAAAAGGAGATTCAAGAAAGACGAGATCGAGACAATATGAGAAGAGGTTCCAAACGAAACGGGATTCGAGGTCAGATGATATAAATTAGAACGAGACGAGTTTCAATAATATAAGAGATTGAAGGCGAGACGCGAGACTTGTATTTTTCAAGATACGAGATTCGCGACAATACGAGACGAGATAAGGTGTAATGAGAAGTACAGGAGATGAGAACAGGTGGGAGGGGTAGGGGATAGGAAGGGAGATTTAAACGACCTAGTAGGCCACGAAGCGCTTTTTTGAAGGCGCATATTGCCTCTTTTGAATAATTTTATTGTCGAAATGTAAATTTGGATTGGAAAGAAGCAGGATAGTGGTAAAACAGAGGAGTCATAAAGCCATTTTAGGACTGTCTCCTAAAACTATTAAATTTTTGAGTCATTCAACGAAATTATTCTTCGCTGACTTCACAACCGTTTTACAATTCGGAAATTCTCTTCTGTTCTTTGCTCGAGCGATCTGCAGCATCCGTGCATCGCGGTCGAGTCATAAATACCTACGTTTTACCGCTGCTAGAAGAGCAGCGGATGTTACTGCACTCTGCTCGTTTTCCTCGGTCCAGAAGGATCGCTAGAAAGGGACGCCGGAGACAGCTTTGAGTTGACTGAGGAAAGTTTTACCCCAAACTCGCAGTGCGATTTAACTAACCGATGAAGCCAGCCAACCTGGCTATTTGAATGTTCATCGCGTGCTCGGCAAACCTTTAATCGAAATCGTTCGAGGACTATTCCCTAAAGAGGGCAAAAAGCCAAATAAAAAAGCTCTAATAGTAGAAGTTAGACTGAGTGAGAAAAAAAATATGTTTAACTGTAAGTAACTTGTAAAGAGACTTAGAAGACTTTTCTAGACGAGAAAATGTAAGAACCAACGTATTAAAACGCTAATCTTATCCAAGGCTTGTAAGAAAACTAGTCTAAGTTTAGGAAGGAAGAAAAGACTCTCAACGCAAGTAAACGAAAAAATCATTATAGTGCAGTGTAGTAAAATTATATCAAAAGTCTATCGAAGTGTCATATAACATTTTTCAATCCTCTATAATAAATAAGTATTAATTATGAATTAAACTAAATATTAAAATAGCTACATCGACACTCATACAATTTTAACTTATTTTAATTTTAAATTCAATCGGCTTTCAGTTATCTGTGACTTTCATTTAAGAGAATGTGATATTTACAGTTTCCCCGGATTTTTTTACACAAAAATAAAAATGTTTAAAAACTGAATTCGGAGATGCTATAAAATATTATAACGGACGTCCCCGGACTCTTTTTTGAGGGATAATAACAAACAAATTTATTGTGCTAAATAAAAATTGTATGCATATGCATCATTTTGAGGTTACGAAATTTTTCATCTCTGTCTTTTCGATAATCTAGAAATTATTTATGAAATAAATTTTTTTGATTGCCTGCAATGAAGGTTAGTTCCGGGAGATTAGTTACTATGTTTATTTGTATTTCCAAAGGTTTCGTCCAAAAGTATTCTTTAGTATGGAAGTAACGCTCGCGAGAATTGTAACGCACATAACCTCGAAATGTACACGCACCTTGTTAGCAATATCAAAATTTTTTTGATAAAAAAAACACAAAAAAATTGTGCGGGGACGTCCGTTAGCATGTTCGCTATCATTTCCCAGATTTTGAAGGCAAAATATTTCTTATCCTAGGAATAAAGCCGGGGAATGTAACACTGAAAAAATCAATATTATTTCCTAAGCGCTATGCAAATTAATCAAATTTTTCTAAATTAAAACTTTTTTTAATTAACCTACAAAAAAAGTGTGTCGGGACGTCCGTTAGAATGTTCGCTGTGATTTTCCAAATTTTTGAGAAAAAATATTTATTATTCTAGAAAAAAAGTCGGGGGAACCTAAAACTGGTAATTTCGACAATTTTCTAAGTATCACATGCCCTTAAATAATTAATTTTATTTTGGCAGGAATTAGAATCACGGAAAAATGTAATCTTGATGATTTAAAATTAAAAACTTTTCAATTTAAACACTGTATAAATTAAAAGTCTTAAATTTTGATGATTTTTAAGATGTAAAGTCAAATTATAATATAAATATATAAAGTCAAGTTATAGTGAATTATGGACTAAAATAACTCAAGTCTATTGACTTTAATATTTAAATAAATATTAAAATAGCTACGTCGACTTGAATGCAATTTTAACTTATTTAAATTTCAATCAGCTCCCAGTAATCTGTGTCATTAATTTAAATATAAAATATTATTCCAGCAGGATTCCAGCAGGATCAGAATCAAGGAAACAATTGTATTTATGGACGGAGATAAATTTCAAGAGATTAATTCACGGAAGCGCCTGATTTTAGAGCTACAATATTTATTTGATTTAAAGTATCGAACTCCATGATCTAAAAGCGTAGAATTCGAGACCTGAGAGCAAAGGAGCGTGGCCTAATGTTCGAAACTTCGAGCCCTTTGCTTTAAGAGCAAGGGTGCCAAGATCTTAGTTCTCGCGCCAAAGCGTAAAAAAATAAAGGAGTAGTTCCGTGAATTAATCTCCCGAAATTTCTCTCCGTCTAATTATCTACAGTTTATTAAAAACTCTTCGATTTAAAAAAAATATAAATGAAGATTCTTGAAATCAAAAGTCAAGTTCTACATTTTAAATCTGCTAATTTGGAGAAATTTTGAATGTAAGTTGTCAAAATTACTGGTTTGTTAAGTGTAAGACTTAAAACTTCAATGTTTTTTATATGCAATTTTTTAGTATTAAAAAATCTCCAATTCTGAAGTTGAACAAATAAAAATGTTTGAATTGGTGTGATTTTAAAAACCAAAAGTCAAGTTTTTTATTCCAAATCTTCAAAATTAGGCAAATTTTAAATGTAGATAATCAAAATTGCATCTTTTTAATTTTAAAACATAAACCTTTCATAATTTTTTCTTATAAACTGTCAAACTTAAAACCTCTACAATATAACGTTGTATAAATAAAAAAATTTAAACTTGGATGATTTTAAATATCAAAAGTCAAATTTTTAATCTTAAAAATTAAAGATAATTAAAAACACTTTAACTTGAAAAATATGGATTTTCAAATTATTCAATTTTCCAGATATATATTTTAAAGGTATTCAATTTGGAACCTTTCTTAAATAATTAAATTTTAATGATTGTCAATTAAAAAATCTTCAATTTTCACATATGGTAATTTGAAATTCTTTAATTTTGAAAATTTACAATTAAAATTTCTTAATTTTTAAATATGTATAATCATACAAATTATTACATTTGATTAAGCTTTGAAATCAAAGTTTTAAATGTTTTCAATTCTAGATCTCCAAAATTTAAAAAATTTGAATTTAATGCATAAAAATTAAAAAACCTTTTCAGTTTTAAATGGTCGAAACTGAAAGCTCTCTGTTTATAGTATTCACAAATCAAAGTTCTACAATTTTGAAGAGTTATAATTGACAACTTTTTAAATTTAATGATGAATGAAAAAATATTGCTTAATTTTTATGATTTTGGAAATAAAAACTCAAGTGTTCAATTCTAAAAGTTTAAAATTTAAGAAATTATGAATTCAAAGAATTACAATTACCCAACGTTTTTAATTTTATACAGTCAATATTAGAAAATCTTCATTTTTAAATATTTACAATTCAAAGCTTTAAAATATTTTAGAGTTATATTTGAGAACTTTCGAATTTTAATTATATATAAATAAATATTCCTCAATTATTACGATTTCTATGATTTAAAAAATCAAAAATTAAGTTTTCAATTTCAAATCTTCTAAATTAAAGAGATTTTGTATTTAAACAATCAAAATGTCACCAGTTAAATGGTAAAACTTAAATTTGCGAAATGTCAAAATAAAAAACCTTAAAAATTCTTAAATTTTTATGATTTACAAAATAAAAAAAAACTTTCAATGGGAAAGCTTAAAAATTGAAGACAATTAACAGCTCTTAAACTTTGTAATTATAAAATTACATATTATTTCATTTTCCAGATTTAAATTTTTTTAATAGTTAATTTAGAACCTTTTTTTCGGAATAGTTCAATTGCGAAGATTTACCATTGAACATTCTCCAATTATTCAGGATTAAGAATTAGAAAATATTTAATTTTCAAAATTTAAAATTGAAATTTTTTAACTTCTAAAAAAGTATAATGATGCAAATGAATAAATTTTATTGAGTTTAGAAATCAAAGGTTAAGAGCTTTCAATTTTAGATATTCAAAATTGGAGAATAATGTTCTGCTGTAGATATTCAAAGTTGAAAGCTCTTTAATTTTAAATACTTATAATTCAAAGTATTATAATTGACAACTTTTGTTTTTTATAGCTGTATCAATAATTATCTATTAGTTTTAATGATTTTGAAGATATTGCAAATCAAGCGTCAAGTTTGAAATTTTTAATTTTACAAATTGTATAAATTTTAATTGTAAAATTTGAATAATTTTTAGCTGAAAATTTTCTGATTTAAAATTTTTTAATTTACGTGCCTTTGAATTCCAAGATCTAATATTTTGAATGTTAGCAATTGAAAATTCTTTCATTTTAAATATATAGCATTGTAATTCATTTAGTTTTAAAGATATATTTTAAATTTACAAAATTTTGAACAATTTTTCTTGAATATTTAATTTTTCAGTTATAAGAATGGAAAATTTGTATATTTTAATGATTTTCAATTTAAAACCTTTAATTTTTAATATTTGAAATAAAAGCAATGTAATATGTAATGTGTATTATACAAAATTAGACAATTTTGGATGCTTTTTTGGAATAGTTCCATTCTAAGGATTTAAAATCGAAACTTCAGTTTCATTGGTTTGCAAATTGCAAATTCTTCAATTGCTGATAGTAAAAATGACAGCGCTGATTTATTTTTTCAGAAATTATTACAATTTTTTGCATATATAACATTGTTCCGCATACAAAAAAGAAGAATATAGCTGGAAATTTAAGTGATTTGAAATCAGTGACTAGAAATGTTAGATCTTAATATTTTTTGTAGTGACTGCAGCTGTAATTATTTTCTTTTAGGAGCTTTCCCCACACTGCACCTAAGTGATTGTCATGTCGATCTAACACAACATTTTACTTTAAGAGAAATCAGAATTTTATAACATGTCAAACTGACGCATACCAATAAACTCTCAGACTGGGAGTTGATTATGTCATTTCATGTCACTTTTATTTCACTTTACGTGAATTTCATATTCATATTGATATCCGCTCTGAATTTGGACAAAAAACTGAAGTAATCTAAATTTCAAATTATCTTCACTTCAGGTTTTTGTTCAAAGTGTTGACATCTGTTGTCAAATTTGAGCAAAAAAAAAAAAAACTTAAGTGAGGTGAATTTGAAATTCATGTGAAAATTACATAAAAGTGAAATGTTATTTCATAATCGCCGTCCTGGGTGGTAGAAAAATATTGATAGAAAAAAGTACGCGATAAGTGAGCAGGAAAATAAGAACTTCAGTGTTAATAAGTAAATGACTGAATTTGATGATTATTATATATCATTTGTATTCAAAGATAGAAATAAGGGACATTTTTCACTAAATAATTTTTTACACTTCAGCATGGATCTTCTATGAAGGGAAAGACCAATCGAGTTGTTATTTGTTATGAATCCTACTTTTTGAAATGATAGGTATTCTTTAAATATTTATTTGTCCAAACGGAAAGACGTGTCTTTTACCTCATTTTTGTAGAAATACGGCTAAAAAAATAATTGCATGCAACCAAAATTCGGAAGAATGCCTCCAAATGAATAAAAAACAATATTATAGGTCCTAATATTGGTTGCAAAGTAAGATTGATTTATTAACCAATAACATTTCGTTTCACAAGTATTTAAAGGAAGTGTGTCTGAAGCAGATTGCAAGTTGTATTTGCGCAATTTTAATCTTATTGTAAATTACAATTTCTAAATAAACAAAAAACAATTATAGAACAAAAATCAAGTCTGCTTTTACTGCAAAAATGATGAAATATTAGTTCATGTTAGCGTTATAAATATTTCAAAGTCTTTTTTACATAATAGAGTGTCCACAAAAATTCTAATGTTTTAATCTTGTAAAATTCTAAAGCGAATTCTCAGATTCAAAAAAATGTTTAGAGATTAAAAATTTATTCTGAAGATAAAATTACGCTTTCATTAGTTTATTTTCTTTTGCAGTTTGAAATGTTCTATTTATGTTTAATTAAAATTTATGCCTCGTCAAAAATATCGTGCAATAAATAAAACTCTTTTTTGCTCATGTTGTGTTTAAACAGTGAATGATAACAATTTAGAGTAGAAACAGAAAAGTACGGAAAAATAAAATCAATTAAACAAGAGTAAATTTGCAAAAGATACTAAAACTTTTTGGTATAAGAAAAATACAAATTCAAAGGTTATAAAATTATTTCACTCACAAAAAGTATTTATTTTATAAATTTTATGAATAAAAAAATGTTAGTTATTATCAGGCTCAGAATGCTAAAATTTGTATTTTTATCGCAATTAATAGTTTTAAATGACCTCTTAACATTTGTATTCCTTGAGTAATATGCATCCCGAGTAAAAACGCTCTGACTTGAGTTCGAATTGGTTATGTCTTGAGTTCGTCTTCAAGACATCGATGCCTGGCTGCGTCTCAAAACTGAGTCGAGACATAGGCCTTCATCTTACCTTTGTGGCCACGACAGGTGAAACGGCGTTAACTTGTCTCAAGTCGAGCCTTGTCTTGGCTAAGACGACGTTTACTTTTCTCAAGACGAGCCTGGTCTTGGCTCAGATGGTCGAACCTTTTTCGGCTCATAAATGAGATTAAAGTTGATGAATGAAAAATTTGTAATTATTAAGTTAGTTATTTTTATTTAAAAACTTCGGAATCTGTGGTTCTGAACGAGTATAACCCTTAAAAATTTGCTTCGAAAAAATGAAAATTGTACCTTTCTAGAAGGATCTCCTTACAAGGAAACTATCCCAGGTGTCCCTCACCGATTTTGATGAAACTGCAATATGTTGTAGTACATCGAAAAATAAGAGACACGTATTTTTTTTTATCGG
>NC_046666.1:59369506-59373966 GCF_010883055.1 Belonocnema kinseyi
CCGATAAAAAAAAATACGTGTCTCTTATTTTTCGATGTATTACAACATATTGCAGTTTCATCAAAATCGGTGAGGGACACCTGGGATAGTTTCCTTGTTAGCCGTAAGAAATATGTAAAAACAAACAACATTTACAGTATCATCGTCAAACAAGTATAATACAAATGAAAATCCGTAATTAAATTGATTTTATACATACATATACATATATATACTGTTAAAAATTCTTGGAGTTCTACTACACATCTATCAGGATTCTACAAGCCAAGCGTAAGGTAAAATTGTAACCGAGCACCGCGAAGTTTAATACGTATTCGACGAGAATTTTTTCAAAATTTATATTTTGTGAATGACGATCCGGGTGAACTAGGTCGCGCCCCATGTAGTTTAGCATGTATTCTACGAGAACTCTTTCAGAATTTAGATTGTTCCAACAGCCAAGATTACTAAAAATTGTGAGTCGACGATCCGGGTACATCAGATCGGGCACCAGGTAGCACAATACGTATTCTACGAGAACTTAAAAAAAATAAAAAGTTTTGTAAATAATAAAAAAAAATTCAAATGGTTAGTCGACCACCTGGTTGCACAAGTTCGCGCCCCAGGTCGACTCTAATTTGCAGTTATTCTGGGTGTTGAAATAATGTAAATTTTGAAAAAGTTTTCATAGAATACTTGCTAAACTACCTGCGGTGCGATCTAGTTCAACCGGGTTGCCGACTCACAATTTGGAATTGTTTTCATTGTTGACGAAATTTAAATTTTCAACAAAGTTCTCATAGAATACGTATTATGCTACCTGGTGCTCGATTTGGTGCACTTAAGGTACCTGGAACGCGACTTAGTGCACCTGGGTCGTCGAATCACCATTTGGAATTGTTTTCATTATTGACGAAATTAAAATTTTTTAAGTTCTCGTAAAAAACTTTTTAAACTTCCTTGTGTTCCACATGGAACACCCGGAACGTCAACACACAATTTTGAGTAATTTTAGCTGGTGAAATAATTTAAATTTTGAAAAAGTTCTCGTAGAATACGTTCAAAGATACCTGGGGTGCGGCCTGGTGCACCCGAGTCGTCGAATCACCATTTGGAATTGTTTTCATTATTGACGAAATAAAATTTTTTTTAAAGTTCTCGTAGAAAATGTTTTAAACTACCTTGTGTTCGATCTGGTGCACCTGGATCGTCGGCTCACAATTTTGAGTAATTTTTGCTGTTTGAACAATCTAGATTTTTTTTAAATTCTCGTAGAATACGTGCTAAGCTACCTAGTGCGCGACTATATTCACCCGGATCGTCGACTCACTAATGGTAGTTATTTTGGCAATTGGCACAATTTAAATTCTTAAAAAGTTCTCACAGATTATGTGCTACACTATCTGGTGCGCGAACCGGTGCACCCGGGTTTCGAACTTACCATTTGTTCTAATTTTTTAGACTTTTTTTATAAAATTCCAAGACATGTAAGGTAGCATACCAATGCCAAAATTCGGAAACTACAACATTGTGTATTCCATCGTTACCTTAAGTTTCGGAAACAAACTTCCAATACATGTAGTGGAAGTTTCCAACATAAATTTTTAACAGTGTATATTAATATTCTTAAATTATTAACAAAGATTAGCATTTACGACAGTCAGAATTACCCTTTTTATTGGGACAGGTACACACTGGAAGTTATAAACCGCTCTTGTTGAAATCATACAAATTCGACTCAAGAGATAAATTTATGTCTTCAGGACATAGAAACTTGTCTTCAAGACATAGAAACTTGTTTCCAATACATCAATTGAAGTCTGGATTCGTCTCAAAACTGAGACATGCTCAAGTCGAACTATTCGACTTCAGCATGTCTTGATTAAGGAGAATTCAAGGCGAACTCAGGTCGAAGCATTTTTAGTCAGGTAGAATCTCCTCTACGAAATAAAGAGAATATTTTCCGTGTTGTAGAGCGCGTGTCTGTAGATTGTTATTCTGTTAGAACGATTACTTTTGAAATAATTGGCGCACGATATACAAAAAGTGAAGAATATAAAAAAAGTTGCTTTTTGAACATCCTACAAGATGATCATAACAATTTTTCAAATTTTCTTGAAAATCGAAAATTCAAATTTTGATTGATCACACGCAAAACAATGAAAAATCTTAAAGTCATTTTGCGTTCAAACTATGTAATATACGATATAAATGTGATCAAATAAAAATTCTGCCCGCAAAAAAGATATACACTGAAAAACGATATTCCAATATTGAGAGAGTCATATTCCTTCTAGCCAAAGGGAAAAATTATTCTCAAAATGAGAATATGACTGGGGAAGAAGAAATGCGAAAAGTAAAGTGCGCCTTGCACTGTTTAATAATTTATTTTTATGTTATGTGAAACGTGCTTCTAAATCAGTTTCTTTTTCTGTAATGTTTGCCATTGAGTTTTTTGCGATAAAGAAAAGTGGAAAGTACAACACATAAATAATTAAATGTCTTTCATCAAAATGTCTCAAAATGTTGTTTGTACATTATAATTTCAATTGAAAAAATATTTTGCAACTTATACATTTTCTTACTCACTCAATTTAACAGTATACTACTGGCCTTGATCTTCACGATTTATTTAATTTTCAATTAAAGATTTCGCAAAGCATTATTTACATATATTTATTATGTTAATATTTTGTGCAGTCACACTGAGACATAACCTCTATAGTCTAAGATTAACTATACCTTATTATAATATAGGCAAGAATATATATTCTTTTGGTAATATTCTTAAGGCATCCATCTTACATTAAGAATATATTCTTCGCGCCCATTTAAACTGCAAATATTCTTCAACTTAGGGGAAATTATTAAAATAAGAATATCGTTTTTACAGTGTACAAATTGGTTCAGAATTCCTATTGGATCGGATGGATAGTTTTTGTTTTATATTTAAAAAACAACCTTAAAAATAGACAATAAAAATTGTTTGAACAAATTTCGCAGGGTACGAAAAAAAAATTGGTCAATAGTTGTACACCCAAATAAGATCTATAAATGTGTAATTAATCATTTTTTGAGGGAATGCACAGTTTTTGTTATTGTTTTAATCCTAGAAAATAACGTTAAAAATAAATAATAAATTGTTTGAAAAATGACACAAGGTTAAAAAAAGACTAATAAACTATAGTTTTTCGCACAAAAAGGATATACAATTTTGTTATGAATCCTTTTCAGATAGGACGAGTAGATTTTCTTCTGATCCTGAAAAATAAGAATAAAAATAAATAAACTAGATTTTTTGAAAAACGACACGAGAGACGAAAAAAAATTAAGAGATAAAAGGTGTTCTACCAAAAAGGATCTACAGATTTGTTATACACTTTTTTTTATTAAGAATACATTAGAAATAAAAAAATTAACTTTTATAAAAACGACGAAAGTAATAATAATAACTTGTTATTTAACCAAAATTTTCGCCCTAATTTTATCTACACATTTTCTTACAACCTCTTAAGCCACAATGCGTATTTTTGGTCTAAATCGTAAAAATAACAATAAAAATGACCAAAGTGAATTTATGGAAAATTGATAAAGTTGCATCAAAATTTTTAGAAACAAAATTTTTTTTTTGTATGGAATGTTCACTTTTTCTTCATTACAAAAAGAAGTCAACGTACGTTTTATACGTTTCATTGAAATGACATGTATTCTCAGGGTAGCTAAGAATGACATTTGATGGGAAATAAGGAACAAATATTAAAGTAATCATGATAAATAAAATTTGTACTTTATTTTGCAATATCTGAATAAGCGATCCTAGGCCGCGGTGCACAAATAAATGCAATATACATTTAAAATAATAATGCTGGAAATAATGTAGCAGAATTCGTATTTGGATAAAATAAAGTCAGAAGCACGAGATAGGTGATGAGAATGTGTTAGTTCAAATCGAAAGAGCTTTATCAAAAGAGAATTCACAATTGTCAAATTACAGTTGTCGATGCTTCGCACCGAAAAAGCGATATTGTAATATTAAGAGTGTCATATTCTTACAAGCATATTCTTATTAATATTCTTAATAAAGTAAACGAAATTCTTACTTTAAGAGTGCCTTCTAAACGAAGAGAGAAGATATTTTTTAAATTAGAATATGAGTGAGGGAAGAAGAAATGCGCAAAGAAATGCGCCTTGCTCTGTTCAATAATTTCTTTTAATGTTTCGTGCTTCGTACTTTTAATCAGTTTCTTTTTGTTGTTGTAATTTTGGGTATAGAGTGTTTCGGTTCAAAGAAAAGTGGTCAGTAAAACATACAAATAATAAAATATTTCATCACAATTTGTCAAAACGTTGTAAGTTCATTATAATTTTTAATTTTAAAAATAGTTTTTAACCTATACATTTTTTGACTTACACAATTTAACAGTATACTTAATTCTGGCTATAGCTTTATCGCCTAATATTAACTATACTTTATTATCATA
>NC_046666.1:59374066-59402962 GCF_010883055.1 Belonocnema kinseyi
AAGGTTTTCAGTGCGACTTTTAGTTTTAGAAAACTTGTGTTTTGTACTTTATCCCCGATGCCTTTAAATTGTTTTTTTTTTGTAATTGAGGACTCAACAAATTCATAATCAGACCTCAAACGACATAGCAGAACCTCTGTAGATTTTTTATTAAATAAAAGAAAATTTATAACAGTATTACTTCACTAAATGAAATAAATTTAGGGAGAAGATTTTGAAAAATTAAAAATAAAAATTTTTTATTTGTCACCGTAATATGCAGTTTAAATTTAAAATTAATTAAACATACTTTTTTACAATTTACAACTGATGGAAAGATGAGTTAAATTTGTTTAATAAATTAAAATAATTGAAGAAAATCATCAATTCATCAATTATGAGAAAGAAAATATATTTCCTGAATAAAGACCATGAAATTATAAATAAGAGCAAACTAGAAACCTTCGAAATTGAATTCAGAGGTTAGTTTATTTTTTAAACCGCGATTTTTTTTTTGATAATTAATTTGCTTAACTGAAAATTTTACTATTCCATTTATTGTTGAAAATTTATCTTTTTTTAGAAATTTTATAATTATTGTTAAAAATGTATTGATTTGGTTTAAAATTCAACTATTTTTTGAAAAATTCATCGAAAGTTCAACTATTTGCTTAACATTTTTTTTGGTTGAAGAATCACAATGTTTTTTAAAGAATTATTTCTGTGTTTAAAGAATGAACTATTTTGTTGAAAATTCGTTTCTTTTTGCTGAAAATGTTTTTTTTGTAATTAAAAATACAGTTAAGGTATTTTTGCTAAAAAATTTTTTTTACTTGTAAATTGATTTATTTTGATGAGAAAACATTTCTAGCAATCTGCCACAAAAGATAAGATGTTACGATATGAACTTTCGGAAAAAATCTGTTTGTTTTTTCCGATTTTTAGTCAACCAACCATCGTTTGGTCACTTTTTCAAAATTTTTGATTTTTTTGAATCATACTATATATAAATAACATCCCTGTAAATAAATAAATGCACAGAAATATATAAATTTGGTAAAAAAGTACCGCATTTGAAACAAATCTGTAATTTTTTGTCTTTTGGAATGTTCGCTTCAATAGCTCGTCATAATAATAATTATTCCAGTGTTTTTATTAAACTTTTACTCGGGTAAACCCGGTTACACATTATATCCACGGACTAAGTCAAGTGACTGATGAGGTTATAATGTTATAAGTTAATTCAAATAATTTAATACGATGGTTGAAGCCTCCTGCGATGATGTTGTAGGTATACAATTACGAGCGGCCACGAGCGTTGGAGGTGACAACAGTCACCTCTGGATGCTTTCTTAGAGCTCTAGTTTAGAGCTTTAGAGCTTTAGAGCTTTAGAGCTCTAGAATTATTATTATAATTATACAAAAATATTACGCAAAAATAGTGATCCTTATTTGATGTTATTGATAATTTAAGTTAATCAATAGATTTTTAAATATCCTAAAATCGATCTGAATATAAAATTAATCATTTTACTGCATTGAGAAAAGTTTGAATAATTACTTTCGAGTTTTATCTCAAAGTGGCAATTCAGCGTGACAAGACAAAAAGTTTGTGTGAGACTTAAAACTTATTTTAAAATCCTAACATCAAAAACTTCTCATTTTTAATTAAAGTCGGTACAAATTTAAATGCATTTTTTAATTTGGATTGAAAGTAAGCATTTTAATGAAATAAATTTGAAAGAAAATTATTATTCAAAGGAAAAGTGGAGAATGACTGGGACTTTGGTCAACTTTTGGGCAACCACCTTGGTATAGCTATATAATTTCACGACGTTTTATTGAAATCACAAAGCTAATGTGTTGTGGATATTATTAAAAAGGAAAATTTTTAATGACCTGATTGAAATGTATTTCAATTGATTTTAATTTTCCAATTGAAATCTATTTTAGTGGAATTCCTAGTTAAAAAATAAAAAATATTTCATTCGGAAACTTAAATATCTATTATTAGCCCTTTACAATGTTTGTAAATACTTTGTCATTCTGTCTAATTCTTGTAGTCGAAGTAAATAAAAATTTCACTTCGTAATTACACAAACAACGATGTTCATTTTTCACATGAAACCGGAAGTAAATTTATAACTTACTCAAGCTTCTTTTCACACGTCATTCTAGCACATAAATCGGTACGAATAATCTAATAAAGATGCTAAACATTTAAACCGCACTACAAACAATTTTGAAAGAATAATGTAACGTCGATTTTTAATTATAATCCTTCTGCCTTCAGAAAATTAAATTGTATGTGCAAAAGATATTTTCAGAAGAATTTCAGAGAGGATTCCAGAGGATTCCGAGATCAAATCTAACCTTAGGTCATCTAAATATAAGCAGGAAAGAGTCACAAAGAACTATACAAAATTAAAATCTAGATTGTTATCCAAGGAAATTTGATGCAAATATGCACATCTGAGCTAATGTAGGATTTCATCAGAGGGTTTATTAGAGGGTCTAAATTGTGTTGCCAAGACTCGGAATATCGAGCTGCTTCGAAAATAGCAAAAATAAAAAGAAAGCTAAGAAATTTTATTATATAAATTTTTATTAAAATTTTTTTAATTTATAGCTCCATCTAGTGTGTAAATACGTTAAGAAATTCTGTTATTATCTGATGATAATACAGATTACTTGCTAAGAAATTTACTTAAATAAGGTCATTAATTTATAATAATATAAAATTTATACTTGTAAATTTGCATGACGTCATTATAACAAAATCGGGTAACATAGAATTTTCAGAGAATTTTGTTTCCTTGACTTAATTATCTTATCTGTATTATCATTTGCATAGAACTAGTGTGATCATGACTAGTATATATAAGAGTGAAACATTTCCGGAAATCTCTCGCTGTCATAAAGAAAATTTTTTAAGAACCTGTCTCCTTTCCCTAGACAAAAATGAACATATTGACTGATACTCTGATTTTGACCTTTGTGGTTCTCCTGATTTCTATTGGTAAGTAGTTTAAAATTTTATCTAATTTTATATCATTTCAATAAGGTAACAAAGGTACGATTTTTTTATTTAAGAAAATAACTATATATTATGAACTTTGCAGAACTTTTATGCTTTAAATTTAAATATTGGGAAATTTTAACTCTCCAAATACGAGTAATTGTAGCTAACAATAAAGCACCAAACCAAATCCAGATTTTTTTGTTTTTCAAAACTCTGAAGCTATATTTTCTATTTTTTCTCTTTTAAGTTTAGAATGGTTTATTCTCACTTGTACTAATTGTTCCTCGTTATAGTATATTTATCTAAAATGTTTATCAGCATAAAAACTTTTTTTAATGTGGACTTTAGACTTTAGATTTATTGCTTTCTTTTAAAACTATTTCGACAGTTAGAATCAATATTTAAATTAATGTTTTGTACATTTATCATATTTAACATTAATATTTGGTTGTAACTGAAAAATCAAAGAGAACCTGAAATTTTCAGAAACCCCGAAATTTTTTAGCATTTATCAAAAAAAAAGATGGACAATAAACATGATAAATTATTTGAAAAATCATATTTTTTCACTCGCATAATTATTATTTTACCCATAAAAAAGTGCACAAAAGGTACCAAAATTTAGAAAAAAACAATAATGAGAATCATTTTTTGAATATTGTCTTTCTTTTTTGTAAATTTTCCTTAAAATAGTTACTAAGAGGATTTTTGTTTGAATTATTATGAATATTTATCATTTGTTTCTAACTGAAATAATAAAGAAAAGCTGAAACTTTTGGGAAAAATACAACTTTCTAACATATTCAAAGAGTGTTCATGTGGGTGTCGTATAGTTTTGCAAATTATAGAATTATTTATTTTTAATCAAAATTCTCACGATAAAAAAATCTGGGTTGTCCAAAAATTCATTTTAGAAAATGTGTACAGGTTTTTGAGATGTGAAATTGTTTATCTGGTATAGATTTTTCAATTTTTTTCATTTTTGTCGCATCTTGAGTCATTTTTTCAGAAACTTAATTTTATAAATTTTTTTGACGATTAAAAAACAAAACTTGCAAAAGCTAATTTTTTATTTCCAATATTTTCAATAAATGTTCATAAGAAACTTGATGATCTTTTTTGGTTGAAGAGTTTTTGTTTCATCTTTCTTTTCTAGTGCCGTTTTTCTAAAAATTTAATTTTTTAAATTTTGAATCTAGTAGTATATAATAATTAATATAATATAATAACAAATAATAATTTGACCTCAAAACGAAATTTTGCATTGTTTTTTATGCAATCAAAATCTAAATTTTATAATTTTCGGAAAAAATCAAAAAGTTATTATGATTTTCTTCGAGAGCTTGCAAAAATCAACGCTTTTCTTTTCTTGACTTTTTTTATATCGTTAGTTGTTTGACTTTAAATTTAAATTTTTTAAAAATTTTGAAAATACTATAACTCTGATAATTTTCTTTTTGTCAAAAAAAGTCGTAATGATAAAATGTTGGGATTTTCAAGTACTTCGAATAGCCGTACAAAGAATTTTTAAATCTTTAAAAAAAAATGGTCTAAGAACGTTGAAGATGTTCTAACTTATTGAAATTTTTCACAAAATAGCTGGTTATAGAACTTGTCCTTTCTGTTTATACCTTATAAAGTGAGCCACAGGGTAATTGAATCGGATTATTTCTTTAAAATGTTAAAGTATTTACAGACTACAACGACCGAAACGACGACAGACAGACACCGACGCAAAAAAAAAGATTTTTTTTCTGGCTCAGGCGGCCACAAAACGCCGACATTCAAAGGAATCCGCGAAACTAATTTTGCACATAAAAAAATACTTTTTCATTAGGATGAGAATGTAAAAATAGTAAGGCATATTTAACCAGAATTCTGTTTGATTTAATCAGGCATGTTTTTAGATTACATATATCTGTTTTCCACTAGAGTCCTTTGTTAACGATTTCAATAAATTTTATTTCCTTATTTTCTATTACAGAATTAAGTGAACAGATAGGGGATAATCCACCTCCACGTCCAAGAATATTAGCCGACTACATAGGTAGACCAGTGGTCACAAATGGTGTTTTGACAGGTTCGTTGCACCCAAGGCAAGGTGGCACATTCTTCCGCCCTCTAGCATCACTTGCGCAGGTAGAAGAGCGAATGCGCACATTACAAGAAGCACGATCTCAACAACAACAACAACAGCAACAGCAACAACAACAACCAGCAATAGGACTAGCACAATCACCTGCACCAGCACCAGGTCCAACTCAACCACTATCACGACCACCACCACCATCTAAACAGTCATAAATCTATGTAAACTGCAGTAAAATTTGTGAAAATAATATGACATGAGTAGACCTATAAAATAGTTTTCATTTTCATTATTTCCATTGTAGTTTTACACCTCTAAACCGCGTGATTATAGGCACAAGTTCCAGAAAAAAAATGGAATGATCATCGCCGTTTTCGTTTGTTTGAAATTCTCTTTATTAATCATAAGCGTAGAAAGTTACAAAAATTAATGTACAAAACTTTTTATTGGCGCAGCTTCGTCTCTACTAAGTATTTTTGCGTCCTTCAATTTTGGGTCGCAATTAATCTGAATGACGTAAAACTTCAGTGTTATTTCAATTATTGTAAATTACTGATGTATCCCGAGCACGGACGGTGGAAAGAAGCCGTCTGACCAGAATTGCCTAATATAAAAGACAAGTAAAAACCGATCTGTGATAAGATTTGGTAAAGCTCGCCCGTACAAATCTTTATGGTCATGAGATTTTTATCATCAAAATATGTTTCAATAACGCCTAAAGTAAATATTTGGATTTCGATGATAGATATTTGTAGAATTACTTGAAAATTTGTACCTTTGAGATTTTATAAAGGTCATCATTTTGAAATTAATCTTTGTAAGCACACGGTTATCATTTCTGTAGGTATAATGCAATAATTTCTTAAAGGTGTTATGGTGCTGAACAGGTTCTGTAACAAGTCAAAATGTTGGTTTGACATAATTCAAAGTGTTGATTACTGGTCTACGTATTTATTAAACATGAAATAACTGCAAGATCCCACAGTATAGTTATTTAAGAAACAAGACATTTCGACTGTTCCTCGATAGGTTTTATCAGTGTTAAAATATAGAGACCATACATGACCTATAGTTCATAAAGTTCCATGTATTGAAATTAACTTATATTGAAACTAAGAATTGATTTTTTTGATCATGTCCACAGGACGAACATAAATAAAACTTTTTTTTTAATCTCCCAAAAGGTGTTATTTTTGGTTCTGCAATAATGGTCACACCGAGCTCCTGACCCAAATGAGTTTGACTAAAATGAATGCTAAATTGGTAAGTGGGAGATAATGTGCATCAATTTATAGGTTCAAAATCCATTGAACAATAAATCATAGCTGCTCGGGTTCTTTAAATATATGATTTTAACCTATTGCGCGCAATGAGAATGACGAATTTTGCCAATATGCGGAAAAATAATATTTTTATCAACAAAATTTCTTAATAAAAGTTGTTTATTGACTTAAATTAAATTGAAATATTGTACATTTACTAACAAAATAAACATTCATTAATAATTTAACAATTTAAAATTAATTTTATTGTAAAATATCATAACCTTTGATATCTGAAATAATACGACAATGAACTTATAATATTTAAATTACATCGTAATAATATTTCGTACAGTATAATACAACCATAGTAAATATATCAAGAAATATATAATGTTTATTTATACAATATACTAAGTGAAAGTCCACATTTTGTTAAATTAAATATGTTGCAAGGAAAATTTACATACAGCTTTCTTTAGATTCAATAAGTATTTTTGATCCTCAATTACGTTTACAAGTCCATTTTTATCCAAAAAAGTCAGACACTGCGACAAATTTTTCAAAATTATATGAATTTTCAATGTCTCGC
Organism: Belonocnema kinseyi; assembly: GCF_010883055.1. NCBI lineage: Eukaryota > Metazoa > Arthropoda > Insecta > Hymenoptera > Cynipidae > Belonocnema > Belonocnema kinseyi. The sequence goes on from NC_046666.1 coordinate 59,381,011, forward strand.
TAACGCCTGTACTTTAAAAAGATTTTTTGAACTCTTCAATGAGTTTTTCGCCATCTGAATCCACTTTTTTAGTAGAGAAACCAGCGTTGACAAGCTTATCCATGGTATTAAAAGAAGAAATAAACGGTAATAATTTCAAAGATCCATTATGCATTTTTGCAGCCCGAAGGTGTCGTCGTCTTCATTGAATAAGGCTGAATTCACAGTACTATGACACACTTATGAAAACTTTTTCTCTTTGTTTTTAGAAATAAAGCACTTGTAGTCTTCTTGCAAGTCAGTAAAAGATTTCAGATCATTTTGGAAAGTTTCAGAATCAGAATCGGGGATCGACGTACCATTTAATTCTTTGTAGTTCCTTAAGCATTGTAAAGGCACAAAACAAAAAGGGCAAGGATAACAAACTGTTGCTGTTTGCTGTCCATTTAAGGTTAATAGTAATTTTAATCGCAAGCGAACTTGAAAGGAATATCGTTAAGTTTCGTGAAGTCGAATATAAGTTGCATATTGCCATACGTTTCTTTTATAGCTGGAACTAAGCATAAAATTATTAACGTATGAACACCAATGAGTTTTCTTTTTTCGTCTGAAGAACGCTCTTCGTCGTCTGAATAATCTTCGAGGAGCACAGTGATACTTAACTTTTCATTTCTTGCCCGTCGTCAGCCATAACTTTGATAAGATCGTTACCGATAATTTGGCAAAGAGCTATTATAGCATCCAATAAATCTAAAGCATTAGCCCATACAGCTGGTCTGAATTCTTTTTCTTTATTTTTATCTGAATCAGTCGCGAATTTAAATCTACCTTCGATGTAAAGTGTATTGAGCGTCTTTGATTATTCTGATATATGGTATGCTGTTAATCTGAGGCGGCACTGCTTTTTCTCTCACATTATTTGTTTAAAAGTTTCTAAGATTTTTCATATGTTTTAACGATAGTCCGTTAGTGGTTCGAAATTATTCCAAACATTATTTTTTAAACGATCTCAGATGATTGTACTTCTTTAGTTCTGCCCATTTTTATTTTTAATAAAAATGTTTACACCATAATTGATTGCGTTTCTTTATCATCAATTCCACATACCCTAGGAGTTTCACTTACTTTAAGAGATTTCTTAACCGAAGCACTGCCAAATAAACCGCTAGATTCATCAACATTATTGGATAACTTTCGCTTATGACCAGCACCCTTGTCAATTTTTTCGTGTCCATTATACCTTGCTTTCAAACATATGTAACAGTCATATAAATCAGCAGTAGCTCGAGCTGATTTAGTAAGATATATAGCTTTGCAATTAGGCATTTCTGGTAAAATTCGTTTGAAAATTTGATTTTCATGTCCATTAAGCGTTAGTTTACACGCTTACTGGATAATGGGAATCTTTGACGTTAAAATCAGCATAACACTAATGGGTTTTAAAAAAAACATAACACGCTCAAAAATATATTTGAATGCTGTTTCGTATTCTAAATATCGTAAGCGTAAATGGAAGGAAGCATTCATGCAAAAATAGTGCAATAGTGGTATTTGTGGCGAAATTATTTGATTTAACAAAAACTATGTCTTTTGTGTTACAGAACTTTTGGGCTTATTAAAGGGCAATCAATTTGATCTATTTTCAACTCTTGCTTTATGCGCGCGATCTTTTCTCGGATAATTTCTAAACTAAACTATAAAATAGATATTATTAAAAAATGTTATATCTTATAGTATCGAGTTAGTATAGTGTTACATTTTTTGGTTGATAATAATTCATGATTAAAGTTGAAAAACCCTTTTTTTTAAATTTAACTATTTTGTTGGCATTTTTTCCGACAAATAATTTTATATCTAAAAATGTAACACTTTCATATTTGTTGATAAATTTATCTTCCTTAGTTGAAATTTGAACTATTTGGTTGAAAACTTCTGTACTTTGTGGAAACTTTGTCTTTTGTATTAAAATATTAATTTTCTACGGTAGTAATTATCTTTTTGATTGAAAATTTGACTATTTCGTTAAAAGTTAATCTATGTTGCCGAAAATCTCTTTTTTTGTCGAAAATTAATTTTTTGTGTTGAAAAATTAATTATTTGGTTCAAAATTAATTTGTTTGGTAAATAATTCATTACTTTCGCTATACATTTTTTTTGCTAGAAAGTTGATATTGTTTAATTGAAAATTGACCTTTTTTGTTGAAAACTTTTTTTGGGTTGAAATTTGAATTATTTTAGTAAAAATTGATATTTTCAGATTGCAAATTAAACTTTTTTGTTAAAAATTCGTCTTTTTTACTTAAAAACTCACCATTTTGAATTTTTCTTCACCCACTAAGAAATATTTTTCGGTTGAAGCCTCAATCCTTTTGTTAAAAGTGAAAAATCAAAGATTTGGTTGCAAATTCATGTATTTTGTTAAACTTTTTTTTGTAACATTTAACCTATTGGTTGAAAATTCATACTTTTTTTTAACTCAACTCTTTGGTTAGGAATTAGTGTTTTTTGTTGAATTGAACTGTTTTCTGTGTAACTTAAAATAATTCTTGGTTGAAGTATTAAATATTACATTTTTGTTTAAAAATTAAAATTTTTTGTTTGAGTAACATTCAGTAACGTGGTTGCAAGTTGAAAAACTTTTCCTTTTTGGTTGAATATTCATAATATAATCTAGAAAACAAACCGTTTGGTTGAAAATGAACATTTAAAAAAAAATTTTATTTTAAAATTCATTCTACTTGTAGGGTTCTCCTTTTCGGTTCAGAATAAAACTACTTTTTACCAATGAAGTATTTCTTTAGGCAACTAAAATATTGTCTTTACATAATGTACTTTTTTAGTTAAAGGAAATGTTTCATTTTCTTTTTTAATTTGAATATTCATTACAAATAAAAATGTATTTTAACGAAATAATTATTTTCTAAAAGTGAACATTCATTGATTTGGCTAAAAAAAATTTTTTCTTTAATGTTTTAGTACACTTGTGACTAATATATTTGTATACACTAAGAGGTCCCCGAGATACTTTTGTTTAAAACGCAAAAAAAAGGGACTTCTTATATGTTAATAAGGAATCATTCAGGCCAACCAGTGCAATTATTTTATCGAAGAAAGTGGCAAAAACAATTCAATAACGTTGTTTATTGTTAATAAACGGTCATGCTTAATTTTGATAAAAATCAATATAAATGAAAACCCTTAATAAATATATTAAAGTTTGGTGTTCTTTCATAAATGGGTAAAACAAAATAAAACTTTTTACTCTCGTGTTATTCTCTTATACGATGAGCCATTATTTATTCACAGACTTTTGAGGAATGTCTTTTTTATATAAATCCACGACTCTTTTAATAATATTATGTAATGTTTCGAAATTGGATGTTACGGAATTGCGTTATTTCGTTAAACATTTATATTTTTCACGTTTTCATTTTTATATAATTTTTTTGATTATTGCATATAGTCCTAAGTAGTTTTATTTATTTTCATGAAGCATTTAGTTGCTTTTTACTACGGAATTAACAAAGATATCTCAACTAATCGAATGACTGATTTTATAATACTTTTTGGTAGCCTAATTTTAGACTTATTTAAGCTAATGTATTTAAAGCAAATAATGTTTTCAAAAATGTACTAAATGATTGAACTCTATTGAAATATAGCGCAAGAGGATTCTAAATATGGACAATTAATTAATACACACACACATATAATGATTCTAATACATAATGACCCTATATTGATCAGTTATATTTCTAAGAATGTGAAAAATTCTTATTTTTCTAAACCTTCTTTAAATAATGAGAAGGCAGTGTTTTTACATTAGAGGCAGACTAGGTCACGTTCACAATTTCACGATATGACCTTCTTATTGTTTCAGTAGAGACAAAAATGTTACACCATCACATCGTTTCATTGAACTTTTCTATTTTTAACGGTTTACATATTCATTACATTTAAAAATGATTTTATACAGTTCTAAATAATTTTCTTTTCATGAAGCAATTATTTTTAAACTAGTGAATTAGAAAATATTTTGAAAAATCGAATAAGTAATTTTCTACCAATCTTTAGTACTTATTCTCCTAGTGCCTGACAAAGAAAGTCGATTAAAAAAAAAACGTTATTCTCTGGTGAGCCTGAAAAGTACATATGAAGCTCAGTAGACTAATGATAATAAAATAATTTTAAAAAGTCCGGTTTAATCTTGCTCAGGTGAATTTGAATGACCTTATTTTTACAAGTTCTGTTACCTAATTATTTGATTTTTGTGTCAATATCGCTTTCCTTCTCAAACCTGAATAAAAAGGCAAATCATAACTAATTGATTGACAAATGGAAAGTCTAGATGATTTCCTCTTCAAAATCGCAATTTTTCAATAGCAATTCAAGGAAGGTCTATTTCTGCTTTACGGAAATCTAACCTCGGCATTGATAACATACATTTTTTTTTAGTAATATATCCTGTTATACAACTGTGCAAAAAGTATGCATTTCCTCACCTAATAATTAGACTTTTGATTTAAAATAAGCCCAGTTTTTAGCAAAATAAGTGGATTTTTTTACTGAAAAATATCAATTTTTTCGTAAAAATAGAATAACTACGTTTTTAGTGAAAAAAGGTTCGTTTTTTAAAGTGAGATGAATTTTCAACAAAATTTGTAAACGTTTTAACTGAAGAAATGAACTTTTAACTAAAATGATGAATCTTCAATAAAAAAAAAATATTTTAGTAAAAATAATTGAATTTTTATTCTAGAAGATGAATTTTTTCCCAAAAGAACACAAATTTTCAACAAAATCTTATTTTTGTTTTGTATCTGTATTGTTGATTTCATAGAAATAAAAGAAAAGATACATTTTCGACAAAAAATAGAAAAGTTAAATTCTTTATTAAAAAATTATATTTTCAAAGAAAAGAACTTATCTTTAATCGAAGAAATGAAATTTTAATGTAAAGGGTTAATTTTTGTACCAACAACGAATAATTTTAATAAATCACATTAATTTTCAGGCAAGTGATTTCAGTTTTAAAGGGCTTGTTAATAGAATTTTAAGCCAATAGAGATTAATTGTAAGCCATAAATATGAAAGTAAACTTTCAAATGAAAAAGAGTTCAGCCTGAACTAAAAAAGAATACTTCTCTACCGAAAGATTATTTTACAATCCCAATGACTAATTTTTTATTTGAAAATACTTATTAAAAATACTTAAAACAGTGAATCTTGAAATTAAGGGAGAAGATTTTATAAAAATATAATTTTGTTTTTCAGAGAATAATTAAATGTTCATCCAAATAGTAGAATTTCCAACCAAAAAGATGGATTCAGAACCAAAAATAAAAAATGGACTTTTTAATGAAAAATAATTTAGCCACAATAAAAAAAGACATCTCTAATAAAAGATAAATTTACGATAAAAAAAGATCAAATACATTCCGATTTGAACGTGTTTTTGGTTCTAATTACATTTTCATCCTAATGAGAAGGTATTGTTTTAATGTGAAAAATAAATATCCATAGTACTTAAAAATTCGAACAATTTATCCTGATAGCTTTCTTCGATTAAAAAAATGTTATTAAAGTTATACCATTTTCAAAATCCGAAAAAAGAAACGAAAATGAACATTTTAAGCGAAGCGCCACACGATATAAAAAAAGCAAAAGAAGGCAAACGTTACTTTTTAAAAGCTCTACAAGATTATCATAACAACTTCTTAATTTTTTTGAAAAGTTGCGAATCCAAATCTTGATCGCACAATAAAAAATAATGAAAAATAAAAAATTCCATTTTTCTGTCAAATTATGCAAGATAAGAAAAAAGATTAATTGAAAAAATGGTATTTTTAAAAAAGATCTACAAATTTGTTATTAATTACTTTTTAATAGTGCGCGTAGTTTTTGTTTCATTCGTAAAAAACAGAATCAAAAGGAAAAAACTTAATTTTTTGAACAAATAAAACAAGCTACGAAAAAAAAACTAAATTTATACTCTCAAAAAAGATCAAACCATTTGTTATAAATCATTTTCTGATAGGATGCGTCGTTTTTTTTAAATCTTAAAAAATAAATAAAAATAAAAATTTACATTTTTTGAATAAAACTATACAAGGTACAAACAAAGATGGGTTTAAAAAATTGTGCATTTAAAAAAGATTCACACATTTTTAACAATGACTTTTTAATAGGAAGTGTACTTTATATTTTAATCGTGAAAAGCAAATTAAAAATAAATGAATAAATTTTCTGGAAGAACACAAAATCTATGAAAAAACTGAATGGAAAAAAGTTGCTTATCCTAAAAAAGAGCTACAAACTTGTCATAAATAATTTTCCGGTAAGACGCGTACTTTTTTTTATTCGTAAAAAATATAATTAAAAATAAAAACATAAATTTGTTGAAAAACCCACACAAGAGATTAGAATATTTTTATTTTAATTTTCTTGCACACTTCCAAAAAAATCAGGGTTTTGTGCAGAATTCCTGAAAATAAAAATCAAGAATTCAACTATCAAAATTGAATAACCACCATAAAATGTTCCTATTACAATTTGAAAAAAAGATAAAAATTTTCATGAAAAAGAAAAAAATTATTTTTTTGGAGAAAAATAAAAAAGAGGGCAACCAGCCAAATCCCCTTTCTTTTTTTGTTTCTTTCGCCTATGTTATTTTTATTATTCTTTTGATCAACAGGTATCAGGGAGAGAGTAACGAGGTTTCGTTGCTGTACCTGTCTACTCAAATTTCCCATGCCTTGATAAAGGTGCTGTATGAGTACCGAAACGTTGGTAATTACTTTTTAATTTATTTATAGTGATTTAAGAACAATAAAAATAAAAAAGACAAAAGAAATAGATAAGAAAGGGAAGGGGATTTGGTTGGTTGCCTTCTCAATTTTCTTTCTCCTTTTTTATTTTTGTCTGGAGAAAAGTTTTTTTCTTTTATTTTTTAGGAACGTTTTTATCTTTTTTTCTAATAGCAATAGGAAAATTTTTTGGTGGTTGTCTTAATTTGGTGGTTAGATTCTTGGTATTATTTTCAAGAATTCTGCACATTAACTTGATTATTGCAAGTTAAATAGGATTTTAAATTTCATTTTAATTTAATCTAAATTTCTTACATTTTAAAAGACAGCATGTTAAAATGTAACAAAAATGGAAAGTGAACACTAAAAAAATTCATTTGTTCTTCATTATCTAGTCTGTCTGCGCGTTCTAGTCGCGTACTGGATAGCATATCAGGGCCAAAAATTGATTTAACTTTCAAATACAAATATTCGTGCGCATATTTCCAAACATATTCAGGATGTTTACAAGTATAAAATATGAAAAATGTACACTAAAAACAATGACTTGTTTGACTTATCATGTAGACAGTTTTTGAAATCATTTTCAACGTCAATCACCTAAGATAGTTTTTTTACAAGACCGACTGACTAATGTTAGATTAGTTCATCCAGACCAGCGCTAGATTACCCTGGCCAGACTAGCGTTTGATCATGCAAAATTTTTTTTCATTTGGACTCAGCGCCATTAAAGATCATATTGGTAGCAAAACATTAGCGTTCAGGACGGTCTATCCTGGCCCCCAATAGTTCCCCGATAATTTTCTACGCAGATTAAATTATTAAGTCATTTTTTACATAGATTCTGTCCATAGGTCACACGCAAAAATTTCACAATTTCGCAAAAATTTAAAAATGTGTAAATACTTATCACCATTAAAAAATGATGTTTTATCACATTTTTAAAAATGTTAATTATTTCGCTTAAAGTAAGCCCAAGAAAATTAAAAAATGTTAATTACTTCCAAAGTTATTCCAATTCCGCGAAAAAATAGAAATGTCACTTTGTTTTGCAATATGTATTGTGAAATTGACATTTTGCCTTTAAATTTACTAGACGTATAATTTCATTGCATTTCGGGTTATGATAAGAAATTTAAAAAATGTAATATTATAAAAATAAGGGCATTTCAGTAACAGGTTCTAAAGTAAACGTCCCGTAGATATCTCAAATATCCTGAAGATATCCCCGGGATATCCCAATTTCCACCTTGCAGAATATCCGAATGTTTATCTCTTGGACAACCTGGGAGATAAATGGGATCGAGTGGGATATCCCGTTATATCATATTCCTGTGAGGTTTATATAAACAATGAGTAAAAGTAATGAGATTTATATAATATTGACTTTTCCACGTTAACGATTTAACTTCAGCTGAGAATCATAGGTACTTAGTTTCTTTGATTAGAAAAATTCTAATTTTTAAGAAATTTAAAATCTTACTTGAAACTTGTTCTAAACTGAAATATAATAAAGTTAATCAATGTTTAGAACACTATATAATCCATACAAAAATCTATTCTAAAAAATATGGAGTTTACTGTTTATAAAACTATAAAAGAATTTTAATCCCCAATGTTGGTTACTATTTCGTTTTAATTACATTTAATATAAACGTAATTCTACTTTAAACAAATTAAGAGCAAAAAAAGAATATTCTCGTTAATTCTCAATAAATTCTCACAGTCTCGAAATTCGACCTCCAATTAAGCAAAGTAAATTTTTTTTAAATTATAAAAAGAGTAGAAAAATATGAAACGTATGTTGTAGCTTAATCGTAAGTTAAACTGCAAAGTCGAAAAAAGTATTATTAAAGAGGAAAAAGAAAAGTTTGTTAGAAAGGAAAGATCTCCTTTCTCTAACGAGCCGTAAACTCTCCCATTAAGATATATAAATCTTCTGAACTTTTCTGAACCTTACCGTGCACCTGATAAAAAGAAAAAAAGTTTATGATAATTTCTTCTCTTATTGTAACTCATTGGAGTACCTGGTGAGCGGACGGTAGAGAGAAGCGAGCGACAGACCACATAAGAATCTCGCATCTCTGAACCACACATAATCTCGTAGGCGCAAGTGGTACGTGCTGACTATGGTTAGGCGCGGCTTTTTTCCATAACGTTCTGTGCGTTCATTAAATATTGACCCCTCTACAAATTTTTGAGGAATTCAGAAAAAAAGCGATAATAAACAGGACTAGGATTATCGCAAAGGCAATTTTATTCTGTACAAGTAAAACAGTCACAAAAAGTAATTGTCTGGCCTGGGGTTCAGACAATATTTATTATATATTTTTGGGGTTGCTGAAAGCGAACCCGAAATCCATTTTCCCCATCACGTCAGGTTTTTGACATAACCTAAAAAAGTCTTCACAGCGACAAAAAAACAAAAAATAATTCTGGCCTGTGGGTCAGGTTGTTTACTACATGTTTTTGGGGTAGTTGAAACAGAATCAGAAGTCCGTTTCAGCAGACCATGTCAGGTTTTTTACATCACCTTAAAAAATTGTATAATCCAAGCATAATTAGCTTGTTATACCTAACGTATTAAACCTAAGAATGGTTTCAATGGATTATAGCATTCAATATATTAGGTATGACTGGTAATTGGGCTTGGATTATAATTTTCTTTAAGGTTATGTCAAAAATCTGACATGAGAAAGTGAATCGGACTTCGGATTCGGTCTCAGCGATCCCAAAAACCTTCAGTAAAAATGGTTTGACGTGCAGACCAGAAACTTTTTTTATTTCGCTGGGTAATCTATGCAACTACTGTCACTAAAAACATTATTTTGAAAGATGTGTACGTGTGTCAGTAAATATTGTGAAAAACATCATTCATGGCACTAATTTTTTGTTGCTGCACAGTTAGTTGTCGCATCTTTGTGAAAAATAATTTTAAAACATCTGCCCACCCTGCAGACACGTTCTTAACGCACACTGGGTCTTTATACTTTCCACACCTTTGTGTACAGATCATTTAAAATTAAAGGTCAAAGCATCGGCTACTGCAATTTTGTGGTTGTGAAATCTCTTTTGTTAAAGCTCCTTCGGCTTCAACGAACACATTCTCATGACGCATCTTTTGTTTCGCACTTGATTTTGTCCAAAGGGTGAACTTTTCTATATTATGTTCAACTATATTATATAAAATCTATATTGAATTTTATTTTGTACCTCGGCCTGGGATTGCTCATGCAGATATTGCAAAATAATGTACAAATTTAATTCTCCATGATTACTTTCATATTTGTTTCTTATTTTGCATTAATTTTTATTCTCTGTTACTCTGTTACATCTTTGTCTTGTGTCATTTTTTCATTAATTTATTTAATTTATTTATAATGTATTTTTAAAATAAAAATCGATGACAAATTTGTAGGTCTTTTTTTATGGAACAGTTGAATTGTATGTATCAATTGAATTTTTTTGTATCTTGTGTCGTTTTTCTATAAGTTTAATTTTTTATTTATAATTATATTTTGTACGATTGAAACAAAAAGTACGTGGCATATCCAAAAGCAAACAATATAAAGTTATTATCTCTTTTTCAGGGGAATGCATTATTTTAATTAATTTTGTTGAAGCTTTTGTCTGTTTTTTTTAAATTTAATATTTTTTTATTTTCAATGTTAATTTAAAAAAAAATTATAATAAAAATTTTTCTTTTATCTCATAATGGAACTTTTTTTTAATTCGAAAAAACTACATTTATTTTGTTAGAACAAAAAAAAATTTATTACATCAGTAAAGTCGTGCAAAATTTGAATAATACTTACTCGATCTTAAGATGATTTTGACTAAAGATTAAATAAATGTATTTAAAATTAATTTTGAATCGCAGGGTCAAAATTTCTATCTCTTTGATTTAACAGTGCACAGTAAAATGTTCTACGCCTTTGATAACTCTAGTATCTGTTTTCTAATTATCTTCTAGACATCTGGTGGAAAGTATCATTTATTAAGAATTTTTACTTTTCTATTTATAAAATAAAAATATTTAAAAAATATTATACAAATATTAATAACTATGAATGTTTTGCTGCAAAAATGACAAATGATTTAGGTAAAAGCAATAATTATAATAAGAAGATTATAATAGGCAACACTGTTAATAATTTTAACCCAAGTTTGTTCAGAATACTACCCTAGAAAATAAAAAATAAACATTTTCTATAGTGAGTTGAAAAAATAATAATGTAATTTGTTTATACGGCTTAGATAATATTAATATTCTGAGCGCGGACAATGTACAAAGGCCACAGTCTGACCACAACAGCTTCGCATCTCTGAATCACGCATATTTTCGCAGACGCAAGTAGTAACTGCCGGCTATGTCCAGTCGCGATTCTTTTCCATAACTTAACGTCAATTTTTACTATAACTTCAAGAATTATTTGAGTTATTTATATAGTAATAATATTTATATAGTATTTATATAATAAATGAATACTTTTTAAATATCACCAACATAAGTCTCTTCTACAGGGTTCCAAAAAGACCCCATGAGTGAAAAATTGGCTTTTGTGAGTTTTAGGCGCTTATTATAATTTTGTTGCGCTTTAAATATAAATTACTTCTAATATATATACAGTGGGATTCACCATATAGTATGTCACTTTCTACTGATGATCAGATGTTTAAATAAATAATTGAAAGAATTTGTTATTATTTGTACCAATTTTTTCCTAGAATAGAGTGAGAAAGTCGCAGCTTTTTTGAAAATTTCAAAGTATTTCCCACGTATTATTTAGAGCGAGCCAAAAGCCAACTAGATTTAACAGAAATAATTATTTGAATAAATTATTGTTATTATTATTTATAATGGTATTTTTTTCAGAATAATGCTAGAAAGTTGCAGTTTTTTCTAAAATTTTACACTTTGCGTCGACTTTTCAAATATAGTGAGGTAGTAATTAATTCTTGTTAATAAGTATAATTGTCAGGGAGTTTTGGTTTTTTCTTAAATATTGAATCTGTTATTCAATTTTTAATTGGAGCAAGATACAAAAGTGGGAAATTCAACAAATATAATAGTTTAGACAAACTATTATTGCTCAGAACTATCTTCTATTATAATAATATTAGATAGTTGCAGCTTTTTCTAAAATAATCTGCTTTTTGTCAACTTTTTACTTAGGGTGAGGTAATGATCATTTGAAGTCTATAAAAATAATCGTTTAAATCATGTATTATTCTCTGGATAATGACTGAATGATACGGTTCTTCCTGAAGTATTAAGCTGTTTGTCGTCGAAGATACTATACATATTATACGATTAAAAAAGTCTAAATATAATAATTGATTTATTATAACACTTTACGGGACAAGACAGTCTTACTGCAGTCAGCCTCTTGTAAGAAGGGAATTAAATTCATATCTAAATTTTGCAAATATGTGCTTCATGTTAGAAAAATTTATTTACGAAAAACAAACATTGTTAAAAATTGTTCTACCTTATACTTATTTATTATTGGTTTATAAAGAAAACGCTCAAGAAAAGTAAAAAATTTCAGAAATATCCGTAGCTTTGTGAATTTTTGTTAAAAGTAGATAATTATGAACAATAATAAATTGTACAAACAATAATGTTTGTTGAATTTCAATAAATATTACCTCGTTAAGTGAAAAGTGAACAAAAAGTTAAAAATTTTACAAAAGCAACAACTAACTAGCATTAAGATAGTTGTAAACAATTATAATTTGTTTAAACAATGATCTTTGCTTAATTGAATTAATCAGGAACATGCTGGAAATAATAAGTAGAAAAAAGTTGATTCTTTAATAAGATTAATTCATACTTATATCTGAAGAAAAGGCTTAAGAGAAGTTACTATACATAAATATTCAGTTTAATATTTATTCCAATTGTCAGTAGCAATTCATATATTATTCAGTTGTTTTTATATCGTGCTCAACTTCAGCGAAAAACTTTATCTTGCTTGAAAACGCTTAAATATATTGTAGACATAGCTTTTAAAATGACAAATAATCACTAATTAAACATTGCAATTATAATAAATATTCTAATAAACAAATTGACATTTCTTCGAAGTATTGTATTTTTTATTAAACAACTTTAAAATTAATTCTAAACAATACTAAGTACTGCAGACAAACATAAATATTAAATATTTATAATGGAAATTAAAATTTTATGAACTCAGTGGTTATATTTTATTAGGAAAGTAAAGCATCAACTCGCAATTGTTATTGCCTTTAACAATATGTTTAATTAACAGTCATTTATAGCAATTTTATGTCTGAAGAACCAGTTTCTTGCATGCGGATTATTTTAATACATCTTGATACTGGTACTTAAATAAGTGACTTCGTCAGTAACGCTTAATAAATATTATTATTAAATAACAAGAGAAAATTCTGAATACCATAAATAAAATGTTTCAAAAATGTTTACTATGAAAATAATAAGTCTTTTCACCACTTATAATTAGGAAGAGACACTTTTGTAAAATAAAATATAAACTAAGCGACTAGTGCGGTAAACAGCGTTAAAATATTGATAAGTATTGAATGAATTGTAATAAATAGTGCCACACTTATAATGCAGGAAAAGTATTAGATAAAGATACATTATTTTCAATAATTAAAAGTCATTAACGTCCAAATTTATATTCACTCTTCAAAAATTGTTTTGCAAATAATGACATTCAATGAAGGAAGAAATGTTTTTCATTGAATATTATAGTATAGCAAAATAATATAGCAAAATATTTTTCTTATATTTTGCTTATAGAATGCCCTATTCCTTCACAGAAAATCACCGATCCTCCAATGTACACCGAAATCGGTGTTCAATAGAGTTGCAACAAATTTGAGCCACAAAGGTTCATTCGGAGAATCTAGGGGAAAAGCATCATTTAGACACTGTCTTTTCTCATCCCGTGCAACGTGAAGTGTCGTCTACAAACTGTAAGTCATCTGTCAAGATCATTTTGTCGGTCGTTATTTGAGTGAAACAGATGTTAATAAGCAGGTAAGTTATAATAATAATAACCTAACTTTTTATTTCCTCCCATTTACGAGCGACTAAATAGTTTTGGAATAAAAATAGTACTTGGCGTGATGTAATATCCAAATGTTAGGTTAGTCAAAACCTACTATATGACATTCAAACCACCAAAGCTGGGATGTACAAACTAAGTCGTGACCGTCTGCATGGAAATTGATGCCTGGTCGTTTGAACAAATTTCCACTAGATTTTCTGCGGAAGTGTAAAGGTATCTTAAATATCTAATCTTGCAATGGCTAGTGTCATACATGAAAGATAAGGTAAATAAATTGTATAATAAAAACATAAATTTGTTTTTCGCGATGAGTAGGGATGTAAATTTGCATGAAACTTTAGCCTGATGAAAAGTTTCATAAAACATTGGTAGTTTCGTGAAACATTGGAATGTTTCAAATATAGCGGCGGCAACATTCAAAATGTTAAGATAAAAGCCTATTAGGTATTTTCACTTCAATAAACAGCTAACTTCACTTCGAAGATTGGTGAGAGGAAAGTAAGGGACCAAATGTATGGGATTCAGTTCATTTTTGCCCTATTTTGCTAACATCTTCGTAAAAGGTAATTGTTTCTATATAAGTGTAGTTAAAAATAGTTTTTATTTTTTAATTACTATTTAATGAAATAATAAAATAATAATAATGATGATTAATTACAAATATATTACAGAAATAAAGTTTTGTTCCATGCATTTGATCCATTTTCCCCCCCTCAGCTTTAACAAAGTGAAGTTAGCTGATGGTTGAAGTGAAAATACCTAAGTGAGGCTTTCATATCCTTACTTTTTCCTGCCGGCTGATTTGATTTATTCTTCCGGTTTGTACTGTGTTAGGGCTGACCCCTCATTGGCCGCACTTGGCGCGCGATTCAAAATTACATTAAAAACAATTCTTGTAACTTAAGTAAATAATTATTATAATATCCACAAGGATATATACAAATTGTGAAACTTCGATTTCAGGCAAAAAAAATACAACACATATATTATATTAAAAACAGTTTATTTTCAGTGAATTCCAAAGACCAAATTATATTTTACAAAACATTTAATTTGAAAAAAAATTTCTTGGAAAAGTGACTGAAAATAATTATTTATAAGTTTTTAATATTTAATATGTGTTTTTCTGGGAATTCATATGATTATTTAACCTATAAATACATAAATTATCACGACTGTATTGTAGTTATGCTTTCTTTTTTTTTACTTCAAGCGTCGTTTTGTCACGTCTCAATCGAAAAGAACAATCTGAAATTTTGTTTTAGAATTATTCAAATATCATCACTATTATATTCTGCAATTAGTTTCTATATATCAAGCTGCTGAAATATCATATGGTATTTAAAAAAATGTATCTATTAACAAATATTTTAAGTAATATTAGTCTTTCAAATTCAATGAAAATAAACTGTTATTCATCAAATATATGTGTCGTAAATTTTTTTCTTGTCTGAAATCAAAAGTTACACGATTTGTATACATTTTTGTGCATATTTTAATAATTATTTATTTAAATTACAAGAATTGTTTTTCAATGTAATTTTGAATCGCGCTTCAAAGGGTAGACAACCAGCGCTCAGTCCTAACGCACGCATGAATGAAAATTATTATCATTTTATTATTGCATTAAATAGTCCCTAAAAAAGAAAAACTATTTTTCAATTGCACTTATACAGAAAAATTACTTTCTACGAAGATATTAGAAAAATAAAGCAAAAATTAACCGATTTCAATGCATTTGGTCAATTGTTATCCCCTCAGTATTCAACGAAGTGAAGTGAGCTAGTGATTGGAGTGAAAATGCCTAATTGTATTTGCAGACGGTCATGACTTTTTCTATACATCCCGGCTTTAGTTTAAATGTCGACGGGCAGGACTAACCTAACTTTTTGAAGTTGCATAGGAAGTTATAATTTTATTCTAAGTGACTGGTACGCCCTATTAAATGAAAGAAATTTGAAAATTAGGTAAATATTGTTTCAATTGGTTTCCTTATTAACAATTATTTAGGCTAACATCGCAAAGCGAATAGTTGCTTTGACATGTATTCAGGTGGCTGACAGCGCGGTTCAGAACTTCACAACTCTGCATGAGCCAAAATTCAGTCTCCAAATGATACGTTCCCCTAGATGCCCACATGAGTACCTACGTTCAGAGGAATACATTTGAGACTTGAAAACTCTCTCAAATGATCATTGGGAGCCCAATGAAATTTGAGCTGCAACAAATTTAACACCAGCGTTTTTCTGTGTTATTATTGTTTATCAATAATATTATTTCATAATTACTGACATAGTTACTTATTGAAGTACCACTATCAAGATTCCTTAAAATAATCATTACGAAAAAAAACTGCTTATTCAGGCGTAAAAGTGCTACAGATGACTGTTTATTTCAAGTACTTGCAATTATAATAGCAATTTTCCAGTTATTATTAAGTCAAAGAATATTATTAAATAAAAGCCACACTTCCTAGATGAAATGTAAGCACTGAGAAAGCTGCAACATGATTTAGGAATATATAAATGTAGTAAAAAAGTACCGCATATGTAAAAACAAATCTGTAATGTTTTGCCTATTTGAAGGTTATCTTTAATAGCTCGTAATAATACTAATTTAATTCATAATTTAACCAGACATGTAATTAAAATGTAAATGTTATCTAAAAAATAAGTAGTATAAGCAAAATTGTCTCAAATAAACATAGAATTGTAATAAGCTTTGATAAACTTGTTCTGCTTCAAGATTCTTTATGATCATGATATTCTCATTATCCTATCCTCCTGAAGTATTTGGTTTTCATTGACAAATATTAGTGAAATGACAGGATAATTCTTACCTGCGAGGTTTTCTTACGTCAATATTTTTGAAAGAATCTTGAAATAGGAATGAAATTTTTTCTATACCTTGTTTGATCAAATTTGGGAATTTCTTTTATTGTATTGTAATATTGGAATTGATAATTTTGATCAAGAATAATACATCCAAGCTAATTTTTGGTCTTACAAATGCCGATAATTAATAAAATCCAGTACCCTACTTTAACAGGACGTAGCTAACGTCATTTTTTAATTTATTAACAATTTTGTAGACCCTTTGCGTATATTGTATAGACTTATGGACGGTTGCCAAAAGTTGATCATATTATAGACAATGAGATTTTTGTGATTGAAAAATAATTGTAAACGCTTAAAACATATATATATATATATTCTAAGTCAATAAAGTATGTAAATACCTGCGTGAAAAAAGTTTGCATGGCTCAAGCATGGCAACACACTTAGAAATATCTGGCTAAAGCATGGCTCACGGCTGAATGGCAGCATGGCGTAAGCCTTGCTCCTGTCCGTTTCCCATGCTTAGAACACGCTAAACACAACTTAATATTCTTAAGAACATGTAAGTGTCAGAGAAAGTTAGTCTGCGCTAAAAATGAAAATATTAGGTTTGCCAATAGCCGACACGTCTCTAAATGGTAAGTTCACTATCCGGATACATTGAGTCGCACAACAGGTAGCTTAGCACGTATTCTACGAGAACTTTTTCAAAATTTAGATTGTTCCAACAGCCAAAATTACTAGAAATTGTGAGTCAATGATCCGGGTGCATCAGATCGAGCACCAGGTAGTTAATTACGTATTCTACGAGAACTTTTGAAAAATTTAAATTTGGTGAATAATGAAAACAATGCCAAATGGTCAGTCGACGACTCAGGTGCACCAGGTCGCGCCCCATGTTTCTTAGCACGTATTCTCGAGAACTTTTTAAAATTTAGATTGTTTCAACAGCCAAAATTACTAAAAATTGTGTTTCGACGATCCGGGTGTTCCAGGTCGAACACAAGGTAGTTTAAAACGTTTTCTACGAGAACTTTAAAAAAATTTAAATTTCGTCAATAATGAAAACAATTACTAATGGTGATTCGACGACCCGGGTGCACCAGGTCGTATCCCAGGTATCTTAGTGCGTATTCTACGAGAACTTTTTTGAAATTTAGATTGTTTTAACAGCTAAAATTACTAAAAATTGTAAGTCGACGATCCAGGTGCACTAGATCGAGCACCAGGTAGTGTAATACGTATTCTACGAGAACTTTTTAAAAATTTAAATTGGTGAATAATAAAAGCAATCATAAATTATGAGGAAGTTTGGCAAAAATTCTACGAGAACTTTTTCAAAATTTATACTATTCCAACAGCCAAAATTACTAAAAATTAAGGTCGACCTTGGGCGTGACCTGGTGCACCCGGGTCGTCGACTGACCATTTGAATATTTTTTCATTATTCATAAAATTTAAATTTTTTAAAAGTTCTCGTAGAATACGTATTAAACTACCTTGTGCTCGACCTGGTGCACCTGGATCGTCGACTCACAATTTTCAGTTACTTTTTCTGTCAAAACTATTCAAATTTTGAAAAAGTTCTCATAGAATACGTGCTAAGATACTTGAGGCGCGACTTGGTGCACTCGGGTCGTCGACTTACCATTTGGAATTGTTTTTATTATTCACAAAATATAAGTTTTGAAAAAATTCTCGTCGAATACGTAATTAACTACCTGGTGCTTGACCTCATGCACCCGGATCGTCGACTCACAATTTCTAGTAAGTTTGGCTGTTGGAGCAATCGAAATTTTGACAAAGTTCTCGTAGAATACGTGCTAAGGTACCTAAGGCGCGACCTGGTTCATCCGGGTCGTTGCTTCACAATTTGGAATTATTTTCATTATTCAAAAAATTTAAATTTTTTTAAAGTTCTCGTAGAATACGTATTAAACTACCTTGTGCTCGACCTGGTGCACCTGGATCGTCGACTCACAATTTTTAGTTACTTTTTCTGTCAAAACTATTCAAATTTTGAAAAAGTTCTCGTAGAATACGTGCTAAGATACTTGAGGTGCGACCTAGTGCACCCGGGTCGTCGACTTACCATTTGTAATTGTTTTCATTATTCACAAAATATAAGTTTTAAAAAAATTCTCGTCGAATACATAATTAACTACCTGGTGCCTGACCTGATGCAGCCGGTTCGTTGACTCACAATTTCTGGTAAGTTTGACTGTTGGAGCAATCGAAATTTTGACAAAGTTCTCGTAGAATACGTGCTAAGGTACCTAAGGCGCGACCTGGTTCACCCGGGTCGTCGTTTCACAATTTGGAATTATTTTCATTATTCAACAAATAAAAATTTTTTTAAGTTCTCGTAGAATACGTATTATACTACCTGGTGCTCACTCTGGTGCATCCGGATCGTCGACTCACTAATGGTAGTTATTTTGGCAATTGGTACAATTTAAATTATTTTAAAGTTCTCGTAGAATATGTGCTAAACTACCTGTTGTGCGACCCAGTGCATCCGGGTAGTGAACTTACCATTTAGAGACGAGGCGGCTTTTGGCAAACCTAAGATTTTCATTTTTAATGAAAGCTTATTTTCTCTGACACTTACATGTTCTTAAGAATATTCATTTGTGGTTAGTGTGTCCTAAGCATGGGGAACGGACAGGAGCAAGGCTTGAACCATGTTGCCATTCAGCCGTGACCCATGCTTTAGCCAGATATTTCCAAGTGTCTTGCCATGCTTGAGCCGTGCAAACTTTTTTCACGCGGGTATAAAACTAAAAAAATGATGAAATTTCTTTTTGCTGGATATGAATTTTACAAGCTATTAAACATGCGACTAAAATAAAACAAAAAACAGATAACGATATTTTAAAATATAGAAAAAATCACTACTTCCACAGATTATTCGAATTTAAACTTTAGCGTTTTAAAATATCCTCTCAATTTATACCATGATAAATTAATAGGGAAAGTTGACGGACATTTTATAAAAAAATCTGCCTGCTACGCGTTCGAACTTCGCGTTCCAATGTAATTACACCTTGCGCTTTGCGCTCGGATATTTATTCTTTAAATTTGGAATGCTTGAATAAAACTTTATCAAAAAGATATTTTTTAGATCGCAGTATTTATATGTCTGTTTATATTTTGAACTTCCTACTTAATTAAGCATAGATAAAGATTAAGCTTCACAAAGCACTGTACGGGTCCAATCAAGAAGTGATTTGTAACGAATTTGTATATCTTTTTTGGTATCACAATTTTTGTTAATTCATATTTTCTCGTATCTTGTATAGTATGACCATAAAATGCAATGTTAAATTTTTCACTATTTTTTGTGCATTAAAAATGTGAATTTTCGATTTTCCAAGAAAATAAAAAAGCTGTTATTTTAATCTAGTAGGGTTTTCAAAACGCAATGTCTTTCTTCCCTTTACTTTTTCATATCGTGCGAAGATCTATCGTTTTTTAACTTTACTAGAATCTCCGCAAGTGTAAAATATACAATTTAACTATTTCAAAAAAGTTTGAACAATTTTATTCGAGTTTTATGCTAAAATAGCAATGCAGCGTGACCAGGTAAAAAACGTGTGTGACATACACTTTAAATTCATTTTTAAAAGCCTTGACTCTAAAATATTATACTCTGCAATTCGCAACCACCCTTATATTGCTATGCAATTTCACGGCGTATTATTAAAATTAATAGCAAAGGTTTCTTGCATGTGATCGAGAATAATCTATTTGAAAAATCCAATTTTAATGTATTTTGATTGATTTTAATAATTAATTTGGAATCTATTTTGGGAAATTACCTAATGCTTAAAAGAATTGAAGAAATATTTCATGCAGGAAACTGAAAGATCTATTATTAGCAATTAAAAATGATTTTAAAAACTTTCATATCATTTTATATTCTTGTGGATGAAGTAGATAATAATTTCACTGCGTAATTACAAAATCAACCTTGTTGATTTTTCGGCAAAGATCCGTAGTTGAGTTTATAACCTACACAAGCTTTTTTCACACGTCATTCTAGTATACAAGTCGGTACGAGTAGCGTAATAAACGTGTCAATATTAAAAAACATATTTTTAGAGGAATTGCAGAGAGGATTCCAAAGAATTTCAGATGATTTCAGATCAGACTAGCCTTAGGTCAAATAAATATAGTAGGAAAAAATAAAAAAGAACTATAAAAATTAAAACCTTGATTGTAATTTGAAAAAATTTGATACAATTCATTTTATGGAAATTTAATCTAATTTAGGTTTCTATAAAAAGAAAAGCAAAGGTGGAATCAGTTCTTATTATTAGAGAATCTAAATTATGTAGACAAGTCTCGGAATACCGAACAGATTCGAAAATCGCAAAAATATATAGAAAGATAAAAAGTTTTGTTAACTACACAGAAAATATTTGTGTGTTAAATTTTACATAACGTAGTTCAGTAAATGGAGGAGATTACGGCATTTTATTAAAATTTCACTTTCAGTCATATAGAATGAAATAGGGTGAGATTTGAAGTGAAAATGTGAATTATTAATATAAATTCATTATAATATAATTCGCGATTCAGTCAGAAATACAGTGATATTCTTCTATTGCGCCGATTTTGGGGCTGATGGTAAGTGGGAACTAACTCATTATAGCCAGCTCCGCTTTTGATTGTTCACGCTTGAGTGCTCGCCCGAGTGACAAACGCTGACCAGCGCAGCCATCGCAGCTTCTGTTACACCTACCTGCGGTGCTGCGTCATTGTCGGAAATGGCTATAGAAGGGAGGGCTATTGAAGGGTCTCACTGAACGACTAAGCCTCGCGGCTAACTTAAAACTTAGAATATCAATAGAAAAATCTCGGCTACGAAAAGTACGAGTACGTCAGGGTCGTGCAAAAAAATATGGTTTCCGTTCCATCGAAAACTCTTATTTTAACATTTCATTCATAAACGTTCTTATAAATTTATAGGAAGTGAATAAAAACATTGGATAATTTTTTTATTAAAAATTTCGTGAACTTAAAACCCTATATTATTTAATATTTAATATTTAATATTTTTAATTTTTGCAAAATTGAACATTACAAACTTACAAATTAAAATTATATAAATTCTATTAAATTAAATTAAGTTAGAATTTAAGGGATAAAATCAAAATAAAAGTGCAATATTTTTTCTTCGCCCGTATCTTTATACGTTAATTATTAAATACATTCTGCTTTTATTCAGTAACTTAATAGGTATTAATTATTGAGAGGAAAA
>NC_046666.1:59403062-59410074 GCF_010883055.1 Belonocnema kinseyi
ATATTTTCTGAAGTCCTACAATATTAATCGAAACTTAAAAATGTTAAAGTTCGTACGAAGGCCTTGACTTGAAATTTCAACACTGACAATGTTGACATCCATAGCGATTTTCATTTTACCTTATTATTGTGTAATCCCTATCCTAATAAGAGTGAAAATCTTTAAAAAATTCTACAATCTATACTCTCTTTTAAGTGAATCCTGAATATCACAACAAAATAAACTTTATATAATTCATTTATTAAAAATTTACATCACTTTGCCTTATTTTATGATATACTGGTGTGGAAATAATAAAATCCTTATACTAATTGTTACATATCAGAATTTTCACTTTTGAACTTGACATTTTACATCACCCTGTGGTAATATGTACAGTTCTGTTTAATATTAAATCCTAAAATAATTGTTAACTTCATTTAAATGCAGTAATGTTCTCAATTTATCGAATTAATTGCGTAAATTTTAATGAACAAACTTTCTTCGTGCGCATTAAGAAAAGTTTGCATAATTTTGTTGGAATTTTATTCCAAAATAGCAATGCACCGTGCCTAGGCAAGAAAGTTTTGTCACGGATATTACATTTACTTTTAAAATCCTCAACTCCTAAATATCAAACTCTACTATTGATTTGTATACTTTTAACTTAATGTAAGTAATATCTTTAGATCTCAAATATTAAAAAAGGTATAATATTATTTAGAAATTTATAATTTCTAAATAAAGTCATCTAAAATTATTAGTTTTTAATGTGATTTAACACAAGCACTGTATTGACTTAATTTCGGAAAAAATTATTATTCAAAGACCAAGTGGAGCATGACTGGGACTATTGTCAACTTTTTGGCAATCACCGTCTATAAAACAACGCTGGTCTTGAATTTCCTGCAGATCAAATGTTAATGACCTGAAAATAAGAATTTTCAGTCGCATATTTGTACCCTAAAAATTATTATTACTATAATTGATTTTAATTCATATTTTAATGTATTGCGATTAATAACAAAAACCACGCGTTCTATAAAAAAATAATTAATAACAAGCGTTTCGATCTTCTTTTGGTAAACAACTTTTGCTCATTCATTTTTTTTTGAATTTTTGTCATTTTTTCAACAATTGTAATTGTTTAAAATGCCCTTTTACGATTTAATCAAAAAGTACTCTTGCTATAAAAAAAAATTCAGAATATATATCTAGGTCTTTTTTGGTTAAATAACTTTCGTATGTTCATTTTTTCGTATTATTTATAACAAGAACCTAAAATATACTAAGCTTAAATTTTTTAACTTTTGGTGCTATTGAGAATAATTAATTTTAAAAATCGAATTGAAACGTGTTTCAGTTGGTTTTTATTATTATATTGGAATATATTTTGGTGGAATGCCTATTAAAAAAAAAATAAAGATATTTCATCCAGGGAACTGGAAGATCCATTATTAGACTTTTAAAATAAATGTAAATAATTTTATATTATGTCCAATTATTTTCATTAAATTCATTAATAATTTCACGTCTTAATTACACAATCAACAGTATTAATTTTTCGGAACAGATCCGGAAGTTTTATAAACTACATAAGTTTTTTTTCACACTTCATTCTAACACGCAAGTTGGTACGAGTAATGTCAGAATCAGAATCAAATCTAACCTTAGGGCAACGGAACACAAGTATGAAAAATTCACAAAGAACTATACAAAATTGAAATCTGGATTGTAATAAAATTTAATTTGATACAATTAGTTGTACACTAAATTGACATAATTCAGGATTTAACAAAAAGAAAAAAGGAGGTAGTCAACTATGGTAATTTATTTATAAAAATATAAAATTTTTACGTTTTACATCGATATAATGTCAATAAAAAATAATGACAATATAAAAAAGTAGATAATACAGAACCCGAAAAGTAAAATTTTTTTTCCTTGACCCAATTATCTGATCTACCCTATCATTTGTATAAAATTAGTGCTATGTTGAATAGTATATATAAAAGTGAAACGTTTCCGGGAATATCTCGCTACCATTCACGAAATTCTATAAGAACCTGTTTTCTCTACCTAGAATGAGGACAAAAAATATTAGATATGTTTTCAAATATCAAAATTATAGAAAATATTTTTTTCTTTATGTGCACAAATTTTGAAAATTAAAATCGATATTTAAAATAATATTTTGTACATTTAACATGTCACTCCTTAATGAAAATGGAAAATGGAAAAATAAATAGAATTTTTTAGTCTTTTTTCTATTTCTTATTAAAAAAACAAAACAATTTTTAAGTTAATCAATAGTGAAAGTGGACTTTTTGATGCAGCAGAATTAAAACATCCAGATTTTATATATAGAAAAAGCTGTTCAAACTCACACAAGAAATTAATTTTTTTTTTGATGATAATATTTAGAGGTTTTTTGTACTTTTTTTTAGATACAAATTCCTTCTAATACATCAAATACTACCTTCCACTGATTTTTAGATATTTTTATGAATTGTTCAAACAGTGTATTATTTCTTATAATAATATCCTTTTAAAATAATGCTAGAAAGATGCAGTTTTTCTAAAAAAATTTCACTTTTTCTCCGCTTAAAAATTTTTAAGATTGCTTTGGCTTTTAATTTGTAGATAAATAATAAATAAATAATTGGGAGCATCATATTTTCAACAATCACTATTTTCTTTCTAAGTATATTTTTCGGGAATAAAACAGATATTTGGAATATTTTTCAAAATGTTTAGGAGTCATATTAAATGTAAATTTCCGTAATTTGGTTACTGAGAGCCTTTTTATTTAAATTAATAAAAATAGTTCTTGTTTGTTCCCAACCAGAAAATCAAAAAATGCTGCAAATTTCAGAAAAACCCCGGAACTATGTAGTATTAGTAAAGCAGGAGATAGCTATTAACAATAACAATTCGTTTAAATAATTATATTTGTAAAATTGGGTTAATTAGGAACACACTCTAAGTAAAAAGCAGATGAAAACATAAGAATGTGAGGAAAAATCGCAACTTTTTAACATAATTCAAATAGAATATCATTAAAAATAATAAGAAATTTCTAAGAGAATTATGGTTTGGTGCTTTTAAATAATTATTGCCCCGATCTAACTAAAATGTTGGAAATAAAACGAAAAATTTAGAAAAAAAAACTTTATCACTCTATTCTAAGTGAAAATGATTAAAAACAGTAATAAATAGTTTTAGCAATTCATGTATACATCTAATTATCAGTGTGGGTTTTTTTGGACTCTATGAAACTTCATGGGACTTGCGGAACCTCTAGATATAATTTTTTTCAACAACAAAAATGGCATTTTTTTTGCGGATTCAAGCGAAATTGGGGGTGATATCCATTGAAATTAAGAAAACAATTTCGATGAACATGATGTAGATGTGTGGGCGTCTATCTGGGAGATAATACTGCAGCCTTCAGTGAGTTAATCAGGACTATATTCATATCCACACCGAAAAAACCAAAGTTAAAAATCTTGCAGGTAATACTTGCAACGGTTAAAAATTAAACAAATTTCGGCGAAAGTTTCACCAAGGTTAGGAGAATAATTATAATCTTGTCTACTGTGTCACGATGAAATGAGCAAATTGCGGTAAAATATGTAGAATCAGAAACAGAAAAAAACGAAAACCAAATTGTACTTACTGATATATCTTTTTCGATATAAATAATACTATTGTAGACGAATTGGAACTTATTTAATACCATTTAGCAAAAAGCCCAACTATCAACTCATAGACGGGAATCCCATTTCTCTCCAATTTAATGAAGTTAAACGACAATCGATAGCGCCGGCGTCATAATTCTCGCTACATCTCGAATAAAGATGGATCGATTATAAGACGAAAGATTATCCTGGCAAGGTTAAAAATCAGAAGTTATTTTCGACTCATGTAAAGTTTATTTTGCAAGGTTAATTTTTGTTGCGATGAATCTTTCATCTGGAAGAGATGTAAACTTTATTTTTCGTTTTTTCTGTACGGAGAGTAACCAGAACTAGGTATATTTCATGCTTTCGAGGAAAAAATATAACATATGTGCTTATGGAAATCGTCCAGTTGAGATGCGCTTATTTCAAAAATCATTTATTCAAACTTCTGACTTGAAAAATGCTTCGATGACTCATTTTCAAACTTAGAGTGTTCATTCAAACAACAATAAGAAACAATAAAACTCAAATCCTCAGCTTGGTTTAGCAGCGTCTGATAATCCATCTCCTCAACGTTCAAATAAATACACAGGTATGTGAATTTCCTAAATAAACGAAAAAAAACATAAATTTAATATGGGGGGGGGGATTTGACCTTAAAAATCAAATATGAAGATATTTTAATTCTTATTTTCTGAATCAGCGAGTTGAAATACATCAGTATACGAAGTTTGAGAAACATCTGGGTAGTACTTCTAGGAACTTTACTCTTTACTTTATTTCTTCATTTTCTTTTGAAAAAATTAGGTAAACAGTCTGGAATCCGGATTAAAAAAGAAAACAACAATAATAGGACGAAGAACTTAAATCCTTTGAATCATAGAGCAGCACCTGATAATCCACTAGCATTTACTTTGACGATCGTATTACTGGTATGATTAAAAATCGTCAGTTTATTGGCATTAATCCACATTCAAAGTTTACCATAAGATCACCGTCACGTAATCAGCCATAAGCCTATGTAAACTGCTACCAAGTTGGTGTAATCAGGCATGAACTTATGTAAACTGCTGTAAAATTAGTGAAAATAAAATGGCATGAGCATAATCCTATACTTTTACACAAATTTCTTATTCCATGAATTATAATTTTGTAAATACAAATACAAATTTGCGACAAAAATAAAACAAAAATAATCCATGATTGTTTCAAAAAATTTATTTTTGTTCAAATTAAAATGATTTTTCTTTAGCAATACTAGCTTTCGCTGTAAAATGACAGTGTAATCTAGAATTGTTAAAAAATATTGAATAATTCTTTGAAATCAAATTATCATTTAACAACAATTTTAATTTATGACGAAGAACATTATAACAATTAGGTAATGTGCACGATCGTTAATTTTATTATTTTGAAGAAACATTTTCGGATTCAAATTTAATAGTTTGTGTTTGAAAATACCATTTTTAGATTAGAAACGCCTTCTGAAACATATAAGTGAACGGGGCTATTTCAAAAGTTGCTTCCCAAGTCAATCTTGACAACGGTCAATAACGTTACCTAGCACTGGTCAGTAACAAACGTAAGCAACGGTAATAACAAACCTTAGCAAAGACTATTCATATCTCTTAGCAGTCAACAACACTTCCGTTAGAAACAATCAATACAACTCTCTAAAGATGGTGAATAATAATTCTTGGCAACAATAAATTAACAAACTTTAGCAACAACGAATACAATTCCCTAGTAACGAACAATAACAAACGTTAGTAGCAATAAATACAAAATTTCCTAGCGATGGACAATGATGACCTTTTACACCTATAAACAAAAGTCCCTAGCAACGCGCAATAACAACCCCTAGCAAGAACAATACAACTCCTTAGCAATGGACAATAATAAAACCTAGTAGAGACGAATACTAAATTCCCTAGAAATGGACAATAACAACCCTGACAAAGTTGCAATACAAGTGTCTAGCAAAGAGAAATAACCACCCAAGAAACGATCACTAACAACTTGTACATCAGGATAGAGAGGGGGTGTCTAAAGGATAATGTGCCTCCCGGGGCATGGGTGGATTTTCGCGATATAATAAGGGTCTTTATTGATAGAGGGGGTGGGCCCTGTACCATAAGGGGGCTCCCGAGGTCTACGTGGGGTGCAATGAGATTGGTGGGGTTTAAGGTTGAGGGCTATCGATATATTATTTAAGTACATTATACATTTATTGAAAGAAAATTTTGATGATATGGATGTACAGTCCGAAAATCGATTTCATTCTCAAGAAAATATTCTTCTCGAAAATTATACGAGTAATACTCAATTTAATGGGTCATTCTAGTAACCACCCCCTAGAAAAAACGCTATTTTTGTCAGTTTTTTATAAGATCATTGATAAAGATATTCATATGGGGTTTGTTGGGGTTAATAAATTTACTCTTGAAATACATTTAAAAAATTTTCTTTATTCATTTTAAACACTTTTTGTACACAAAAACGTGAGTCAAATACAACGCCTTGAAAAGTAGATAGGTCCTAGTTTGGAAGAGGGTACTTTTGGTCCTAGTCTCGGAACAGGGAGATTGGAAACAGAAAAACAAAAAAGTTTTAGATTAAAAATGGCAATGGCTTTGTCCCTACAAAATTTATTATAAAATTTTTATTTTTCCTATATTTTTTCACGAAAGGCGGTGAAAAAATCACGATTTTTTGGCTTTTCTTTGTTTTTTGGATGCCATTTTGTTATTTTTGCACGTATATTTAACAAGTTTATAGGGGACATAGCCATTGTCACACGCAACATAAATTTTATTGATTTTTCTATTTAGTATTCCCCAGTTTCGAGATTTTTTTAACAAACTGGATCTTACTAATTTACAGGGCGTTGTGCTTGACTGACGTTTTTGTGTATAAAAAGTGCATACAATGAAAAAACATTTTCAGTGTATTCCAAGATTGTATTTATTAAGCCTAACCAATTCTACATCAATATATTTTTCAATAATCTCATACAAAATTCCAAAAATAGAGTTTTTTTCGGGGGTAGTTACTATATGGCCCCTTAATTTACACTTTTGCCAATAATGTGTAGAACTGAATATTACTTAATGTATTATAAATTTTAATTAACTAATTAATTATAACTATTGCAATAACCGACATTGCTACACAATGTATTTCCTGTGGAGAGTATTATTATTATCGCTGAATTCCTTTGTATATACACAACATAGGTAAAATATACTAAAATAAATATAAAAAAAGTATTCAAATTGAAGTAGTAGTACTGCAAAAAGGAGGACACATGGAGTTGGAAAGAGAAATAGTCAAGAGGGGGGGGGGGGGGG
>NC_046666.1:59410086-59450573 GCF_010883055.1 Belonocnema kinseyi
TTTTGCAATTTATCTCGCAGCGCCCAGAGCGGTTGGTAGCGACGGTCGGGCAATCAGTGCGAATCCCAGAAGTCTCCGGCGAATCATGGTTTCTGCTCTCGTATGCGTTTAATCCACGTTTTCGACTGTGCGCGCTCACATGCACGAGAATGTAGGGGTTTCATTTGTGAGCGTATACGGGTTTGCTGTCACGTAATTTCTCTGTCTCTCTCTCGCTCATCCCACTCCCTCTCACACTCTTCCACCTTCCGCTATGTAATCCCACCCCAGCCCGGTCGGACGTAACGCATCTGCACGTGGCTTGACCTGCGTTATACCGCCCGCTGAAATTGACGCAAACCGCAGTCAGACTTGTCCGGGCAAACTCGGTCATTCTCGTTTTTTTTTCACGCGGGAAAGTTATGGTGGGAGTAGCGCAGCGCTCATTCTAAACTAGGCTATCGCCCGGGATGCAATATTTTCCTTTTTTGTTGCATTTACCGATCTGATTTTTCTTGTAATATTGTTTTGTTTGCTCTGAAAAAATGACAACTATTACTATCACATCAATTCAATTGAGTTTCCTTTGAATTAAGATTAAATGATAAAACGAAAACTGTCAAAAATTGAGTGGTTTTTTGTTTATTATACTCCCTTCAACGTTAGAATTATCAACACAACCCAATTATATATGAAATGATTGTTATAGAAAGTAAAATTAAGTAGAAATATATAAAACATTGTAAAGTCGAAAATATTATTCATCTTAGAGCATAATGCGAAGTCCATAATGTTCTTAAAACGGGAAAAATATGACGATTTTTTATGAAAATAGTTGATTTTTAGTCCAAAAATAAAATCAAATAATTTGAAGAATTTTCCTTCTAAAGAGACGAATTTTCTACAAAATGTTGGAAGCATTGATCCGGAAATGTTAATTTTCGATAAAAGTTAATTTTCTACTGAATGGTTGAATTTTCTACAAAATAGATGAAGTTTTAATTATAGAATATTAAATCTGTAACTGTAACCGAGTGAAAATGCTTCGACTTGAGTTCGACTTAAATTGCCCTTGATAAAGACATGCTGAAGTCGAAAAGGTCGATTTGAGCATGTCTCAGTTTTGTGACGGAGCCAGACTTCAATTTATGTGTTGGAGACAAGTTTCTATGTCTTGAAGACATCAATTGATCTCTTGAGTTGAATTTGTGTGACTCCAACACGAGCGGTTTATAACTCCGAGTGTATATCTGTCCTAAAAAAAAGGGTCATTCTGACTGTCATAAAAGTGAATCTTCGTTAATGATTAAACAATACTGTCGTCTTAGCCAAGACAAGGCTCGACTTAAGATAAATAAACGCCGTTTTACCTGGCGTGGCCATAAAAGTAACACGAAGGCCTATGTCTCGAATCAGTTTTGAGACGCAGCCAGGCATCGATGTCTTGGAGACGTACTCAAGGCATAACCAAGTCGAACTCAAATCGAAGCATTTTTACTCGGGTAGTAGTTACATTTTTAGATCAGAAAATCAATTCTCAACCAAAAAGATTAATTTTCTATGAAAGAAACAAACTCCAAACAAAATAAGGGAATTTTAACCAAGTTGTTCAATTTCAAATCTAAAAAATCAATATTCAAACAAAAATGGAATGGAGTCATTTTTAGATTGAAACGATACTTATGAGCAGAAAAAAAAAAACAATTTTCAATCTAAGAGATTAATTTTGCACTACAATTATTGATATGAACAAAAGAGTGATTCTTTTTAAAAAGCAGTTTTACCTTTAAACAAGTTATTTAATTATCAACTAAAAAAGATTAATTTTTTAAGAAAAATGTAGTAGCTCATACTTCAATCCAAAAAGTTTTTATATAAAATTAAAAACTGTTAAATCTTACCAGAAAAGACAAATTTGAACAAAATAGTTAATTTTTGAGCCAAAAAGCATTAATTTCCAATGACGAAGCTGCATTTTTAACCAAGAGAAATACATTTATAATAAAATACTTACATTTTTAATCAAGTACTTCAATTTTAGAGCAAAAAAGATTACTTTTTGACAATCGAGTGGAATTTTGAACAAAATGGTAATGTTTTTTTACCAAATAAGATTAATTTTCCATTACAATTATAAATATTTTGCAAAAGAACAATTTTTTAATAAAGTGGTGTAACCTTTAACCAAGTATTTAAATTTTTCACAAAAAAGACCAATTCACAACGAAAAATGCAATAGCTGATACTTTAAATAAAAACATCTTTTTATTTTAAATTGAAATGTGTTAAATCTTACCAAACAAGAAAAATTAACAAAAAATTAATCCTTTAACCAAAACAGATTAATTCCCAACCAAGAAGTTAAAATTTTAACTAAAAGGGATGAGTTTTAACGAAATGATTAATTTTCCAACCAAGCAGTTCATATTTTGAGCAAAAAAGATTAATTTTTGACAAATAAGTGGAATTTTCAACACAATACCATATTAGTATTTTTAACCAAATAAGATGACTCGTAAACCAAAAATGTTATAGTCGACTTTTCAATTACAAACATTTAACTTTTAAACCAAAAATATGACTTTTTTACCAAAAGATAAATTTCTATCCATAGTGCAAAATTTTCTATAAAAAAAGACGAAGATTCTACAAAATTGTTAAATTTTCAACAAAATTATTAAACTTGCAACCCAAAAGAGATGAAATTTGAAGTTAAGTTTTGTACAAACAGGGCGTAAAAGTGGAATTCTTCAAAAAAGGCAAAAAGAGGGGAATAGTGCAAAGGCTGGGAATTCTGCAAGACTGATGAAAATTTCCAATTCTGCTGTAACTGAGCCACTATCAGAATCTCAACCACGAATTCTGCGATAAGAAGACGGAGTTTTCTTAACGCGATTCTGCAGCATCAAAATCGATTATTTAACGATAAGTTCAGGCAAGTTCGATTTGGCCCACAATCTCTCGGTACGTGGCAATTACTCAGACAGCTCTCATTTATTTGCGCGACCAGTTAAGCGCCATTAAAGTCTCGCGCTGCATGTACCTTCCTCGTGCAGATACCCACTACATCCGCTTCTAGAACCTCCCCTGGAACCCAGGGAGTATCGATCTCCGTTGCATCGATGCCAAAGTTCAGCCGAGAATTTAATCAGCCGTTTTCAGGTAAATTATTACGCAATCCACTATTCCGAACCGAGACCCACCCTCGATGGGTTTAAGTTTCCGAATCTTCCCGCGACCGCAAGGAGCCTTACTACTTCCTACAGAGATGGGCTCGTTCTCTGTTAGCGAGTCGAAAGGGTTAACGTTTACAGGCGCCCATCCTCGTATAGATATTTACAGGATTGGCGCCGGGAGAGTCTTATACACTTCGAGTTTCCGGACCTGGGCAACTGGGACTGAATTTCAGACCATAGATTTTAGAAACTCCCGATAGGAAGTCTAGCATTGAAATAGACTCTAAATTTTTTATTTTAATCGCCAATTGAGCACCTCGCACTTGAGTTTGTAAACTATAAAGCGGATTCTATTCCACTTAAAAGTTGAATTGAAGCGATTTCAATCCCAGAGTGGCGATCAGACTTTCTATGAATAGGTTTCAACAACGTCGATTGCCCAAAGGGGTCGTTCAAAAAATAGGTAACGATGTTTCCTGATAAATTTACTCGCCCCTCCTTCATTACGCTTTTTATATGGCAAGTGTATGCAACTTTCACAGGAACATATCTCTAGTTATGACACCCTAACCAAATTTAAAATTAGCATTTCTAATACCTATATAAAGAGTAATTTTTGTTCTTTCTATTTACTGCTTTTAGATTAATTAACGAGATGAAAAGCTTTTGTTTTATCACACGGGCACCATCAGTGCGATATTAGGTAGTGCAAACGATACCTAAAATAGCGCCTTTTAGGATAGGCCGTAAAATTGTTTATTTAGAGTACATAGTACCATAAAGTAACTGAGACTGTGATCTGAGTCACTGATGGACATTTATATCTATGCTTTATGGTACGATGAGTGTATTGACCCTAATCTCGGCATGTAGAAGTACACTTGCACTAACTGCTGTGATAAAAAATAATGTGTGACTCGTCCTTCGTCTCGCGAATGGAATTGGAGGGGATGGGAATAAATTACAATGGATTGGGATTAATTGGGTTATAGTGATTGGGAATGAATTGGATTATAATTAATTGGAGTGGATTTATAATTAATAGAATTCGGGTGGCCTGCATTGGAAGGGATTAGAGTGGATTGAATTGGATTAGAATGGATTATATTAGATTCTATTGAAATGAATTGGATTGGAGTGGATTGGAATATTTTGAATTATATGGGAATGCCGTGAATTTGATTGAAATGAATTGGAAAGAACGTGATTGAAGTGGATTGTATTGTAATTAATTGAATTGGATTGGATTGGATTTAGTTAGATCAGATTTCTTATCGGGTTTTGAGATTAGGAGTCTATGCAATCTATTTGCACTTATCGTCGACTGGTGTGATAAAAAGCAGTGTGTGAAACTCGGCCAAAAATGTGCCGCTTAGGATCCTTGTATCACAAATAACTATAATGATACTCGATGATAATTTTATGGATAAGTTGTCTGAAACTTCAATTCATTCAGAAGATACTTTGTGATCGAACTCCAAATTTTTCAACTTGGATGAAAGTTTGAAGGATTCCTTAAAGGCGTCAATCAGACTGCTACATCAGCAATTATCTTAAACATACTTACTCATTAAACAGTAACTATATTAAATTGTTCATGTCACATTCTATTTAAAAAAATTGCTTAGAACTTCCCAAGATTACAAAAAATGATAAATCCAGAATTCCAGACAAAGTCTCAAATTTAATCCTTTCTTTGAACGTTTTATTGATTAGGATTTATTGATTAGTTTATCAAAATGTTGTCCTAGCTGTTTGTATCATTTTCTTTCCTGAGAACAATAGTATAATGACTTATAAAACTTTTAGACAAGTAGTCCCTCTTTCTTTTTTAAAAGAGAACGACTAAACGAATTAAAAAATTGATATTTTTAAACGATTTGGTACAATAACCGTTGTTTTGTGTTTTCATGTAAACAAAGATTCGTTTCAAACACTTTTGTAATTTTTTACCTTGAGAAATACTAAAAGACAGGTCGAAACGTTAGTTTATTTTAAGTTTTCAACTAAATACACATAGAAATATATTGAATATATGGCCAGAAAAATTTATGTTACGCTCTATAAATGAGATATATCCTCATCGATTTCAAAAGATTTAACGGAAAAATAAAATTTCGTCTCGTATAGAAAATTTATTTAAATTATTAGTTCATGAGTAATTTTGTTTAAAGAAATTGTGCAATTTGAAAAAAAAGATAAAAATTTTCCCAAAAAAATATGAAAAAATTCTCTTATTGGACAAAAACAAAAAAGAGTACAGAAAAATGAGACTTGATTGGTGATTTTTTTTAGAAATTTTTTTCATTGTGAGATGACAATAGGAAAATAAAAAAGACTAAAGAAATAAAAAAGCGAAGGAAGGAAATTTGGTTGGTTACCTTCGTATATTTTATTTTTGTCCAGAAAAAGAATCTTTTTCTTTTATATTTTAAGGAAAATTTTTATCACATCTCAATTTGTAATAGAAACATTTCATGGTGGTTGTTCGAATTTTGTCGTTGGATTCTTGGTTTTATTTTCAGAAATTCTGCACATTAACTTCATTTTTCGACGTTAAATAGGAATTTAAATTTGATTTTAATCGCATTTTCATTTCTTACATTTTTACTGATGGTATTATTAGCATAAAGGAAAAAGAGGGATGAAGGCTGTAGGGGAAGTGTAATGAGTGGGCGGGTGGAAAGAGAATCCAAAGGAAGATGAGATGGGATTTATGTGAGAGACAAGGTAAGACGTTAAGGAATTAGTGGCGCGAGGACAAGAAGGGTCCAGGGCTGATAGGGTGAGAGTTTGGAAAATTTGGGGGCAAGGAGAGAACTGTCAGGGTGGGTTATTAGTAAGATATCTGGACGTGATTAGGGTGAATTGGAGGGGTATATAATGAAATTATAGAATGAGACGGCTTAGAGAGGGCTCAAAAGACAGTATTTGAGTAGAAGTGTTCTTGCATGAAATTATGGGATTTTAAAGGTACGAAGAGGATGAGAGAATGTGTTGAAAGAGGACGTGTGTAAACGTGCATGTGCCCGCGCGTGCAAGTTACGTGGCTAGAGGATTTGCGGGAAGGAGGAAGGGAGAACTGATGAGGTTGAAGAAAAGAGGTATCTGGATATGTGGCTAAGATGATAGAGAAGGGGATATTGAGGTATGATAGCAAAAGCGGACTTAAAGAGGTTAGTTGAGTGTATAAGAGTAGTAGAAGGGCTTAGGTATGAAAGGATGAGACTTCCGAGATACATGAAGGATGAGAAAATATGATAAAAGAATATACACGTGCTATATGGGAAGGAATGGAGAGTGAAATGGAGATGGTAGGGGTCTACATGATTTCGGGGGAGAGAGATATTGAGGAATAATAAGAAAATAAGGCTTATAAAGGGCTTAGGAGAAGTATAAGGGTAATTAAGGGTATTTGAGATGTATTGGTGGAAATGTAGAAATAATGCGAAGAGTAATGGAAAAGTCTAAAAGTCATTTGTTAGTATAAGGGAAAGGATGAATCGTGCCAATTTTTATGATGCACACATTTCCGCGTAGGGCTCAAAACGTAGTAAAGTATAGAGATATTAATGGAAGGGAAAGGAGTGACCGATAGTGACATAAGTAGTAGATAAGTATTTGATGATAGTTGGAAGAGGGGTAAGAGTAGACGAAGGGCCCAGGGATGAAAGAATGGGGTATGTAAATGCACTAGGAGGATAAGAAAGTTTAACAGCAGAGGGGATAAATAGTAAGGTATTTATAATACATGTGACACAAGGAAGAGGTTGGATGGGTAGGAGGAGAGAAGGCGCCTAAGATTGAGAGGGTAGAAGTCTATCAGGGGAAAGGAGAAGAGTGGTTGAATAGCATTACAAGTGGTATGCATATGATAAAGTGATTAGGAGAAGGTTCAAAGTTGAAGATGAGCACAAGGTCGTAGAAACATGAGTGTATAAATGTAAAGAAGTTTAGGGAGGGAAGAAAAAAGTAGAGAGAAGGTATGAAAGGGTAGAAGTAATATAGAAGTAGTTGTTGAGAATTTTATCTTAAATTTTAAAAGTAGATCTGTGGAATGGCCAATTTGAATTGACACTTCTGTCATAAAGTGTAGAAGGACGATTCTGTGGAAGATGATTGGCCACAGACTTGATATGCGTTGTCAGTGATTCTCAACTGGTTCCCGGACATAAATCCTTTACTAATTGAACTAGGGCACGTGACGCTAGTCGCGACGCTTTCGTCGGTGTGTACACGTGACTTTACATCCTTCCGTCCGGATGTACCAGCACGTCCTTGTGTGCAAATGAACGACGAGGAGATAAACGCTATCGCAAACGCACATATATGCAGTATGCAGTATGCACCTCTATTTAATTCGATTTGCGAAATTTCTACTATATTCTCGTAGAGAAACGATTATAGCTGGGTCAGATAGTTATCTGCAATTACGACATAAATTTTCGTACGCAGTTGATGGCGATTGCTAAAACATATTGATGCAGAAATTATCATTATAGTATTTTAAGGGTTCCAATTAAAAATAATTATTCAAATAATATTTAAAATATCTTAAGCCTTATTGATTTCACTTATGAGATTCATTCTCACTATTTCTGAATTTGCATGCAATTTTAATAAAACGAAAGGATCGTGAGCAATGGATAGGTTATATAAGGGGCAATGCTTTTTTTCATAGCACATGCGTGAGATTACTTAACTTGAATCATTTTTGACAAGAAGTAATTTGTTTATAGTCATTTCGGAAAATTATTAGAGTTTATTAATTTAATTCTAATTTTGAGAAAATTCTAATCATCCACTATATATCAGTTTCATCTAGTATTTTTGTTGAAAGGCCCAGCTGAATGTAACATTATTATGCTCTTGGTATCACATAATTAACTATTATAACTCTCTTCCTCTCTTTTAACGTGACTCAATAATTAAAAAAATATATTATTAATGAAAAGAATAAATTGTGTGATAAACGCATAATTATTTGCTTAGTAGAACAGATTATCCGTCTTTATAGCTTGAATGAAATCACATTTGATTTTGACTTCTCGACAATTTCCAGCGCATGCAGGCCGTCCACGTGATGATCGCACGAACTCCGAATGGTCCGGCCCGACGGCGCACCTGACGTAGACTCGCATTAAATTAATCCAGCTTGCCGTATGGTAACAGCAGTAGCAACGGTGCAAAAGCTGCCTTAACTGCGTTCGTGCACTTGGCATAATCCACGAAGCGAAGGGAAGGCGGTCCCTGTCTCAAGAAGTTTGCTTATGTTAGTCCATTCGGTGCCTTGAAATAGTTCCAGTAAACATTCAGCCGATAATTCCTTGTCATCTACTGGGTGAACGTAACTTCAAAATCAAGACATAATTTCTGGAGTGTCAGAAATGAATATATCTGAACGAAAATCCTAAATCTTTCATTAAAAAACAACTAAACATGAAATCGTTTCAAAAACTTATTATAAACTAATCGAAATCATCATCTTATAATTACATCTCGATTTTTTCCGGTTTTGTCATTTGTATAAATTTTCTATTACTTAAATTATCATGTAGGAATTTTTTATTCACGATTTTAAAAGTTGTTCCTTCGAGCCGCATAGAGAAGTTCCTTATAGGGATTATAGATTATGGTCGTTACAAGCATATTGAAAAATATTCTGGTAAATTTGATGCAGGCTTATAATCATTTTCCTATGATGAACTTTTATCATATTTTATCGATTTCAACGCGTTTAGCTAACGTAGTATTTCAAATCTTTTTAAAGAGATTTGAAAATTTTCAAAAATTGTCAGAAGATTTGATAGGATTTCGAGAGGTTTCAAAGGGTTTAATAAAGCCTCTATTTATTTCAAACGATTTCTAAAGATTCTAAGCTCCATTTTAAGAAACTTCGGGAGAGTTTTGGAAAATGAATGAAATTAAAATTAAATAGATTCCTAGCGATTCGAAATATTTTAATAGATTAAGGTTCATTACGTTTTTTAAATATTCCAAATATTTTCAATATTTCAGTGAAGAACTACGATGAATTTATAGAGAATTGAATGGAATAATTTTTTTTAATCATTAATAAATTATTATTTAGTAATTTCAAAACGTTTAAAAGATTTTATGTTAACTGAAAAAAGTCCAAAGAATTTCAAGATATTTACCAGATTTTTTAAATTTCCAAGAACTTTGTAGGATTTCCAAAGATTTCAAGAAATTTCAAAGAATTTCACAAGATATAGAGAATTTTTTAAATCTCCAATGGTGCCAAAGACTTATGGGGATTCAAGCGTTTTTTTAGAGAAATCGAGTGAATACATTTTTTACATAGTTTTGAAAAAACATTTAAAATGTTTAATTTATTTTAAAACAATTACATAGAAGGACCTCAAAATATGTTTGACCAAGAGTTATAAGATAAGGAAAATTTCAAGAAACCTAATAAATTCTCGGTAGTCTAGATAAATAAAAGACAGAAAATTGCACAAATTTATGAAATTTCCATATAGATCATACTCTAAAATAAAGCCCCGACTGTTCTCCCAATTTTAGGTTTTCCCAACGCGTAGCAACGATAAATTACGTAATTCACGTAATTCTCCTATCATATTCATACAAGTGAAGCAGAATTTGTCTTTTTTTTGCAATAACCTCAAAATCCAGCTGTGATATGATCCACCATGCGTAAGTAGACATTCGCATTACTTTGCATTAAACCCATTGCGGGTAGAAGAGATCCCGTGAACCCCCGTGAGGGTCTGTCACGTGTTGGCATATGTAGAGGGTGTGAGTGATACGGATAAAAAAGGATCGTTAAATCTATGTTCCGCCAGAAAGACGGAGACAAAGCGATAAAAAGATTTCAATGTGGAGAGGGGAACATCGATTTATTGGACATTGTTGAACTGGTCCGTCAGGACATGCGTATGGATGAATTTCATCAAACGAAATTAGACAAAATTTAACAAACTATTTTTCTCTTAAAGTTAAGAGCAGTCATTAATTTTCTAACACATTTCATTTTTTTATTTAGTAAAAGATATTTAAATTTGGAATAAAACGGAGATTATGAGAATACATACTAAGAATGTTCAAATATGAATATATTTTAAAAACAATTTTTAATTTGAAGCAGGCGCAACTGGACGAAAATTCAAAATGGTTCGAAGATAACCAAGGAAAGAATAAAACTAGATATGAATTCGATTCAGGGTATTTCCGTCTGTATTTAAAATTTTCTGGTGCTCATGGTGTTCATTTGATGAGCACTTCACTTCCTCATTATGATTAATTATGAATTACGAATTTACTTGAGCAAAATTAAAAAATTTGAAAGATTTCCAATTTAAAATAGTTGTCTGATTGTTGGTTGAGCGTTGAACTTCAAGCATTTGATAGTCCTCAGTTGCAATTTTCAGTTTCGTGAGCTGAGAGCATTTTAAAGCATACAGAGGGCCATGAATGATAATGAAAACCGCACATAAATAGCGCCAATTATAAGTTTTTCAGTTTGTGAGTTGAAGCAAGAAAGGAGAGAAGAGGAGAAAATTGCGCTAGTTAGCAAGCCGGTTATAAGGCAGAAGCAATGGGAAAACTGAGCAATAAAGCATTGGGCTATTGGGAACACAAGAGTGAAATGGGACGGGATAAAATTGAAATAAAGGGAAGAAAGGTCGTTAAAAGTTCGATGAAAGTATGTTCATTTTTTCTTTTAAATTTATTCATATCTACACATACCTTCAACGATCACTTCATTCTTTTATTCTAAGCTTTCTCATTCAGGCATTTTTAAAAGTAAACTTGAAAATTACTTCAGAAACGGGGATTTTGATGGGAATCCAGGACGACCATTCAAACTTCAGAAAAAATGTTCGCCTATTTCCCAGTTTTGCAGGTCAAGATTAATATTTCTACCATTTGACTTTCAAGTGTTTATAAGCCAGGTTACGAACTTAAGACTGAAACTAAAATGGTTTTTATTTCTAATGACGATAAAATTGAAAAAAGATTTGCAAAAGATGGTCCTGCAACATTACAGTTCAATAATTATATATGTTACAGGCAAGGTATATAATCCGCCAATATACATCCTAGGCATTATCTATGGGGGCAGAATACGTCAAATGTTCCCGTATCAAATTATTTTTTTTTCAAATCGGGTTTTGGCTGAATTATAGTCTTAGTGTACATATGTGAATTCATTACACCATAGGTCAATTTATGAAGTTGCTGTCAATATATAGGGGCCTTAAGTTTTCACTTTTTCAGGTGCTTTTTCATATTCACGTTTGTGTAACTTCATTTAGGATTATCCCATAGGACTTTTATTTTAGTGTTTTGAAAACTATTTTCGTGTACCTTAGGTCTATCATTACAATTCTTTTTTCATGCCGAATTTTAATTTTTTCTCTAATAATAATAATAATAATAATAATGTTTTTAATCCCCTGCCTTCAATTATGTTCTTTCTCAAATCATAACCTTTTACACTCTTTAAAGTCATGCAGAAGAAAAAGGGGGCTGGATATGATTATTGTACTTAGCTCATGGAAAGGAATTCTGTTAGGTCTAACTTGCACCTAAGCTATTTTCATACAAGAAAAAACAATTTTTTGAAGTAGAGTTCTTTTAAAAAAATAAAGTTTTAGTTTTATGGACAAAAAATAAATTACAATTCCCGATAAAAAATTGTTATGAAAGTTTTAAAGCACCTAGAAAGAGCTTTCCCGAACACTAATAAAAGTCGAATCGGCTTATCCTAAAAGAAGTTACACTAACGTGAATATGAAAAAGCTCCTGAAAAAGTGAAAAATTCAGGCCCCTGTATGTTGACAACTAGTTAATAAATGCACCCATCTATAATACAGCCAAATTTTAAACCGATAAAAAAATACCAAGAAAAAACAGTGATTTTAGTATTAATACTAGTAATACACTGTATTATAGAGATTGGATAGGCATTATATATAATACTCACAAGACTCCAGGCAGAGTTTGTCATAAATATTATTCATTTGAGAAATTTATCCTTTTTTTTACTTTAATTGTTCTGCTGATTTTAAAGATATTAAAGTGTAATATTTTCTAGAAAGAATAAAAAATACATTGGATTTTTTTCTACTAATTTTCATTTTTTTTAAAATGCAAATCATTTATATACATAAAATATTACTTTATATTAAAAATTAGATGTTTATATAAATTATTAAATGTAATAAATAATAAAATAATTAGATAATAAATAATATAATTAATAAAATTTATTATTATTTTTAGGAATTTTCACTTAGAATAGAGTTCGGAGGTCGGAGGTATTCCGATTTTTTCGACTTATTCTCAACTTATCAATTACAGCACAGCCACAAAAAAAACAAAGTGTGCGGATCTGGTAACAAGACACACGTATTCCTATGTATTTTGGGGCGCTGAACTTAAATTCGGTATCAAAAATCACCCATCACGTCATGGTTAAGCCATAACCTAAAAAAATGACGAAAAATCATGCACTGGGGCAAATAAATTTTAAAATAATGCCAGTGATGCAAATTTTCATTTCAAAAACATGTCGACAACTGTGAAGGATCAACCCTTGCCTGATATCAACTTATTTAACATAACTTTACCCAACAGAACCTGACCTCACCTAACCTGAATTAACAGAAATTTATTGAACTGAACGTAAAGCTCTGGAAGCATATTTTCCTAGTAGCAAATGTGCGCTACATCGAATGGGTCAACTCGAGCCTAACCTAGAAATAAATCTAACCTAGCCTAACCTAACCTAGCCTCACGAAACACAATTAAACTGATTGTATTGTCCCGTTGTGTTTGCGGTACCGTTTCATTCAGCTTCGGCTTAACGTGCATAGAGGTATAACCTATCCTAACCTAACAAAACCTGACCTAACCTAACCGATTACGCTGGCAACCCTGTTCTTGCGTAATTTCATATTTTGACATTAATAGCAGTAAATGTCTGGAATGAATTTTATTGTGTTACAACAGGAACACTTAAGTTAATTTGTGTTGCGTTAAGCAAAATTTCGTTAGGTTCTGTCAAGTTAGATTCATTTGTAGGTTAAGATCGACTTAACCTATTAAATATAGCACACATTTAAGACTGAGAACCGTACGCTTACATAGCTACACTTGTGGTTTAATTTCATTCGGCTAGGTTAGGTTAGGTCAGGTTTTGTTAGGTTAGGATAGGTTAAACCTCTATGTAGGTTAAGCCGAAGTTGAATGAATTGGTACCGCAAATATAACGGGACAACACAATGAGTTTAATTGTGTTACGTGAAGTTAAGTTAGGTTAGGTTAGGTCAGGTTTTTTTAGGTTAGGATAGGTTTGACCTCTTTGCAGGTTAAGCCCAAGCTGATTCAAACGGTACCGCAAACACGACGGGACAACACAATCAGTTAAATTGTGTTTCCTGAGGTTAGGTTAGGTTAGGATAGGTTAGATTTATTTCTAGGTTAGGCTCGAGTTGACCCATTCGATGTAGCACACATTTGCTACTGAGAAAATATGCTTCCAGAGCTTTACGTGTAGTTCAATAAATTTCTGTTAATTCAGGTTAGCTGAGGTCAGGTTCTGTTGGGTAAAGTTATGTTAAATAAGTTGATATCAGGCAAGGGTTGATCCTTCACAGTTGTCGACATGTTTTTGAAGTGAAAATTTGCATGATTTTTCGGCATTTATTGAGGTTATGGCTCAACCATGACGTGATGGGTGATTTTTGATACCGAATTTGAATTCAGCGCCCCAAAATCCATAGGAATACGTGTGTTTTGTTACCAGATCCGCACACTTTTTTTGTGTGGCTGTGTAGTGAGGAAATAATTAATTCAAGTTAACAAAAATAATTATTAAAATAATTTAGTATTATTTTTAAAGACTGCTCGAAAGTTGTGATTTTCCTGAAATATTCAATATTTGGTCTACTTTTCAATTAGTGTGAGGTAATAATGAATGCAATTTAACAAATCTAATAGTTCAATCAATTTATTATTGTTTATAACAATCTTCTCCCATAGTAATGAGAGTTTGACAAACAATTCTGTTTGTTGAATTCCATCTATTACTACATCACACTAATTAAAAAGTCCATATAAATAGATAATTATAGAAAAAGATGCAACTTTTTATCATTATTCTAAGATAATATTGTGACAAATAATAATAAATTTCTTAAAACAGTATTATTCTTGAATATAATTCATTAGTGGTTAGACTTTCCTATAACTATACTCAATATTATAAAAAATGTAATAAAAACAGAAAATTGTTTAAATTATTTATATAAACATCATATTATCTTTAGGAAGTAGTATTATCAATTATTTTAATTTTCAAGCAACCGAAAAAAATTTCTGATTAGGGCCAGAAACTCACAAAACCCAATTTTTCACTTATGGGATTTTTTGGGACCCTTAAAAATAGACTTATGGAGGAATATTTGTAAAAATAAGTTTTTATTCGTACTTTATGTCTAATTTATTAACAAAAATAATATTTAAACTTGATTCCCTAATTTTAACGATTCTGAATTAAATTGATAAAAATGTATTTTCTTCTTATGGGAAATCTGTGTTAAACTTCATGATTTGACATGGAACTACTGATTTCACCAATTGTCTAGGCATGATGAGTAATGTCAAGCCTAACTCAGATAATGAATATATGTATATTATTGCAACGGCAATCAAGTTGAACTGATATTTCGAATTTAATTTAAATATTCTAAATT
Organism: Belonocnema kinseyi; assembly: GCF_010883055.1. Lineage (NCBI taxonomy): Eukaryota > Metazoa > Arthropoda > Insecta > Hymenoptera > Cynipidae > Belonocnema > Belonocnema kinseyi. Next base: position 59,424,986 of record NC_046666.1, read on the forward strand.
AGCTTCAAATTGAAATGCAATTAAACTCGAAGCTGACATAAAAATTCGGAGACGGTCAAACAGGACTTTTACATACTTTCTCCGTTCACTGTGTCAAGACGTATAAGGATAAATTTGGACCATCCTGTTCTTGCACTGATTAAGGGCCTTTCGTACAATTTGAAGAATTCTGAAAAATGGCACGTTTAACAATTTTGAAAAACAACATTGTTGTGAAATAAAAAATGGTAAAAATATTTTGTCAGAAAATCGCCTTTCACGAATTTATTTCATATGTAATAAGCTTTTATTAATACAAAGAGCCTCAAAGTGTAATGGAAATTTTAATTAAAAATTAATAACAATGTTTAAGATTTTTCAGTAGGACAAAGTTTTTTAATGTTCCTCCAAAACAAAGTGTCAAACCAATAAGTTTTTATGTGCAAAAAATGTAAGCGCAGTTTTAATCAAAATGCCATTTTAGTATGCGATGTTAAATAGCGACTAAACATGTTTTAAATTTGATAAGTCTTGAACCATTATTTATCATGCCCTTCTTTAACTGCAAAATTATAATCAAAATCAAAATTTCATAGCACATTTATCTCGTGAAAGGTATTATACTATATAGAATGCCTATGGATTAAATAGAATACCTAGACAACGTGCATAATAAGTATTTGATTACATACTTTGCCTAAGATTGTCAAGCATTATATGTAACGCCTAGGCTCTATATACAATGCCTGGATTATATACTTTTCCTGTAACAATCGATGGTTTCTACGAATATTCAGTTATTTGTTTTTAGGAGGAATAAATAATCTATTATTTATAGGAACATTTTCTACGAATTCAAAACTCCAGTATTTTGTATCACAGTTTGTAATTTAATTTAGGCTCCTGTAACTTTCAAACCAAGACATTTTTGAAGATTTTTATTTATTTTGATACTCCTACGTGTTTATTAAATTTATTACAAAATGAAGTTAGCCTCATTTTTATCCGTAGCGAAAAGGTAGACTAAAGCTTATTTGTAATAAGATGATAGACAGTTTTTTTGCGACGATTCAAATCGTAAAAATTATTAGTTTATTTTACCGTGTCAATATTCCATTCATGCAAAAATCGCGGAACAATCGTGAGAATTAATCAAATATTTAGCGCGAAAGAAACGTTGAAAGCAGCCCCATGCATCGCCCCCACTTTTCTGTTTTCTTACGATCCGAAGGGGAATTGTCGGTTAAACTAATCCAAGAGATGGCACCACAAAAAGTAGGTCTGTCTTTTTCATTGAATTGCGTTAAGAAAAAACAAAAATAATTTAAAACTTGATGATGTTTGCAAATAAACAAAAAAAAAATAAATAAATGAAAAAATAAGTCTAACCATTACTAATTATTTAAAAAAAGAAAAAGTCATGAAACTATGTAGTTTAATATGAATAAAATTTAATTTTGAGATACATTTTGAAAGCAGTTCGAACTTTATATTTTTGTGATTTATTTTGCTCATATTATTGATTTTATTATCTGTTAAAGTTAAAAAAATGATTTTTTGTTAAAATTATTAATGTAGCTAATGAACAAATTAATAATATTAAAGACCTCAATGACAAAAATATTTAAAACATATACATGATCAGAAGAATTAATAAAAAATATATGACGTATATTTTATATTGAGGGAATAATCTGGTAAAAAGTTAATGAAAAGACTAATAAATGAGAAAGTGGATTTAATATTATTTGATATAATGTATATATTCATTTAAATTGAACAGAATATCATATATACATTTATACAGTGCAATCATTTATTTGTTGCTTAATCTTGAAAGCTTTTTTATCGCTGCGTTCAACCCTTAATCATTTTATTAAAAAATTTTTATTTAAAGGAGATTTTGAATTGAATAGTTAATTATACTATTGCAAACCTCATTTCTAAAATGAACAGACTATAAACTATTAAACTCTATAAACAAACGTACCGTACTCATGACGGAGTGCAGGAGGAAATTCACTTTTTGTGCTCAGCTTGACGCTCCGAACTTTTGTCTTCTCTATTTGTTTATTAATAATTTTTCTACTCAAAGCATGGAAAAACTGAAATTTTGTACGGAAGAATTTTTTACGCTTTGATAACTGATCAGGAAAACTTTATATTGTCTAAAATTAATGTTTAGGGACTCATAAAATACAAATGATTTGTTTATCATTCCATTTATTTGTTGGAAACAAATTAGATAAACAAATTAACAAATAGTCTTGTTATCGGTAAAATATTTTGATGCTAAAAGTGCTTCACATTAATGTAGGAATTACATTTAATAACAAAAATAATTTAAAAGCTTATAATAACTATTATTATAAACACAGGCCTGGGAATTTGGGGGTAATTTTTTTAAAGATGTGGTAGTGGTTTTCGATTTATTTCTTTGAGCCAACTTCGGTACTTTATAGCAACAGCACACAAAAATCCAATACATTTTTACGAAGGTTGTTGGATAGTACTACTCTTTACCTTGAAAATGCACGATCAATCGTCTCGATTGGACTGTTTTTCAAAAGATATGACAATTTTCATTTTTGCACTTTTATGACGGCACAGCTATATGGTACAAACGCATTTCTGTGCAAAATTTTTAATTTCAAGATGTAGTGCTTTTCGATGTAATTTTTTTCGCTGAAATCGAATCTGACCTCAAAATTTGCCTAGCACGTCAAGTTTTTGAGATAAACGGGGTAAAAGGCACTCACCAAAGCGCAAAAATTGAAACTGCCACATCTTCGGAAAAAAATCTAATCAGGGTGATCGTCAGGGCATTTTAAAGGTAAAGAGTAGTATTATTTGACAGGTTTAGTAATGTTGGAATTTTTGGTTATATTGCTTGAAAGTATCAAAATAGGCAAAAATGCCCATTTTTGTCCCCCTTCATACTGTTTTCTCAAAACCCTGACATGATAGGCAAATTCTGAGATTGGATTTGATTTCAGCGCAAAAATTACATCGAAAACTATTAACACATCTTCAAAAAAAACCTAGCAAGCCTGTGATAATCATTATTCGCTCGCATCTAATACATTCCATTCGCAGGTGAAGGAAATAATATGTTTAATTGATGATATATGACATATTCTTTAGAATCAATTTCAAATCATCAAAATTGTCAATAAAAACCTAAATAATTAATATTTAACTGATTGTTTTGAAATAAATATATTAGACCTATTTTTAAATGAAGAGAATTCATAATCGTGCCAGGAAGTTTCAAACGCTTTTTGAATTTGGAAATTTTTTAAATTTCTTCTATAGGTCCAAAAATTGTATACTATACAAATTATTTTTGGATAGTATGCAAGGTGAAAAGTAAACATAAAAAATTCAAAATATTGACAGTTATTTCTGCTGAATACGGGAATTCTTTTTTAATAAAGAGAAAATTATTTCTTTGGATTCTGCTAGATTAAACTTGATTTTTAAAAAGTTGAAAATATTGTGACCTAACTTTTATTCATAGTTTAAAGTAGAGTAGAAAGCCATACTTGTATTTTCTTAAACACAATTTTTTATTTGATGATAGCAGTTTGGAAATCACAAAAGTTGCCGAGTTTATGAAAATTGTAAGTAAAAAAAGTAGTTTTAAAAATATAAAATTATCTCGAGACATTCTTATTTAAACTAAATAAGTCTTAGGAAAAATATTTTTGTATTTTTTAAAAATAAATGTCAATCCTGCTGAATCCAAGAAAGACAATTTTCCTTGATTCAAAACGAGATCCTTTATTCAGCAGGAGTTTTTTCTTTATTTTTGATTTTATATTCTTACTTGCTACCTGAAACAGTAAAAAAAGCCTTTTTTAATTTGAAAAACTGCAGTAAGTCCCTTTCAATGAGAGAAAACAATTGGTAAATTTAATTTTTATTTGTTGACTGCCCCTAATTTCCAATAGTACAATACTGCAGGCTTTCAATATTTTCAACTAAAAGCTTGAATAAAACAACTTCTTGATGCTAATTTTGGTCGAACGGAAATGGTTGTGCTATTTTCAGTTAATATTCAAATATTTTAAAATTCGAACATCCAAATTGTAAAGTTTCGAATATAAGTGCAGGAATGGTATAGCATAGTCTATATAGTATTAAAAATTAAAAATTTACAGCTTTCGAAATCTAAAACTTGAAAGTTGTATTTCTTTTAGTCGAAATTAAGACTTTTATATGTAGAACAATTAAAATTTGGTAGATTTAAACTTAAGCATACAAAATTCTTCACGATAATGGAAGCGTTTGAAAGAAAATATTTTTGAATTAGGTATCTTTAAAATTATAAACTTTAATTTCAAATCTGTAAAACTTAAAAATGTTTGGAATTTGTAACACAATACCGTAATTAAAAATGTCGAGATGAAACAATCAAAATTATTAATTGAATACAGATACATATTCCAAAAGTTACTATTTCAAATTCCGAAAAAGGATTGCAGATTTTTTTAGAGAAAAAACTCCCTCTATCAGAAATAAATTTATTTGATACCTGTAGGGAAGCAAAGTCCTCATTAAATTATCACTATTATTATTGTTATTACTATAATATACTATTAAGCTATTATCTTACGTGTTAATCGATTTTTAGAGTTATTCATAACTTTCGTGTCGTTTATTTAAATAACATGTTCGTTCCGCAACACTGTTCCGACCCATATCAATGATCAATCTCTCTAGCAACCACCCCAGATGAAGAGCTTTACAAATTCTTCATTAAAAAATTACATAAAATAGCACAAATTCATATTGCTGTACTTGGCAGATTTTTTCGTTGCAGATGCTTTTGGTAGGATTAAAATATCTTATATTTTAACATAATTACGTAGACTCTGGAGCTGACAACATTGAATCTCCTATTTTAAAAACCCTTAAAAACGATGTACCTGGCATTAGCAAAATGTCGGAACGATGCAGTCAACGTTCTATTATATGGGGGTGGTTTAATGTCAACTTCTAAATGTCACGTAACCATCTTCGATGGCCTCATTGTCTCGCTTGTAATAACGCCAGGCGAGCCATTTTCGATTTACTCAGAATCCATTGGCGCTGAAACTTTGCGAGCCAAAATAGCACGTTTCTCGACAATAATTATTTCCTAGTAGATACTTCATTAATAAACTTCAATTTATATTTAAATTTATGTGACTCTACAATATGAAAGCGATCATTGGAAAATACTAAATATAATAAATATACAGAATAATAATAAAATTCTGAGATTTTTTTTGAATTACTAGTACCAAGTTCAAACAAAATCAAAATACATTTTTAATTACAGGCTGGCCGCAAAGCATCCTTTTCCACATTTTCTGACTTATCCCGGATTTTTTCTAGGTTAATCATTCATTATACCTCACCATTAATATTCAAAAACCAGAACTTAAATCTTGTAATATATTTTTCACAAAGAAACATTTATAAAAGGAATGAAAAGAACTTCAAATTAAAATTTGAAATTTATTCATATCAACAAAAGAAAACTTTTCTGACCTAGAACATAAATTTTCAATCGAACTGGATAAATTTTTGTCAATAAAATAAAATTTTTATTAAAATACATTAATTTAAAAAAAATTTTAATTTTCATCAATAGGGTTGCATTTCTAAGCAAATAGTTGATTTTTTTTACCTACAAAGATACCCCCCCCCCCAACTAATTTCCTACCATAAAAGACAGATTTTCAATGAAATACATGAATTTCAAATGAAAAAAATTTAACCGAAACTGGAAAAGTTCAACTTGTAGTAAAAGAAAAATGTAAAAAAGGCATTTTCAACTAATTTTGTTGACTAAGTATTTAAAATTTCAACCCAGAAATTAAATTTTCAAATAAAAAAGATAAATTTTCTACAAAGAAAATTTTTTCTGTGAACCAAGAAAAAAAATGTTTATTCAAATTAGTAAACTTCCCAACCAAAAGACGAAGGTTCTGTAAAACAGTTGAATTTTGAATAAAAAAATATCAATTTTTAATCAAAAAGTTAATTTTGACCTAACAGTTGAATTTTTAATCAAAAAAGAGGAAACATGAAATAAGAAGATTAGTTTTATACCACAAAAGACAATGTTTCAACTAAAAAAATTAATTTTCAACAAAGTATGTGGTTAAATTTTACCTGAGTGGTTTAATTGTTAATTAAAAAAAAAGTTTCCAACAAATTAGTACATACTTTGAATAATCAAGATGAATTTTCAACAAAAATGGTGAATCTTCAACTTGAATAGTAACAAATTCATCTAAAACAACACACATTATAACAAAAAATTCAGCCATGCAGAGTAACTCCGAACTGAAACAATCAATCTTAAAAAAAAGACTTTTTAACAAAGTGCTACAGTGTTTGACTAAGTTATTGAATTTTTTGCTCAAGAATGTGAGTTTTTAACAAATAATACAAAAGTGGATATTTCAACCAACGAATTTTCTGATTTCAAATAAAAAACAGTTGAGTTCTAATAAAAAAGACAAATTTCCTACAAATAAGCTAAATTTTTTAACAAAGAAATTAATTTTCAACTATAATCATAAATTTTCAACTGAAAAGCCAAATTTTTAGTTACAAATTTAATGTTCAAACAAACAAACAAATTTTAATCTAAGAGATGAATTTTCAACTATGACTGTTGCATTTTAGACAAAAAGATTAAATCTCTAAATGAGAAATAAAACTATTCGAAGAACAGAATTTTAGTCGCATAACATGTTTTTAACATCGAATGTTTTATAAACAAAAAAACGTACTAAAAAAAATTATTTTTAGTTTATTCATTTTAACCAAAAAAGATAACTTTTCTACCATACAAGATGAATTTTCAACCCAAAAAGACAAAAATTAGACTAAGTAAGATGAGTGTTTAACAAAATAGTTTAATTTTTAACAAAATAATTTAATTTTAAACAAAATGGTTGATCAATCAAAAAGTTTATTTTTCTATCAAATATGACCAATTTTCAACAAATAAAGACTTTTCTGTCAATAAAGAAAGAACAGTTTATTCATATTTTTATTAAAACATTGTCGATGGAAAAAATATTACAAGCGCAACTACATGAATTTCAGAAGTGAAAATCGGCCGAGTTATTTGCAACAAAATATTCCTAATAAAAAAGTATTAAGGGACATCTTTATAATAAGAACCCTACTGAATAGCTTAAAATAATTTAAATGGGTATTTTAGATATTTTACAACTTGGCACAACAATATTATATCCTGAATCTTCTATATAGATACATTTTTCACTAAAATCCTTTTTCTTATGCATCGAATCCCGCTAAGTTTTTAATGGCTATTTAATAATTAGTTCAGCATTTTACATGAGGATCATTAACACCATATACAAAGAATTTCTTTTACATTTTATTATGAATACTTTTTCCAAATTACTTCGTTAAGTTTCATTTCATAAACATAAATTTCATTTTCCATCACATTTTATAGAGATATATATTCAATTGAACTTTTCACGTTTATCAGAGTATAACAATGACTAAAAAATAAAAAATGTCCATACATATTATTATTAAGAGATTGTAAAAAAATTTTTCACCTGAGCTCATCTTTCCAACCTAAGATATCAATCTGATTGACAGCATATTTGAATGAGAAATCTGTCATAAGACGTTCTAGATACTGTAAAAATTTTCGATTTCTTAAATATTTTTTTGAATTGTACTATTTATGTCATCTGTGAATTTTAATTTTTTATACTAAAAACGCAAAATTTGAAAAAATATTGCACATATCGAAAATTATTCTGTTTGGAAATTATGTTGCTATAGACCTTTCAGTAAAATTGTTGTTAATTAGTCAGATAATTCTTCAGTTTACAGCTTATAAGAAATTAACATAAAATAACGCGTAAGCTTATTTTTAAGCGATAAGTTAGGTTAACCAGCTGCCAAATTTGATTTAAATCGCTTGAGAATTGCGCTGATAACGCAAAGAAGGTACAAAATATATGTAAAATTATTTTAAGTACTTTGTTATTCTGTGCAATTCTTTTATCTAAAGTGAATAATAATTTAATTTATGATAGAGCGAACAACTGTGCTGATATTTCGCCGCAGACAATAAAAAAAATAAAACAATGTACTATACAATAAAGTGAATTTGGTCAACAAAGATCTCTCATTATAATTTTAGTTTATCCTCGATTCAACTTTCTTATCTACGGTATCATTTTTGTGGACATAATTAGATCGTAAACGGTATAATAAACTTTTTCTCAGAGTAGAGACTAATAGTTACCGCTCAGGAAATTATACAATAATCTGTTTCTTTTATCCGGAAGAAAATGAAAATTTTATCTGATACTTTACTCTTCACCTGTGTGGCTTTCCTAAGTCATGCCGGTAAGTATTTTTAAATATAATTTAACATTGTATCAATTTAACAAAATTACAAAACATAAAAATTTGGTTCGATAGAAAGAGTCCTATGTGACCGTCTGCGAAGAGAGGGGCCTAACGCGGGAAAAACGATTATTAGTTTTTTACACCTATTGATAGTTTTCCATTTTCTTTTCCCCAAAGAAAAAATATTATTCCTATATATAAAAGATACAAATTCTTCAATATTTCCTCTTGTAAAATGAAACTACACCGCATTAGGTCCCTTTCTTCGCGGGCGGTCACCCATGTTTCTGTTTAGGTCATTGGTAAACTTAAATAAATTCAATATTCAAATAAATTTTTTTTGGCGAATTTCAGCAACTTTGATTAAAGAAGCTGATAATGAAAAAGTGTAACATTCTAAGACCTGAATGAATAAGATTGAACTACACTCCAAGTCTCATGTAAGAACGGTTTCAAGGGTTGTCTTGCACTGACCTTGTTATTAAATCGGGACCGGTTAAACTTAAACAGCCAGGGCCGCCTGAACAGTTTCAATCTAGAAGGCATAATATTGCGCAATATACTCGCGTGAGTACTCACGCCCTGCAACCTTTCCGAGGCGAGAGTTCTAACTGTATCTCGCCCTGCCGCCTGAGAAACTGCGTGGGCCAGCAGCTTTGCGAATGACAAAAGTGGACTGGATTCTATGCGACCTGGAGTGTATTCAAACAAAATAAAAACTCAAATGGGCTACACAGACGTGTGCTTGTACATTTTGATTTATATCCCAAAATATTTAGTTTTTAAAAATAAAAATAAAGCCGTTAAATATAATACCATGTAAATGGTCACATGATGCTCTGGTACACTAAGAAAAAATCTTTAATTCAAGAAAATTTACCTGATTCACAGAAATGATCGTACTAAATACGTCCTACGATTCATTTTTCGAATAAAAAGAATTGGGTTTAACCAAACCATAAGTATGGGATTATTGCTGCAAATAAATATATATTTCAGTCAGTGAAACATTAAATAAATGAAAGAACAATGTTATTGGTTGAAAGAGAGAACAGATTTGTGTTTAAAATTAGAAAGTTGATATAGACTAAAATAAAAGTTTTTCTTAATTGGTAAACGTGATTCCTTGGTTCAAATGAGCGCACCCTAAATTTATTCAAATATTTCTGGGTAAAAAGAAATGGATTTTTATGTTTTTTTGGTACAAAGAAAATAAAATTTTTTAAAATTCGTTTACTTGGATTCACTAATTTGTTTGGTATGCATACTTGTCCTTGATATTTGGCATTTAATTTATTAATTTGTTTTCTTGTTACAGAATTAAGTGAACAGAGAATCCAAAACTATCCTGGCAATCCATTTTATAATAATAGTAATCCAGTAGGTCGAAATAATCGAATTCGTCAAGCAGCACAAACTAATCCACCTACTCAAGGTACTCCACTTCACCGCGGTGGTACTCCAGGGTTCGAAAATGGTCGGCTTGTTGCTGTGAACCGCAACGGTTTTCGTCACCCCGTATATCCACTTCAACCTCCAATCGGAAAGTAGAAATGTTTTTTTAAACAAAAAATTCTTTTAATTGTCATCAATATTTTCCAAATTATTGTATTTACTACGTCATTTTCTTAACTATAAACGTATCAAAGGAAATCGAATGTTAGCTTTTTTATTTCAAGCACAAGTTTTATTTAGTTGTTTTTTTCTTACAGATTTAAGGGAACAGGGAAGGCATCCAAATAATCATAATCATCCAAATAACAATAATAATTCTCGTCCAAGAAACAATAATAATCTTCGCCCAAGAAACAATAATAATCTTCCTCCAAGCAGTAGCTATAATTATCCTCGTCCAAACAACAATAGTAATTATCATCGAAGCAACCTTAATGATCTTCGTCCAAGCAGCAGTAATAATCCACCAGCCCTAAATAATCCAGTTGAACCAGAAATACCAAATATTCCACCTGTTCAAGGTCGTCCACTAGTCCATGGTGGTATTCCAGAATTCATAAATGGTCGACTTGTTGGCGTGAGATTTAATGATTATTTTCATCCTGCATACCCACTTCCACGCCCACTCGGAAAATGAAGAATTAAAACACAGTTAAAGGAATACATGAAATAAAAAGGAAAAACCCTGAGTTCTTTTAAATCTTAACTTTAGATAATTTAAATAAATGCCGAATCAAAGAAAAATTACTTCATTCAAAGAAATTATCCTACTAAATGTAATTAATTTTTTATTTCTTCAATAAAAAGAAATTGTTTTATCTAAACGACAAATATGAAATTAGTTAATTAAATTAAGCGATATTGTTATAACTAAAATAAGAATTAAGTGGAAAAACATTGTCATTGGTTAAAATAAATAAGAGATTTGTGTATTCGATACATTAAATTAAAACATTTTTTTAACTAAAGGATGTGATTCCTTGCTTCTAAAAAGTTTACCCTGAATTCAGCTAATAATTTATTTAAAAAATATGTTTTTAATAGGATTACATGTTTCTTTGTTTTTCTAACATACCTTAAATATTCAAGCAAGAAAATCGAAAATTTGTAACAAGCGAAATCATAGGTAATTTTTTGATTATACTTTGGCATAGAAAAGCAACTCTTCGTAATTGTGAGAAACATAGCCCAGTAGGGAAAGGCTCAAAAATTGTTTAAAGGTTTGTTTTAACATTTGCTCAACATTCAAACAAAGAAATCGATATTTTAAATAGACAGAAACCAGGGGAGATTTTTTAATTAAATTATTGTGGTTACAAACCACTTTCAAAAAAGTGAAGGAAGCGTTCTTTACCTGGAATAATATTTGAATTTATTTTAGGGGTTGATTTAACATTTCTTAAGCACTCAAGTCAGCAAATCAATATTTCCTAAAATGCAAAATCACAGAAGATTTTGTTATTATACTATTGGGATGAGAAATAATTTTACAATAATGTGAAAAACATCCTATCATGTAAGGTCGTTGAGTTTATTTTAAGCGTTGTTTTAATATTTTCTAAAGATTCAGACAAAGAAGTCCATATTAAAAAAAAGCGAACAAATAAGTTGTTCTAAATGCACTGTCAATTGCGTTCCGATCCCAAAATTACAATGATGAATTATCCCGTAATTTTACTTTTTATAAAACGTGGGATTCCTGGCTTCAATATTCAAGGGATGTTGAAACAAACCTTAAAATAAACTCAAACATTTTTATTGGTAGCAGACGTTTTTTGCATTTCTTTTGAAGTGACTTTTATACTTAACAGCCTAAATAAAAAATTTTCTGTGATTTTGGTCTTTTTATTCTGTCCATTTCTTTGCTAAACGAAAAAAAACTTCAAATATATTTAACTAGTTTGAATGCTGAAACATTTCCCCCATATTTATCTTAAAAGGATTGCCAACGCCAATAGTATCAACATAAAAATGTCTCGTTATTTCATTTTTTACAAAATGTCGATTTCCTCAATTGAATATTTAAGGGATGTTCTAACAACCTTTAAAATTAGTCTAACGACTTTTAAGATATTTTTTACCCTGATCAGTTATAAAAAAATTTCCCATGTTCTTATTTTTTGATATATCGATTTTCTTGTTAAAATTTTAAGGGGATGTTAAAATAACACCTAAGATGAATTCAACGAGCTTTTATGCTAGGAGATGTCTTCTTCATTTATTTGAAAGTGATTTTAGACCACAATAATTTAATTGAAAAATCTGCTGTGAATATGCTTTTATTGAAATTTTATTTTCCTGGCTTGAATCATCAAGGAAAAAAACATTGAACCACCCTTACAGTCAATTAAAACAATTTTACAGATAGTGGCGCTGCCTGTACTTATCTTTAAGTAACATCTTTTTCGAATGGCTTACCGAAAAAATTCCGTACCTTTAGTTTATCCTCAGTAATTTATTTTTCTTTCATTTGAGAAATAACTATCCATTATTCTGATAATTTTCTTTCCAATTATTGATCTGCTGGTTCTAAATAACAAAAAAAATGTATAATTAGACTTTTTGAAAAAATTCCATTCTCATTACATTTTGTGCTGCATCGTTTATTTTAAGCTCTAATTAACCAAACTAATCAATTAAATTAATTAATTAATACATTTCATTAAAATTAAATTACGAAATAATCTAATTTCAAATTATCTTTCTCTAAAAAATAGGGTCTGTTACGAAAATCTCGAAAGCATCATTGTCGTATTTCCGCAATACCAATTAATTCATTTACAAAAAATTCGAAGGAAATAATGTTACTAAAATCACACAAATAATTAAGTAATCAGCTTTAGTTAAAGGTCAGTTATACAGAATTTTATAAGGGGGCATTCAGAAATTACGTGAAACGTACGCAAAATACATAAATTTTCAACCGAATAATAGTTTTCATTTTAAAAGAGAAATTCTAAATAAAAAACAGAAGTTTTCCAGTTAATATAATTAATTTTTTACGAAGGAAAACGAAAAAGTTACATTTCCGACCAAAGTGATACATCTTCTATTACAACATTAATTCTCAATGTAAAGCACAATGGTTGATATTTCAACAAAAAAATATTTTGATATTGAATAAAAAACAGTTGAATTAAACTAAAAAATACGAATGTTCAATCAATTATTTTAATTCTTGATGAAAACAGATTAATTTTAAAACCAAAAAAAGAGGAATTTTCAAAAAAAGAGTTCAATTTTCAATCAAGAAAGATTTTTCAATAAATAAATAAAGAAAAAATCTTATCCAAAATGTCGAATTCTTAAGACAAAAATATGAGAATTCGACAAGAAAGTTAAACTTACAACCCAAAAATATACATTTTATAACAAAATAATTTAATTTTTAATTAAAAAATACGAGCTCTCGACAAAATGAGTGAATCTTTAATTAGAAAATATTAGTTTTCTAGAAAAAATTAAACAACTACATTTTAGTCAAAAAAAAGGAAAGAATTTTCATCATAAAAAACAGTTAATTCTTCTAATAAATAGTTCAATGCTCAATCCCAAAATGAATTTTTTTACCATAAAAAAACAAGTTTCAAATAAAAAAGATTAACTTTCAACCGAAAATAGAATAGTTTAATTTTCAAATAGAGAAATAAGCGTACAACAAAATAAGATACATATTCAATGAAACAGTTCAATATTCATCCTGAAAGATTAAATGTGTTTACAAAAAATTGTTGAAAAATGGAACTGTTAATTTTTGAGTTAAGAAAAATTAATAAATAAAAAATAAATTTTTCACCGGAGAAATGACTTGTGTACCACAAAAATTCATTTTCTATATGAAAAATAATTTTTAACAAAGCACATGCAGTTTTAACGAAATAATTAAAATTTAAAAAGAATTTTCAACTTAATAGTTAAACCTTCATCAAAAGAATTGAATTTTAAACCAAAAAGGTAAATTAGCCACCAAAAGATTAATATTCTTCCAAAAATACAATATTTCAACAAAACGCAGAAATTTTTTACCAATCAGTTAAATCTTCTACTAAATAAGATAAATGTTTAAGCCAACATAGAATAATTACATTTTTGGTTCAAGAAATTAATTTTCAATAGAAAAAACTAATGTTTAGATTAAAGAAATAGATTTTTAACCATAGGGATGAATTTTAGACAAGAAATTGTGGTAAGGTTTGGATTTCCAAAATTACTATTTGAAAGTCAAGAATACAATAACAATATGTATTATACATTTATTGTCAAAACATCATTTTGATTTTTATTTGACAATAAAATTACTTTTGCTCGTGTCAAATATAAATTAAAATACTGGTGTATTCGTCTGTCTTCATTAAATAAAATTTTATAGATCTAGAATTTTTCTCTGTTTCATCATACATATAAATGTTATATTTTTCTTACTGTTCGACTTTAAAAATAAAATAATTTAATACATTTATGTGACAAATATGTCCCGAAAATATTGCAAATTGCGTATTATAGAAAATTCGAATCAAATTCAAATAGTGAAAAAAATGATTTGCTAATTTTGAAGAATTGTAAATAAAGAAAAAGAATTGTGTCATTCATACTAAATTTACTGAAATTTTCTTAGTATAATAATTGAAGCTTCGGAAACAACAAAGGCGGATCAACAGCATACAAAAATATTTTGCTGGAATCTTTATTCACAATTTCAGGTAGTAGACGATACATAATCTATAACAAAATGTTTGAAAATGGACCGAGTTTTTTTTTGTAATAAAAAGACAAATAGTGCGCACGTAGTGCGCACAGTGTGCTGGTGTACTAAACCAAAGAATAAAACACCTAAAATAACAATTAGACGTTCTTAAATCAAATTCGAATCAGCAGATATGTTATTGGTCCTTTAAGCTTCCCGCAGATTCAAGAGAAGATCGTCTCCTTTCCAGGTCTTTGAAGTGAGAAGATTTGAGCACATATATTGGGCCCTTTTGCGTGAACCCAAGACTCGAAGCTCCTGTAATAGGACTAGGAAGTGTATTTTGAGAGAAGACCCTCTCGACCGAGTAAGTCGTATATGCAGAACGGCATGGCAGTGAGGACATAAAGGGCAGTATGAAAGGGGGTGAAAAGGGGTGAGTTCAAGGAAAGGGGTTAGGGGGAGTTTTAGGGGGTCGAGGTTAACGGACCGTGCACGCGAGAGGGCTCTTACTCCCTTTCGCCTGCTACATTGATCCTGATGCCTTCAACCCTCTTCTTCCTCGTATTAAACTCACTCCCGTTAGAGACATATACCTAATACATTTACATGCCCCACGACCAGTGATGAGAAAATGAAACACCACCCCTCTCCCTTTTCAGTGACAGAAAATCAAATTGGAATTATTCCGAAACATCTTTAAAGCCATTCAGGAAGAAGAACTACCGTCAACCGGGGTAATGACCAATTTCTTTTTGCATCTTTATCTACGTGGACCCAATAGAAATTGAATTACATGGTTCGATGAGAAAAAAAATATGTCCCAGCAAAAAAATAATTTTGTTGAGCAGTTTTGGTTATTCTTACAAAAATTTGGTTTCCACTACCAAAAAAGTAGTTGGAGTTTCAAACCAATTCTCCACGAGCAGCTGACCACTTTTTCAATATCGTGGATTCGAGCGAAAATCACCTCTCTCCATATTGATCGTTAATGTTATTTGTAGTTCGATGAAATAAAATAAAGTTGAAAAAAGAGTTGTATTTGTTTCTAGAAAATCCGATTGATTTTAGATGAATGGGGTCTAGTATCTCTAATAGATGTATTTCAAGTGAAATGATTTTTACATTTTATTCATTGTTGTATTCAATATCTCAAATCCTAAAACATACTTGAAACTAATTGATAAAGTATTTAAAGTATCTTAAAGTATTTAAGAGGAATCTTTTAATTAATCACTCTGTTTTTGTCCTTCTAGTTTTTTTGTCATACAGGAAATATTTAGTTTACAAAATAAATTTTTCCCTTAAAAAAAACTGTTGCTCGAAAAAAATTGTATTGCTTCAACAAAACTATTTTGTTTAGGGCATGTGATACTCAGATAAAATTATCGATTTTACCAGTGCTAAATTTAATTAATGTGTGTGTAATTTAAGATTGTCTGTGTCACAATTCCCCTAGCTTTACTTCCAAACTACATAATATTTTTTGCCGAAAACTTGGGACAAGCAAAAAAAACATTGTCACTAATGTCCCGGAACTATCCTTGTTTTTAAACATTTTAAAAAGTTTATTTTTTTATAAATAATTTCTAATTGGATACTGAAAGCATCGGTATGACAAAGATTGACATTAAAGGAATGGCAGAGAGCTGAAAATCAATCTTAACCTCAAAATAGTGTACATGCATAAGACATTTATTTAAACGAATAAATTTTTTTGTTATTATCCCTCAAAAAAATAGTTCAGGTATGCGCATTATAACATTTTACAGCATCTCCGATTTTAGTTTTCAAACATTTAAATTTTTGTGGCCAATATCCCGGGGAAACTGAACCGGATTTACCGCACGACGAAGTACCACATGCCCTTAAGTCTATCAAAATTAGGTTCAATCGACAAAAAATAGTTTTGTTGTGATTACAAATATTTCATTCGTTCAGCATAACTATTTTGTAAATTTTACAATATTTTGGTCAAGTCTAAAATACCATTGTGTTAATCTAACAAATATTTAATTAATTGGACCGAATGGGCTTGTTCAATCTGAAAAAAATTGTTGTTATGCCCAGCAAACTTTTTGGTTAATTCAATCAAATACTGCAACAAAGTAATTTGGTTGGCTCAATAAAACGATTTTTTTTGCTTCTATAGCAACCAAAAAATTTTGTTGGGACAAATAAAACTTTTTTCGGTCAACTAAATATTTTTCTCAGTGTTTTAATTTGTATTCAAAGTGCCAGAATTAATTACAAAATTATTTGATTTAAGTTATAATTTAAGGTCTCCAATAAACAAAACATTCCCCCTCTCATAATTTATAAAACTTGCAAATATAAAATGAAATATATCTAAATTATTTGAGTACTTTTCATACACCGCACTGAGATTTTGAACATTTTTTTATAGATTTGAGAATCATACGTCGCTGGAGTAATTCAGGACATATTCTTGCTTCTATATAACGAAAGAATTAAATAGTGCAAAAAGAGTGCTAAATTTTTTTAAGGTTTTACAGGACCTAAAAATAAATCCCAGAACTTGTTTAGCCGCTTTTACAATGGTTCCTATAAGATCTTTATATCTTAAATGATGATCAATATTTAATCCGATAGATCCCTGATTATATAAACTCTCTTTATATGTTATGCCTCCAGTTTATAGCTAAGCAAAATCGGATCTTGATTTCTTGTAAAGGTTTAAAATAATATATTTCTCGAAGATCGTTTTTTATAAGTTGTCGTCACCCATCAATAAACTTGAATTTTTAAAGGTTGGGCCACTGATATGCTACTTTTGGCCACGCCTTGCACCAGTTTTGACTACAAAAATAGTTAATGTGGGATTTGAAAGGTCCGTTAGCACAAGGTGAATTAGTATTAGATACAAAGAAAGAAATATAAGCAATCAAAATTATTTCTTATTCTGAAACAACTTTTACAACTCTGGATTACACTTTAACATTAAAATATTGAAATTTTCTTCGAAAAATGATGTTTTCATTTTTAACGATTTAAAATCTCACTTTTCTCGAAAACCGCGCAAAATAAATGAATAACTGCTTATAGTTTAAAATGTTTTTCCATTCTGAAATCTATAAAAATGTACACTTATTACATTTTTTTTGTATCTTTTAACCATTTTTTTCAAATAAATCGAAAAAACATAAAAACCAACAAAAATAGCATTAAGTTGAATTTTTTAAAACATTATATCTCCCGAAATGTTTTTTTGTTTCAGTAACAATGTTAAGAACATATCACATAAGATTATTATGGTTGCTGACCTACAGAGTAAACAAAAATTGGTTTTTATCTCTAAAATTAAAGAAATATAATTTTGAATGTCTGACAATCTAATTTTTGTCAAAAGGACGCACAAATTAAAAGCAAATCATAGTTTAAATAATTGTTCCACCTCCTGCGATCTATAAGTATATATATTTATAGGATTTTGATCAAGTGTATTTCAACAAGTGAAAAAAATAATTGCAGTAAGTAAAAGTCGAATAAAATAGCTTCACTGTAACGACCTTCACTATGTTAATTTTAAAAACGTTTGATTTTAATTCAGAGACAATATGAAGGTAACTTCTATTTTAGTCTAATAAAATTTTTTTTTTTTCAACTACTGGTCAAAATACATTATGTAAAAATATGATAAGCATATTTATTTTAAAGATTTGAGAAAGTGGATCAATTTTTAGTTATGAACTATTATTCATATTTTGAGTTGTTTTCGAGGAAAATGAGATTTTTAATTGTTAAAATGATATTTTTTCAATTTTATAAATAAAAACGAATTAGACCTCAATTGAAAGCTTAGAAACCTAAATATTATCATGGAATATACCCTTTGCATTGTTATTGAACTAAAAACAATAACGCACAAAATAAGAGTTTGAAGTTTGTTAAAATACATCATACTTTAGTCCATTTATAGCCATTTATTCTATTTTTTTGCAAAAATTAAAACAAACAAAAAGAGAGGATATCAGTTCATAGATTTAAGAAATGGGAACACTTTAGAATCATGAACTTCAAATTTATATTTTACCTCATCTTTGAGAAAAATGTGATTTCTTCTTAATAAAAAACAAAAAATATTACTTGTCTCGCCAACGCGTAGTACGAGTTTTTTCTCTCTTGGCTTAAAGTAACCGAAAGGCATCTACGAAACACGTTAATAAGAGAAACTGGATAAGCAAGAACTTTTGGTTTATATAAATTTAATCTCAATTTATTGTAAAATTTTCAAATTTGATGGCCAAATTTGAGTCAACATTCTATCAAATTTTGACCAGGGATAGCCAAAACTGGAAAAGATTGATAAATATGTTCCACTTTTGACCATTCCAACTTATTTAAGGAATATCAGTATATCTTCTATTTTTTTGTTATTGAATCATCTGTGTAACCAAATTTGAACTCACAAAAAATCATATTGCGACAGTCTCACAGTCTTCCTTTTTACGAAAAAATGTTTGAAGCTTCGGACAACTTCTAAATAAATTTATATTTTTTCACAGTCAAATTTGATTGTTGTTAGTCGTCACAGCTATATGACGTCAAAACTGCATTCGTGAACGCGTAGTTGAGCCAACCGAACCGTAGTAAATTACGAAAATTGCACTGGTGGCCACAAGAGGAGCAGGTTCCAAAACCGGGTAAACGACCCTACTTTGCATTTTTGAATGTTCATTTCCATTTCCAGTTTCTGACACTATTCCATAAACTCACTAAGCTCAATCGGAAATGTTATGCAATCGCTTACACTTTCAATTTGCACATATAAATTTGGGTCATTAAAAAATATGATTTCATTATCCTTACTTACTACATGAATGCCGTAAAAGAAAACTGTAAAGAAATTGAACCTAGATTAAAACTCTAGGGCACCCCACATGATTGTGTTAATGAGGTGAAATTATGCCTAGCATATTCGGTATTGTGTTTTCTATCTTGTAGAAAAGATTGGAGTTACAGTAATACTTTTCCAGGCAAATCATTATTACGGACTTTATGGATGAGAATATTATGATTAAGTTTGTCAAAGCATTTGCATACCTATATCTAAATATCTAGCATCTTCCTTTTTTCCGATTTTTTAAGGCTTCACCTATAAACCGGGTATAAACTGCTAGGTTTATTAAAATGGATCTACTAATAACAAAACCATGTTGAATTTCTAATACTTTTGAGATGAAGGTGTAAGACATAAATGGAAATGCAAGCAAGTCCATTTTTTAAGGCCAGCAGGCCGAAAAAGAAACATTTATCTATAAGCCTTAAATACCTTCGAGAAATTGTTCGGTAATAGAGATTGGCCGATAGATACTAATAAATTCAGTATTTCAATCAATTATAAAGTTTTAACCTATAAATTCATTAGATGAAAAAGTCAATCTTCAATTTTCCGATAATTTAATGTGCATTATTCTAGAATGCCTAGATTCACTTCTTGTTTGGATCTTGCTATAACGATTATTTTGAATTCTTCGTATAAGTAATATAATCTTTTTTTATTAGCTGTTTTATTTCAGATCTTCTTTCATGTAAGCATTTATTTAGGTATTTAGTAGCTTTATTTTTTAATTTGTGTCTCAATTTTTCCTTGAATTTAATTGTGATTATCAATTATTGCAAATACCAAGCTGGAAATTTGATTGAGAAACCGCGAGGAAAAAATGTGGGCACAACCAAATCAATTTTATTACAGAGTTTCGAATATAAGCAATGGTATGCGCCATCTACATTAATAGATTTATAAAGCAAATGTCAGGCAATGCTAGCTAATGCTAATGAAAATTGGGCTCTATTTCCTATCTTATAATCACAGATTCTCTTATTTGAATTTTCAGCAGCGAAATTAGGTTTCCCATTGTTTGATAATATCAATTTTACACTAATCGTAATTGCTCGATGATGTAAATCTTCACTTACTAATTGATCAATCTTTAACATATTGCAATAAACAAGACTGGCGAACACTTTATTTTAAACGATTCCAACAAATTTTCAAAGATTTCCAAAATTTCTGGGAATGTCAAAAATTCTGTATCGCCAATAAGTTTACAGATTTCTAGGGATTTAAACGGTCTTTTCTACAGTTTTTTAAAAAAACTTAAATCGAAATTTTCAATTTGACTTACATTCAAGACATTCCAAATGATTTCTGCTTATTTAATTGAATTAGAACAATTTTCAATGATTTCAATAGATACAAAAATATTTGATCAAGATCAAACTTCTAGAAAACTTTAGTGAATAAAATAGATTTTATTTTAAAGGATTTTTATGGATTACAGAGATTCCCAGGGACATTAATAAATTTAAAAAACTCTCCAAGGATTTTTAATATTTCAAGCTATTTTAAAAGTTTGCACAGAATGTTATGACATTTCAAAGGTATTTAAAGAATTCTGAAGAATATTAAAAAATTTCAATGGATTTTAAACAATGTCCAGGAATATAATAAGGTTTAAAGTATTCTATTGAATCTCCAAGGATTTCAAAGATTTTGAGGGACTTTAACGATCTTTTTTTTAGAGGGAACTTCAATAAGTCTAATTTCTTTTACACTTAAATAGTCTTCAAATTATTTCTACTTATTTCATTGCATTATTATGATTTCCAAAGATTATAATGGGTTCTAAGGGATTTACACATGTTTCTACAAAACTATAACAGAATTTAAATAATTAATAGTTCAATAATAATCAATTAAAAAGTATTTTTAATATTTTCAATTATTTCACAAGATTCCAAACAAATTTTTAAAATGTTTAGGAATGTCAAAGAAATTTGTAGGTTTTCCAAAAACTTCAAGGGATTTTAAGACATTTTAAAGAATTAAACAATATTTGAAGGATTGTATTGAATCTCCAAATAATTTCAAGATTTCAAGAGACTTAAAAAGTATTGTTTAGAAAATTTCGAAGTATAAGTTTCATTTAATTTACATTTCAGGAATTTTTTATTATTTCTACTTATTTCAATGTATTATTACAATTTCTAAGGATTTCAATACATTCTTAGGGATGTCAATAAATTTCTAGAGAGGATTAAAGAATTTTTTTTTTATAATTAATAAAGAATTTCAGAGAATTTTGTTGTCTTCAAATATTGCAAACAATTCAAAGAGAAATTTCGAAATTTCTACAAATGTCAAAGTGTTTTCTATTATTTATAAAGAATTCAAGGAATTTCATGGAATTTTACAAGATTTAAAGAATTTTATGAATTCTTCAAAAATTTTAAGATTTTCAGTGATTTAAATGGTCTTTCCGGATAAAGTTAGAGAATATATTTTTTTATTAATTAATTTTAAAGGATTTTAAAGATTTTAAGTTATTTTAAAAATTTGTAGGATTTTGATGGTTTATAGGGTTTCAAACTTTTTTTTTACAGAAATTGAATTAGAATACATTTGAAGATTCTAAAAAATTGGTAGAAAACTTTACGGAGTGAAAAAATTGTATTTTAAAGATTTTCAACCGATTTTAACGTTTGCAAGGTTTATGATGTAATTAAAAAATATTCAAAGGATTTTCAAGTTTTTAAGTAATTTTTAAATATTCCAAAGGGTATCAAAAGATTCAAAAAATTTCAACAAGTTTATAGGGTTTCCAAAGATTTCATGGAATCTAAAAAAATGTGACACGACTTAAGTTTTGACATGGTGTCCCCGATGGAATCAACTTTTTTCTCTATTAGTAATAAGCCTTCTTCGGATACTCATTTAAATGTTTCCCTCGGTGATCCTAGTCTTTCTCATTGTAATAGCGAGCGAGGAAAGCGTTTGCACTTAGCACAGATAAATGCGAGATCACTTCTTCCTAAAATAAGTGTAATTACAGACATCATCCATCTGTATAACATCGATATTCTTGTGATCTCAGAAACTTGGCTACGTCCAGATGTCCCCGACTCTGCGATATTAATTAAGGATTTTAATCTAGAACGGGCTGATCGTAAAAGCCACAAGGTGACGAGAGGTGGTGGGGTCGCGATTTATATTAAAGATGATCTTAGCTACGAGTCTGTATATAATAACCAGACCCCATTTTTAACTGATGTACCCGATGACATCCCAGTGGACCTATGCTTAGTTATACTTAAATTTAAGAAAACAGGTCTCGCAATTATAGGAGTTTATAGAAGTCCAAATGTGGCGCTATCTTGGGAAAGTGATTTGGAAGAGGCCTTGACTCATGCCATCTGTGAATCAAATCACATGGTTTGCCTGGGAGATTTTAATATCAATGCGGCGGACATCTCACACACATGCTGGCCTAGGTTACTTCACATATCACGCTCTCTATCGCTCAGGCAGGTTATCAAAGAACCGACCCGCTCGGACTCGATTTTAGACCTTATCTTTGTAAGCGACGATCTCCTCCTTTTAGATTCGGGAGTGGCCAAGCTATCAAGAGAATTCGACCATGACTTGATTTTCTGCGACATAAACCTAGATCTATCTACGAGACCGAGTGTATACCGCGTAGGTAGGGACTTTAAGCGAGTAGATCAAACAGCATTCAACGAGGCAGCTAGTCAGGCGGACTGGGCCAGTATATTAAACCTCTCTTCATTAGACGAGAAGGTGGACCGATTTTCTCAAATAACGTTAAACCTTATTAACAGGTTCTGCCCGCTACGTCGCTTTAGAATAGCTAGACCCAGGCCGCCTTGGTTCTCCGACAATGTAAAGATAATTGCTCGGGCCAGGGACATAGCTCGTTCAAAATGGCGCACTTCAAAAACTGTCATTGATAGAGATAAATATGTGCTTCTCCGTAACTTCGCAACTAGCTCCCTCCGGTGCGAAAAAAGCGTGTATCTGTCTAGCCTCTCAGATAGGCCTTCTTCTAAACACATGTGGGAAAAGGTAAACCTGGCAAGTGTCTGGTCAGGACAAAGACAGTTTTCTTGGGGTGATCTTCCTATGGACCCCACTAGCAATAATGACTTCTTTATAGATACCATACCATCAGCAGTAGCCTCAGAGACACTAATCCGCGACCTTCAGTCATCCGCTAGCAACATTTCACCTAACTCCCAGAATACTTTCGTGTTCAAGGAAATTGACCTTAGTTATTTGTGTCACGCTATGAAATCATTCACTTCGACAGCTACGGCATCGGATGGCATTAATACTTCTTCAGTTTATCTTTGTGTACCCTCATGCCTTCCTGCATTATTAAATATCACGAATACCTCGTTAAGGCAGGCAAAGTTTCCCTCGGCATAGGGATCAGGTATTGTTCGTCCTCTTCCTAAATGCGATAGTCCGAAAACATTTGGCGACTTACATCCAATAACTATTCTGCCTTACCTTTCGAAAGTATTAGAGAAGATCTGTCTTCAACAGCTGACCCCCTTCATCGACAATAACAAAGTGTTACCTCTAAATCAGTCGGGGTTTAGAAAGGGTTTTTCGGCTGCAACAACGCTTCTTTAAGTGTCGGATGAGATAGGTAGGTCCTTGGACTGTGCAGAGGTAACTCTTCTGGCCATGCTGGATTTATCTCGGGCTTTCAAGACCCTTGATCATAGGTTGCTCTTGGAAAAATTAGAATCTATAGGAGTAAGGGAGACATCTCTTGCTTGGTTCAGAGGATTTCTCTGTAATAGAAGTCAACGAGTCGCAGTTTCTAGCTCTCAGTCTACACTTATGTCCCCACGCAGAGCAGTTAATAGGGGAGTTCCTCAGGGGGCAGGATAGAAGCGATCTCCAGGGGCAGAATTAAAATAACCATACATATGTATGCAGATGATACACAGCTGTACATCCGTTGTAAGCGAGATGATATTAATGAGGGAGCTGCCATCTTAAACGCGGTCTTAGACCATATTTGCTGGCTGGGCAGAGGACCGTGCGCTGGTCATTAATCTGACAAAATCTGTAATTCTACCAATAGGCAGTTTAGATTGTGACCACCTTCCTAATTTCTCAATAAATGGTACTCAACTCTCCATTGTCTCGCAGTCGAAAAATCTTGGGCTTATCATGCAATCGGATTGGAGATTTGAAGAGCAAGTATCTAAGAAAGTCCATGCAGCTTATATACGTCTACGAAAATTGTTTCCATTTCGTCGCGCTCTCCCTACTAGTACTAAACTCCTTTTGTGCGAATCGCTAATCTTGTCTCTTTTTGATTATGCATATTCGAGCTTTGGGCCTTTTCTGAGTACGCCGCTGAAGGCGGGAATTCAGAGAGTGCAAAACTCCTGCCTAAGATTCGCATTCGGTATAAGAAAATTCGATCATATCACCCCTGCTTTTAGAGAATCTGGTTAGCTGAAAATGGATAAACGGTGGAGATTGCATTTCTGCGTTGTCGCGTTCAAAGTTTGGTCAACAGAGAGGCCGTCTTACCTACGAAATCTCATTTCCAGTGTGGAAGAAAATCGGGCGAGAAAGTCTCTTGTCACAAGATCGAACGGAAAATTTTCGGTCCCTTTAGCCCGCACAGCGAAGGCGGAAGCTACTTTCTCATGCTTAGCTCCTCATTTGTTAAACGATCTTAATGATCCTATTGATACGTATAGCGTGCAATCGGTCAGAAATGAAATGTATAAAAAATTGCGGGTGGTCCTCTGAATTCGTTGAGAACCTATCTTGTGGGAGAAAGCTAAACATCGGTGATCTATATACGTTCCCGTATTCTTCATCCCGTAATTTACAATTATAATTTACGAGTTACGAATGCACAGTATTATTATTTTTATTCATATTAATTTTCTATTTTTTGTTGTACTCAGTTGGTTAGCGTTAATAAGTAGTTATATAATAGTTAGCATTTAGGTTACATTGTAGAAGGTTAGGTTGTAAAGCAGCTAAGGCTGAACCTCGGCCTTTTATGTCCACTCGCCTATCTCTTTCTGTAAGCTAATGTATATATCTCGTGGAACATAATAAAGATCTATAAAAAACATTTCTGTGGCGAAATGTTGTCACAAGCTTATACTGCCCAATATGTCGAAGGCATTTTTGGTTAGAGTTGGATTTTTATTTGATCATTTTTGCACGGGGCTCTCCCGGTATATATCATCAGTCACGGA
>NC_046666.1:59450673-59456185 GCF_010883055.1 Belonocnema kinseyi
AAAACCAGGCTTTGTCCAATATGTCTGGGCAGACTGCTCACATCAGATCACTTGATTGCATTATAAAAATGCGTCCGTGACTGTTGATATATACCGGGACAGTCCCGTGAAAATTGATTAAATATTATTATTATTTTTATTATTATTAAGGGATACAATACGATTTCCAATTATTTCAAGGATTTGTAGGGATCTTGACAATTTCAAGCAATTTCTAGAAAAATTTAGGAAATAAACGAAAAGAATTTCATTTAAATGATTTCTACAGATTTTTAATTAATTCTTTATAGAAAAATCATTATAGGTCTATACTAAATTTCCTATACACTTTTTTCGTGAGTATAGTTTGCAATTTGGCTTGAAGGTCGCTTTTGTTCCTTCCGTCAATTTTAGTTTTTCACATTACTTCTTTTTTTAACTTTTTTAAATACTATAAATTTTCATTTACAATGTAATATAGTGAAAATATTTATTAGAAATACATTATCTGTCGTTAAGACCTGTAGATAAATGAGACTGAAAACAATAATCTTGAGAGTGCATTTGTAGAGTAGCAAATCCCAGCATATCTTATTGAACTTATACAATATTTAAGGTTGTTGGAAATGGTGCAGTCCTAAAAAAAAGTGGCCTCACTCGAATTTTAAGACAGAATTATGAAGATAAATGTTGAGGAGCTTGCTATTTGAGTCTATGACCAAGTCCATGATCACCTTCCACGTAACTGACCCATTACACAGGAGGCACCTTTTGTTTATAAGCAGGCAAGGATTACGGAATTTAACTTTTTAATTTTTCAACGTAAGATTTAAAAATAATATATTTGAAATCAATGAGTTTTTACGATTCCACGCCTATTCAATTTGTCTTTGAAAGTTGAAAATTGTACATTCTGAATGTATTATTCTCAAATCACTAATTGCAAAATAGAATATTATTGCAAGTGCCTGAGACTCAGACTTCGAAATGTAGTTGTCCTTAATAATTATGGGATTAAGTATAGACTATAAACTTTTAAATCCTATAACAAAGACTTACTTTAGACAGGAAGTTCCAAATAGTGTAATCTACCCATTGCCGTAGATATAAATTTATTGTTGTCCTGAAGTGGGTTTCATTCTTTCCCAAAATTGAATTCTTAAAATACAGTGTGGCCTTTCAACACAATTATGATGAAATTAGGTTTTGTGTAGAAAAGCTTCTACCCCGCCCATTTTTATTGGCCCAATAGCCTATCTTATGATAACCCTAATGAAAATGCCTCGACTTGAGTTCGACTTGAATTTCCCCCAATTAAGACATGCTGAAGTTGAAAAGGTCGACATGAGCATGTCTCACTTTTGAGACGGAGCCAGAATTCAATTCATGTCCAGCGGACAAGTTTCTATATATTGAACACATAAATTTATCTCTTGAGTAGAATTTTTATGACTCGAACATGTGCGGTTTATAACTTTGAGTGTATATCTGTCCTAACAAGAAGAGTCATTCTGACTGTCATAAAAGCTAAACTTTGTTAACGATTAAACAATCTCGTACATTTTTATTCAATATATATATATATATATATATATCATCATACATACATACATTAAATCAACTCATTTACTGATTTTCATTTGTACTATACTTGTTTGACGATGATACCGAAAATGTTGTTTGCTTTTGCATATTTCTAATGGCTTACACATTTTTCATCCATCAATTTTAATCTCATTTATGAGCCGGAAAAAGTTTGAACATCTTAGCCAAGACAGGGCTTGTGTTGAGACAACTAGACGTCGTCTTAGACAAGACAAGGCTAGACTTGAGACCAGTAAACACCGTCTCACTTGTCGTGGCCATAAAAGTAAGACGAAGGCCTATGTCTGGACTCTGTTTTGAGACGCAGCCAGACATCGATGTCTTGGAGACGAACTCAAAACATAACCAAGTCGAAGCATTTTTACTCGGGAAACTATCGCCATTCTCACGTTGATTGATCATCTTAAACGGGATACCTTTGTTCATAAACAGGCCCAAGTGGCGAAATCTGCAATTTTTACAATTACATGAATAAATAATTTTGATAAGAAAGATCAAAATTTGGCAAGCAATGATATTATTGCTCAAATAAAACTGTTCAAATTTTACACTTCTGTAAACAAATTACATATGCCAGCAATAAAAAAAGGTAGATTTCGAGTATCTGATTCTGAGATTACCAATTTCAAAATTATTTATTTTTTGAAGTTTGACATTTTTACCTGCTTACTTACAAAAGTCTTTTACTAATCGTACACCGACCTCCGTTTCATAGAGTATAGACCATTGTAACGCTTATTCTAAGTGCATGTTTTTAATGGCTGAACCAAAATATATAATTTGTATCATTTTTTCGAAGTAACAAATTTTTACAAAAAATTTAGGAAATTTTTTTTGATCTGTCACACAGTCTAAATATATTAAAAAATCACGCAAATTATCATAAGTTTTATTGTTGTTAATATTTTGTAACAACTGATTGAAAAAAATAAAATTGAATTTTATGTTTTATCTAAATTCTACATGCTAAGATCCGAGCTAAGATCTTAAATTTAGTCATCCCCGAAGAAAATCAGAATAAATCAAAAGATGGCGAAATATGGGTCCAAACAGTATAATTTTCTTTGTTTTTCTTATCTTTTAACTACTGAAATCAAAAAAAGGAAACTATACCATAGAAAATTCGATTATTAGTTCCTATCAAAAGCCAATTTTCCAAACCTGTGAAATTGTTACCTCAAAATTCTTGAGCAATTTCTCCTGAATTGGCTAACTTTTTTAGATCAAATATTTTTCAAACGCACTTATAATATCAATATCTCGGGATTAAATTTTATTTTCTATTGGAAACAAATTTTTAAATTTTTATTGCAATCCGCAGCCGAGTTTGTTCGTTTCTATAAGATCAGAAAAATTTCCAATTTCTACCTGGTTTTCTTACTTCCATAACATTGCCGTTTTATTCACGACTTTTTCAATCATAGTTTCGACTCATTCAGATTTTTTTCTGAAAATGAAAAAATGTTCTATTTTTTCTGAAGAAGTATTTCCCCTAACAACATTTTTAAATATTCCTTAAGGGGTTTTCTACTACCAATATTTTTTTTCAAGCTTATGTTTCTGCCTTATCGAAAATCTTATTTTCAGAAAATCATAGAGCCAAACAAAATGTCAGTCTCGATGTGTTTTGTTAGAATGAACAACTTTTGGACTCATGGTAGTGTTATATTCCAAATTAAAAAAAAATGTTTTCTTTGTAAGAAATAATGTAATTTTTGGTTACGTTTCTATGTAGCTATTGAATAATCAAGAATGTTAATCGAAAGTTAGATTAAACAAGGAAAATAGTTTGTTTCTTTAAAAAATTTAAAAACGATATCTGTAGGTTATGGTAGGTCATGAAAGGTTATTAATTTAGGCAATCGATGAGTCTCGAAGACGCAAACAAATATATCATATAAATTACAGTTGTATTGCAAATATAAAAAAAGTTGTCCC
This sequence comes from Belonocnema kinseyi, assembly GCF_010883055.1. Lineage (NCBI taxonomy): Eukaryota > Metazoa > Arthropoda > Insecta > Hymenoptera > Cynipidae > Belonocnema > Belonocnema kinseyi. The sequence goes on from NC_046666.1 coordinate 59,454,196, forward strand.
TATATCAACAAGTTGAACATTATATTTTTTAAATTTGTAAATCGGTATTGTTAGATCATAAGAGGTTATAAAAGGTTCATCAATGGGTCATTCAACGTGTCTCAAAGATGCGAAAAAATATGTCAAGTGCAGTCATGTAGTATTCCTAATAATAATAAAGTTTTTCTTATGTAAACAGAAGACAGACATTTCTTTGAAACTTCATAAATCATAAATCGATGCGTCTGAAGGTCGCAAACAAATATACTTCATGTGGTACTGTCATATTTTGTACATAAAAAAGGTTCTTCTCATATAAACAGAATAAACTATTTCTTTAAAATTTTATAAATTAGTATCGGTAGGTCATAAGAAAACTAATTTTTTTCATTTGAAACTACAAATGTAAAAAGGAAAAACTTCCAAATGGCCGATCTAGCTCGAAATCCTATTAGACCTGGATATCAGTCGGAGCTACAATGTCTCCGAATCTAAAAATTTTTATTTTCGAACTCCTGGGGACGAATTATATCGAAATATCTAAAAAGTTTTATTTGAGCATTCAGATAATTTGGAACCTCCCTCTATAAGGATGTAATAGATCATGTTTTATAGATTTAGATTATCGGCATTTTTATTCAAAGTTGAATTTCTAATCAACGGAAATCTGCACACTATGTACTTTTCACTATGTGATCATACATCAGTCTTTGTTAGATTTCGTGCACAATTTCCCAAATTACCATGCAGGCAATTCGCAAAGCGTTATTTCAATAGAAATTTGTATAATTTTGCATCTAGAATAACGCTATAGCAGTAAGACAGAAACGCCAATGGGGCTTTCAGGAGATGCGTTCCATTTGGGTCAGATATATTCGTCTATCTCACGAATATCCGCAATTCTCTTGTATTGTATAGCTCCAAGCACGAATAACGAAAAGGTGAGGTTCTCCGGGCGGATGCGCGGCATATTGAAAATCGATTAGAATATCTACGTCTTGCTAAATAAATATGTATTTGTAATTCTACGTGTCGGTATATATGCGCTTATATTCGTAGTTGCCGCATCGGCAAGCGGATATAATGCGAAACCATGGACGTGTCTTCGCTGGAAATATACATATACTCTCTATTTGGAATTAATATCAAAATGCTAGTCAAGCAGCGTGAAAATATAATAACAACGAAAATCTATAGAATAGCCATTATGAACCTAATTTCATATTCAAATTCCTAATTATTAAATTTATTATTGATTCACTTTACTAACAGGGGATTCTGTTTTATATTTGAATATTTCAATAAACTAACATTGATTAGTTCTTGCAATAAAATAATGAAGCTTTAAAAATTAAAGTAGAGAAGGCGAAATGAGTGGTGGGAAAGTTAGGGAAATAATGGGGGACCCGTTCATTCCTCGGAACGGTAAAAATTAAGAAAGGTAAAATTTCAGAATGGGTTATAATACATAATGGTAAAACTTAGGAATAGCAAAAAGTAGGAAAGAGCAATAAGTCGGAAATCCAAAACTCTGAAAGGTATTTCTTCGGAAACCAAAGAAGCGGAATGGGTGAAAATTCAGAAGCGTTAAAATTAGGAGGGTGAAAAATTAGGAAAGTAGAAAAATTCGGAATTGTTAATAAATATACCTATTAGCAGATGTATAATTTTTCCTCTCTGTATATTTACTTATTCCTAATTGTTCCCCCTCCTTATTTTAAGGTTTCCGAATTTTTACCCATTCCGCTTCTTTGGTTTCCGAATAAATACTATTCAGAGTTTTGGATTTCTGATTTATTCCTTTTTCCGAATTTTTGGTATTCCTAAGTTGTACCATTATGTATTATGACCCATTCTGAAATTTTACCTTTCTTAAATTTTATCCGTACCGAAAAATGAACGGGTGCCAATAATGGGGGGTAGGGGATAGGAGATTTGGGTGAGTAGGGGAAGTGGGGAGAAATAAGAGGTGGTGAAGTACAAGAAATAAGGGGAGGGGACTTAAAGGGAA
>NC_046666.1:59456285-59482560 GCF_010883055.1 Belonocnema kinseyi
GTAGAAGTGTGGGGAAATAAGGGACTGGAAGTGAAAATAAATGGGGGGGGAAATTAGGGGAAGGAAAGTAAAGGAAGGAAAATTTTACCTGGGAAAGTGAAGTAAGGGTAAGCAGGGGCAGAAGAAGCTTATTAAGGGAGGTGAAGGGGTGAAGTAAGGGGAGAGGAGGGGAATTATGAAATACATTTGTTTTTAAGATTGCTTGCTTATAGAGGAAATTTTTCAACGATAAAATTTTTCGAACTTCATTTTTTAATATTTTCACATAATTCGATCTCAGTAGTTGAAAAATAAGGTATTTAAAATATGCCGGTGAGTGGTTTGTATATCAGCGATACTCTTTTTCTGATAAATCGAATATGATTTTCTATTTCTTATCAATAAAGATTGAAGTTGATCAATTAAATATTCTGAGCAGAAAAAGAGTGAATTTGAGAAATTTGACATTTTTCTTATTTCATTTTTTTGAACATACTACTATCGGCGAGAAAACTATAGGCATCTGCCTTTGAAGCTTCACAACTCAGTCAAGAAAAATGCTAGCGCAACAAAAGGAAAGTCATTTAAAATCTGAAAGTGTTCTACGTTAATGAGCTTCAAGACGTTTATGTAAAAAAATTTTTGTGCTTGGCAGACTGAAAAATGTAAAAAAAAGTAAGGATTTTTGGGTACATTTAACAATAGTCAAGTTTAGAGCATTATTTCTTATACAAGGGGCGATGGGAAAAATTTGAAAAAATTCATAATTATGAGGAAAACTGTTATGAACCAGTTGCAGTTTAGAAATTTAAAAAATAATAAAAATTGTTGCTTAAAAGTACAAAAATGTGCAACTATATTATCTTCAGTTCCAATACAGATATTAAAGCGATTGAAACTGTAAACTGTAATGCATAGGCTCTGTTTTTATTTTCAATCGCCCGTAAGAATGTGTTAAGTCTTATTTTTGGTGAAAATCGCGATATTTTTAGACATTTTTTTGTTGGGAAACAAGTGACAGAAAGCATGGGGGGCCCGTTTTTTTTACTGCCGACCGCTGGTCCATTTCTTTGACCCGTAGCCAGGTGCCATCCAAACATTCAGAACTAGGGGCCGAAGAATGGCACCAGCGGTCGGCAGTAAAACAAAAAAAGGGCTCCCCCTGCTTTCTGTCACTTGTTTTCCAGAAAAAAATGTCTAAAAATATCGCGATTTTCACAAAAAATAAGACTTAATACATCCTTCCGGGTGAATGAAAATAAATACAGAGCCTAACAATTACAGGTTGCAGTTTGAATCGCTTTAATATCTGTATCAGAACTGTAGATAATATAGTTGCATATTTTTGTACTTTTAAGCAACAATTTTTATCGTTTTTTAAATTTCTTGACTGCAACTGGTTCACAACAGTTTTCCTCATACTCATGAATTTTTGCAAATTTTTTCCATCGCCCCTTATATAAGAAATAATGCTCTAAACTTGACTGTTCTTAAATGTACCCAAAAATCCTTACCTTTATTTTACATTTTGCAGTCGGCTAAGCACAAAATTTTTTTTACATAAACCTCTTTAAGCTCATTAACGTAGAACACTTTCAGCTTTTAAATGACTGTTTTTTTGTTGCGCTAACATTTTTTTTGACTGAGTTGTTAAGCTTCAAAGGCAGATGCCTATAGTTTTCTCGCTGATAGTAGGCCCTGTCTGCTAATCTTTTTTTAAGCGCGGGTTGGTATTTGATTAATATAAATCGATAAGATGTTAATGACTATCCCTATACAAAAATTTGTAACCTTGAGGCTTTTTCAATTTCTTAATTTTTCATATATACGTAAGTAATTTTTTTGTAATATTGGCAACACAGCAACATAATAAGTATTAAATTTATTTACATTGCAAGATGAATCAGTTGAGGTATTAATAAACTCTCTATGACTAAAAAATGTTATAATATGTTCAGATTTTAAAATTTATTTTCAAAATGTCCTGACTTCTCTGATTTTTCCCTGTTCAATTTTTTTCCTTAAACATTAATATTCAAATGCCAATATTGTACCCTTGTAACATTATAAACACATAATTTTTTATAAACGGTATGAAAAAGATTCAGACTAAAATTTAAATTTATTAAATTAATTTAGTTGTTATAACCAAAAATGATTACTTTTGTACTATAAAAGATAAATTTTCAATCCAAAAGGACGAATTCACCATAAAAAGTTGAATTTTCAACAATAAATATTCATGTTTAACAAGATAGTTGAAATTTTAACAAAATAATAAAATTTTTAAGAAAGTATTCGAGTTTGTAACCCATATGTTCAATTTACAACCTAATAAACAAATTTGTAATCTACAAAAATTAAGCTTCAATGAAAAACAGTTGCATTTTCATTCCAATAACTGAGTTTTTGGATAAACAGTTAAATTATTAACCTACAACTATAACTAAACACAGTTGAATTTTCAGTCAAATAATTAAATATTGAAGCCAAAAAGACCAAATTTGTATATACAGTTGAATTTGGAACCCGAGAAGTTGTATTTTCAAAAAAAAGATAATTTTCAAACATTAAAAAATCTAATAGTTTACAGCTCAGTTATAAAAAGTTTGTTAATAAAATATTCCGATTCTCAACCAAATGACTGAATATTCAACAAGATAGTTGAATTGTTAATTAAATAGGTAAATTTCTAGTGCAGAAAATTGAATAGGACAAACTTAGAAAAAAATGTATATATAAACATAAATTCTAAAAAAAAGTTATAGTTGATGTTTTATATAAGAAAATTAAATTTCTACCAAGAGAGACGAATTTTACACGAAATATATGCATTTTTAATCAATTAATTGAATTTTTAAACAAATAGTTGAATAATAAACTAAAAAATAGAAATTTCTATCAAAAATGGAAAAGTTAATTTTTAGACAAAAAAAAGAGAGAAATTTAATTTCAGCAAGAAATCTAATTTTCAACAAAACAATCAAATTTTCAACCGAACATATGAATTTGTAACTAAAATTTTGAAAATTCCAACGAAAAGGACGAATCTTAATCTAAAAAAGATCGATTTTCAACCAAAAATGAAAAACCTACATTTTCATTATAAAATCAATGAAAAGCCGATAAAAAAAATTTTCAACAAAATAGTTATTTCGACCTAAGAGATAAAATTTCAACCAAGAAAATTTACTTTTAATAAAGTACTTCAACAAATAAATTATTTCTTTACAGAGTAGTTCAACTTTCAACCAAGTAGTTCAGTTTTCAAGCAAAGAAAAACTTTTAACGAATTATTCAAAAGTATATATTTTAATTCAAAAATATATTAATTTTAAATAAAAAACATTTGAACTAAACAAAAAACGAGCAATTTTCAACAAAATAGTTGAATCCTCAACCAAGAATGATTTCTGATGATTTTTCAACAACAGAATTAAAAACTTCATTATAAAAATTTTCTAATTTTCTCCTCATCAATTTGTCAATTTCATCTCTCATAAACGTAATAAAAACAAGTTTCACATTACAGTTGAAAATTTTCAAATTTATTATCCTCACCAGTTATTTAAAGTGCCTCTTTGAAGAAATCTCCTGTCTTCCACAAAAATGTTTGGAAAATCCCTGACTTTACCCTAATTTGTCGGTTTCCCCTGACCTACGGCATCCTGGCCTCCTAATTCGAGATGCTCGTTTACCGAAAGTTCTTGCACTTTTCCCTTACGGAAAATTAAGCTAATAAAGAGAACAAAGTTGATGTATGTGGAAGATGGTAGGTAGATCTTTGTAAAAAGATCAAGATTGGAATATTTTAGATTGAGATTAATCACATCTGACTCAATCTGTAATAAGTATTGCTCCCATGAGAAGAAAATGTAAAACATTTACCATAAAGGTATCTATATGTTTCAATAAAACTTAACATTAAATTTATACTCAATTATATATTTTTTTCTTTTCAGAGTACATGCTTCATATTAATAACCTCTGCTTTAATTTAGATAGTCTCTTCCTCTTTAAATCTTCTGCTTTCGCGACTTGTTTGCGACGTCCTGCGGCATTAAAAATTCAGTGAAGCTAGGATCGTGGAATAATGTTCTCTCCTCGGCATAGGAAGTGCAGCGCTAGTAAAGCGGGCATCAGAATGAAAATAAGCTGCGCGGTCGCGACGATGGATCTGCGTAGAGATGAGAAAAAGGGCTTGGTTAACCGTGTCAATTTTGCCTTTATACCTGGTGGCACGCGTGAGCAAAGTGCGAGCAATAAATTCCAAGCCGTTTACGGCTAGTGATTTAGTGGGCTCGAGCGAGGAAGGTGGATCCGGTGGAAGCCAGAGCGCCTCCTGTAAATTCCCCTAATGAAAGTCCCTGGGGGATGTTTCAGGATCGTATTAAACCTGGAGAAGCTGCTAAAGGACCTTTTCTAGTTCCCAAGACACATGCGCGCATCTCCGGTCGGTCCTTGATTGCCGTCGTTTATACCTGGTGCGGACGGACCAGGATCTTCTTCCTTATTAAAAGTCTGCGTAAAGACTAAAGATTCCTTTCCCGTTCGTCTTTCGTCTTTCGTCTGTCGCCTTTGTCGCTGCGACGAGCAGGAATTCCATTGTCTCAAAACCCTCTTTTTATAGACACTCCCTTTTTCTTTTAGTTAAGTGCACTCAATTTCGAGTTCTTAAAAACCTTAAGGGCTTTAAGCTACTGAGCTGCTGATTTTAGACTTTCAGAGGAGCAAAGGGAAAAAGAGCTTTTTAGTCAAAAGATATTCAGCCACTGTCAAAGTGATTTGAAGAAATATCTGCGAAAAATAATTTTGAGAATTTTTTAGACATCGCACAGTGGAGAAAAAATAACTTTTTTTGTGCAACATAATGTACAGCCCACAAGTATTGAGTGATTTGGATGCAAAAAATTGACAAAATCCTTATTTTAAAATTGCTTAAAATGTGTGTGCGCGTGTGATTAATAAAGTTCGTAGAGATATGGCTGAGACAAGTTCAATAATACCACTAGTTTTTTTTAAACACGTTTTTTATAAATAAACAAATATGATGAAAAAAGAGGCCTTTCTATTTTACATTTCCGGTGCTTTTTAATAAGAGGAACAGATTACAGATATTCCATCATGACACGATAAACTATAAAATTATTAAACAATTATTTTCTGCAATAGTTCTTACGATTATTCTTGTTAATATTATAAAAAAATTGAATAAACACATGCATTATTCAGGCATTGTTAATCGGCGCAAAATTAGTTTTTTTTTTTAATGCGAGTCCTTTTGATTGGGAACTTCATGATAAATAATTATAGCAAAAATCATAAAAAATTGATGAATTTTCAGTTTTCAAAAACTTTAAGAGTCATAAGCTACTGAGCTGCCGCATTCGGACTTTCAGAAAAGCAAACAAAAAAGAGCTTTAGAGTCCAAAGATATTAGGCCAATTTTAGGGTGCAAAGAAATATTTGTTAAAAATCATTTCGTGAATTTCCTGAACATCGCACAGTGGGAAAAAGTGACTTTTTTTAGTTCCAAATAACGTACAACTCGCAAGTATTGACCCCTTTGGACGCAACAAATTGAAAAGAAGATAAAGAAATTTCAAAGAAAGTTGTCGAGTCTGATTTTTAAATTGAATTTTCGTGAAATTTTTTTATAAATAAACAAATATAAAAAAATAATAAATTTGTTTCTGTTTAACGTTCCTATTGCTCGTCAATAATAGGGAAATTGTTGTAATCGTCTAGATTTCCTAGATTTATATTACTTACATAGATTCCATCACGATACAATAAACAAAAAAACCTTTTAAACAAATCATTTGTTCGAAAGTGTGTTTTATATTATTTACAATGATTTTACATTTCTCAAGGATATATTTCAAGAAATTTCGATAAAAAAAATATTATGATGGAGACAATTTCTCTTACGATTATTCTTGTTAATATTATAAACAAATTTAATAAACAGATGCAATATTCAGGAATTTGTCAGTAGAGAAATAAATTGTGTTTTTTTTTTTCAATCCGAGTCCTTTTGATTGAAAACTTCATGATAAATAATTATAGAAAAATTCATATCAAATTGAAAAATGTTGAGTTCTTAAAACCCTTAAGAACCATAAGCTACTGAGCTGCCGATTGCAGACTTTCAGAGGAGCAAAGGAAAAAATAGATTTTGTGTCAAAAGATATTTGGCAAATGTTAGAGTGGTCAAAAGAAATATCTGTGAAAAATCATTTCGGGAATTTTCTGGACATTACACAGTAAGGAAAAAATGACTTTTTTCTTTTAAATAACGTACAGCTCGCAAGTATTGACAGATTTGGACGCAATAAATTGAAAAGAGCTGAAGAAATTTTAAAGAAAGTTGTCGAGCCTGATTTTATATTTAGTTAAAATACTTTTTTGATAAATAAACATATATGACAACAAATGACATTTTTTCTATTTAAGGTTACTTGTGCTCGTCAATAATAGGAAAATTGTTGTAATCGCCTAGGTTTCCTGTATTTATATTACTTTCAGATATTCCATCATGTTACAATAAATAAAACAAAATTATAAACTAGTCATTTGTTGGAATTGTGTTTTATATTATTTTTAATCATTTAACATTTTTCAAGAATATATTACAAGAAATTTAGATGGAAATAATATTTTGGTGGGACAATTATTTCTCTTAAGATTATTTTTGTTAATATTATAAAAAATTTAATAAACACATGCATTATTCAGGCATTCATCGGCGAAATTTTTTTTTTCATTGCGAGTCCTTTTAATTAAAAACTTCGTGATAATTATAACAACATTTATAATAAGTTCAAAAATTCCGTGTTTCTAAAAACCTTAAGGGCTTTAAGCGACCAGGCTACTAATTTCAGATATTCAGAAGAGCAAAGGCAAAATAAGCATAACGTAAAAAGATATTCCGACAATGTTCCAGTGGTTCAAAGAAATATCTGTGAAAAATCATTTTGCGTCCAATTACAATTATTGATCGATTTTTACAAAATAAATTGCAAAAAAGTGATAATTTTTTCTATTTGACGCTGCCGGTGTTCTTTAGTAATAGGAAAATTGTTTCAATGTCCTAAGTTTCATAGATTTACATTACTTAAAAATATTTAATTATGAAACAATAAATATACAAAAATTATAAATCAATTATTTTTTGAATATGTGTTTTCTATTATTTTCAATTAGTTCAAGTTTTTTAAGCTGTATTGAAATTTTGGATAAAAGAATATTATAATCGAGATAATTTCTCTTAATATTATTTTTGTTATATTATAAAGCTTAATAAAAAAATGCATTATTCGGGTATTATTTGACAGATTTTTTTTCGATGATAGTTTTTTAACTAGTAACCTCATTACGGTTTCAGTGAAATTCATAATTTATTGATCAATTCTATGATTTTTTTAAGCAAACACAATAAACAAGTACATTATTCAGGCACTTCTCAAAGAAAAAATGGTTTTCTCCAATACCAGTCTTTTTGATCGGGAACTTCACGATAGATTTAGCGAAATTGATAATAAGATGATAAATTATATATTTTTTCAAACTAATTTAATTGAAAAATGAATTATTCGGACATCTGGGAACTTTACGATAATTTCAGCAACATTCATAATTAGTTGATTGAAAAACAATGTTTTTCTTGAAAAATGCTTAAATAATACATTTGCTTATTAATTTGTTTAAAGAAGGCGTATGGCTTTTGAGCCGCTGAATTCGAATATGGCCTCAAAATGTGTCCTACACGTCTCAGTTTTCCCCTAGGTGCAAAAAGTAGGGAAAATTTTAAGGATTTCTGGTCACATAGGCCATACAACAAATTTCTGCACGAGGCAATTGACTAGGCTACCCTTATCAATTTTGAGCCGCTGAATCCAAATCTGTCCTTAGAATTGATCTTGCCCGCTTAAGTTTCCCCCTATATGCAGAAAATAAGGAAAACTAGGGATAACTTGCACGTTATTTTGATAATACCAGTATACGCGAAAAAAGGTATATCGATATTATATTCTTAAGTGCAACGACTTTTTACGTACGACGGCTTTTTCGGATTTTTTATATTTACACGGGAAAAAATAACAAAAACCTAATATCGTTTACAGTTTTGCAGGCTAAATCAGTCACTTGTCCCGTGTAGACAATTTTTTTTGGTGGGCTTGTGTGACCAGAAATTCCCTAGGATTTTCCCTACATTTTGCATCTAGAGAGAAAATGGAGCAAACCTTAAAATTTGGGGTTCATCTTTAGATTTAGCACGTAAAACTGCAAAGGATATGGCATTTTTTCTCCCGTACTAATCTATATATAATGAAAAGGACCTTCAGTTTCCCTGGAATCACCCAAGCTAGGAAAAACATAAGGCACACTAGAGAATTTCTATGTACAAATTAAGTCCCTAAAAGTCGCGGCACTTCAAAATATAACATCCATCTATCTATTTTCGCGAATAAAGGTATTATCAAATTAACGTCCATAAGATTCCTAGGTTTTTGCTTATTTTCTGCATTTAGAGGAAAACTGAAACGGAGACGAGAAGTTCTGAGTCACGATTTGGATTCAGCGACTCAAAATCCATAAGGGTAGCCTCGTCACTTGTTTCGTGAAGGCAAATTTTTTGTATGCCCTCTGTGACCAAAAAATCTCTAGGCTTTTCCCTACTTTTCGCATATAGGGAGAAAATGGTAGAAGCTCGAAAAAATTGGTAGTAATTTCTTTAAACAATTTTGTTCGAAAATTCGTTTTTTTCCTTAAAAATTATTACTATTGGTCAAGTGGAATATTTATTAACACTAATTCATTCATTTTCCATTGTTTAAACAAATGAAATTTCTTATAATAATTTTTGTATTAAAAATTATTCATATTTCTTCAGTGGAATATTTATCAACATTGTTTGATTCATTTTTTTTAAAATATTTTTTAATGAATATTATTACTTAAATATTCCATTTGTTTAAATAGTTGAAAATTAATGAACTAATGTTTATAAATATTCGACTAGACCAAGAGCAATAATTTTTAGGGAAAAAAAGAATTTGAAAAAAATTATTTAAGCATATTCCATTAGTTTAAACAATTAAAAATTAATGAACTAATGTTATTAAATATGTTAGTAGACTAATAGTAATAATTTTAAGGAAAAAAACAAATTTTCGAAAAAAATTATTTGAACAAATTCCATCTATTCATTAATTGAAAATTAATTAATTAATGATACTAGATATTTCACTAGACCAGTATTAATCATTTTAAGTAAAAAAAAAGACCGGAATACAGTACTCAATTTATCGATTTTATGAAGAATTAACATTTTTTCTTTTAAGGATAGTTTTCAGGTACTCGTGGGGGTGTGTAGGGGTGTAAAATCCATTTGTCTAATAATTGAAATTCTTGCTTGGATAATTCTCTACAGGCACCCATACTTTTCCGTCACATTTTTTTAAACTCGAAAAAGTTGTTCCAAAAATTAAAAACATTTTTCATGGGAAATTTTAAGTCAAAAACCGGCGCCTGTTAAAATCAAAAAATAAAATAATAAAAAATAAGGGAATTTCTTTTTTCGGATTTAGAAATAAATGGGAGGGAAGGTCATTGCCCTCTAAAACAAAAAAGCGTTTTTGAGCCACCCTGATGCACATCCAATAGTTCACAATAATTGAATTGTTAAAAAATGTTTCCTGTGCGCGATTAAAAAAGCCCCTAAACATATTGCTGAGCCAAATCCAACTATGTTCTTGGTTTTTTGATAGGACGATTAGTTTTCTCTAAATAAATTTCGCAAATTTCGAATCAATATGTAAAACATTCAGGGACGTAAAATTGCAACGGGTCGTCTTGCACGAAACAGTCCACGGTCTCAGATGGCGGGGATTCTTCTCGAACTTCGAGACTAGATTATTATTATAACCGAAGGCAGGAACAAATAACGCGGAATCCCTTTCCACCGAAAACAATGAATATTACGGGGTGAATTTCCTATAACGGGTGAACCAGAAACGCGTCGTGATTTATGCGTGTAAACAGCTGCAATTTTCACTGAGATTAAATTTCCTTCGTCGCATCCATTTCCACATTTATCAACGTTCTTGGCTATTTGTTTTTTCCTAAATAGCTTAATTTCATACTACAATTTTTCTGAATAAATATTGCGCAATCGAGCGTACAAATATTGCAATTACACATTAAGAAAAAATTTTATATTCTTAATAAAATATACTATTGAATCAACGAACCTCATTCAAAAGCAGTTATTTTATTAATTCGAATCATGCGCATACTACAGAATGTATAGCATTACTTTTACAGAAGTGAGAGTTAAAAAGAGATATTGAAGGAATCGTGTTTGCATCTTTACTGACCCAAGTTTTCCAATATATGATTATTTAAAAAAAAAACTGTTGTTATGTAACTTGTGCCTTCTCTAAACATCGGTTCAGTTTTTCTTCAATTGGCGTATGCGACTAATATACTGACCACCAAAAAATCTAACTGGTAGATTTGTTTTTCAATTGCTCGGCGCCTTTCTACTACAGTATTTCTGCAGATTTCTCAATAATATTTTAGATAGTTAAATATATAAAATGAATAAATACTATAAAGTATTTAGATTAGGGTTTAATTATAATCTACTCACATTAAAATTTTAAATCAACTTTTGAAAAAATCAATTCGTTTTTTCACTGTGAATTTAACTACGTAAAAAACTCATTTATCATAAAAAGATATAAATAGAGCCTTTTTTAAGTACAAAGATATTAAACTGAATAGTGATGCTGTACAATCATTCTGTACTATACACATTTTAACTAAGGAAATATCTGCTTTTAAACAAGTTTTAATGATTCAATAATATATCTATTGTAAATGCAGCATTTTTCTCGCAGTGCAGTATATGCAGTTGATGAATTGGATCCTGAAAGTGGACGCTTTTATGCAAATTTCGTACCTTTTACTCGACCAGCAGATTGATTATCTTTGGTTGAAAATCCAACTATTTTTTGCTAAGAAAGAAATTAAAACTTCAATTATTTTTTTGAATATCCAAAAATTCTGCCAGTCATTCGTTTCAGATGAAAACTAAATTTTTGGTAGAAAATTCATATTTGCGGCTTGAAAGTTTAATTCTTTTGTAGGAAATTAGTATTTTGTCCTCAAAATGAAAAAATTTGGTTGAATTTTTCGTTTCATGACTTCTCTCTCTCTCTCATAACATGTTTATTATTTGGGTAAAAATTGAACTCCGTTGTTCAAAATTAATTTTTTGTTATAGTTATAGTATCTACTATTGAAACATTCTCATTTTTTAGTGGAAAATAATGATTTTTAGTTGAAAATTCATCTTTATGGTGACAAATTTAACTACTTGGTTTAAAATTAAACTGTTTCATAAATTCATCCTTTGGACTGATGATTAATCATTTTAGTAACAAAATTACGACTTTGGTTGCAAATTTAATTATTTTGTTGAACATTCGATAATTTTATTAAAAATTTACTCTTTTTGTTCGAACATTTAACTGTTTTGTTGCTAATGTTTATTTTTTCATGAAAATTTAACTGCTTGGTTGTAAGTTGCATTCATTTGATAAAATTTTTTTTGTTAAAGATTCATAATTTTAGTTGGAAATATATCTGTTTAGTTGAACAGTTAACTACTTTGTTAAAAATTCGTTGTTCAATGAAATATAGTTATTTTTTAAATTAAAAATTAACCTACTCAATTTTTGGTTATAAACTTATGTTTTTAGATAAAAATTCAACTATTTAGTAGAGAATTCATTTAATTTGGTAAAAATTCATCTTTTTTGTTAGAAAATTAATGTTTGCAGTGAAAAATTCAGCATCTTACGAGTATTAATCGTAAAAAATGTTTTTTCGAATTGCAAGAACTTGAAATTGTAACAAAAAAGTTGGAAAAAATGGAAAAATTACTTTTAGGAACAAAAATATTTTTGTAAAATCTATGAAACATAGAATCATGAATCTTCTATGTAATCTCCTCAACATATATATTTATTTAACTTTTATTCTGATTTGCCAACAGATAAGATGTTTTCAAATTTATCCAACTTTTTTATTAAAACTTCAAGTTCTTGAAATTCAAAAAAAATTTTTTACGTTTAATACTCGTAAGCTGTTGTGATACGGTGAAAAAAATCTTTAAAATGAGCCCAATAACATTGAAAAAGGTTGAATATTTCAGAAGTTATTGAAAATTTAAGAAAACATTGAAATTTACACTATTTTTGCAATATCTACTTGAAAACTAGACATATAGGCTTCACCCTGGGCTTATTTTAGACAGAATTTCGAAAACAATCAAACTTTTAAAGAGACATTTTTTTAGTTCCGGTATAATTAAAGCGATGAATACAAAAAAACAAGATTTTTCTAAGTGAACCCAAAGTTTTGACCGGCAGTGTATGTATATGTTACAATTTTTTTGTTCGTAGCAAATAAATGTTCTTTGTTGAAAATTCCTCTTTATAATAGGAAAAATGTATCTATTTGATTTGAAGTTGAACTCCTTTGTTATAAATTCATTTTTTTAGTTGATGATTTATAATTTTGCTTAAAATTCATGTCTTTGGTCAAATCCTTAATTTTTTTAAATTCTTTTTTAAGTTAAAAATTATTTTTTACCTGAAAATTAATTTGTTGAATTACTAATTTAACTATGCCACTTGGCGTTGAAAATTTATCTCTTAGGTTCAAAATGTACCTATTTGGTTCAAAATTGATATTTTTTAGTTAAAATTTCAATTATGTTAAAAATTAATATATTTTATTGGTAACTCTGCGTTTTCTAGAACATTTCCAATTGGTCTTATACTCCTGAATGAAAATGCTTCGACTTGAGTTCGACTTGAATTTCCCCCAATCAAGACATGTTGAAATCGAAAAGTACGATTTGAGTATGGCTTCGTTTTGAAACGGAACCAGACTTTAATTTATGTTTTGGAGACAACTTTTTATGTCTTACAATTTTTTTTTTTAAGAAAAGTTTTAGAAGTTATACTCGCTTAGACCCACCTATTCTGAATTTTCAAATTAGAAATAACTAATTTAATATTTACAAACTTTTCAGTCATCAATTTCAATCTCATTTATGAGCCAAAAAAGGATTGATAATCTCAGCCAAGACAAGGCTCGTCTTGAGTCAAGTAAACGTCGTCTTAGCCAGGACAAGGCTTGACTTATGAGACGAAATCAAGGCATAACCAAGTCGAAATCAAGTCGAAGCATTTTTACTTGGGCTGCTGTAAATCTTCCGTTAGCGGTAGTTGGATCTAAGTAAAATGTGGAAAAACAGTTTTATGAATTAATTAATTTTTCTGAACTATGAAGATTTATCAGGACTATACTCTTTTTAGATTATAAACTATAAAAATAAACCTTGTTGCCGACCCATGTTATACATATCGTCGTCTAATTTGATATGGTAAGCTTTCCCACAATCCATGTTACATAAGCTATAAAATTACTATCCCATTATTAAAATGTTCCAGGAACTTGCGCCTTCCTCTCATCATTAAGTCTGTTTGTCTTCTTCTTCCGCACACTTTCACAGGTGGAGAAGTAAAATACCCTTTGTCACGTTAAGGTCCGTTTGCCAGTGCTAATCGATATAGCCCACTCGCTGTAGTTACGAGGCTCAAGCAAACGAACTTATTCGACCCTGCAAAATATTATTATGCGCCCCAATGAATTCGATCAGTTTCCGACATTGCATAAACTGTCAACCGCAGGAAGGTGCGAGTGAGAAAGGTTGTAGTGGAAGGGGGAGAAACAATCCTGAAGGAGAGAGAGTGACGGGGTGTAAAGGGGGAGCATTATTGGACGGTTTAGCTTATCGACTGTGGGTAAATACAATAACAGATCACAACATGGGATGAGCTGACACTGGTTTATGTAAGTACCTGCAGACAGTAAGGAATTAATTACATTACAAGTGCAGGATCTAGGTTCATCAACACTTGAAAAGATCAAGGGCGTGTGAATATATGTGACGTGACAATTACATTTTATTATACTAGGTGGCTTTATCATTATGAAAATTATTTAAACTACTGTTGAAAATTATCTACACTGAGAACAATATTTGGTTGACTGAACAAAAATTTGGTTGTCCCAAACAAAGTAATTGTTCACTATAGAAGCAACAAAACTATTTTTTTAGCTAGTCAAATGATTTTGTTGAAGCGTTTAATTAAACTAACCAAAAAATTTGGTTAGTACTACCATTTTTTTAGATTGAACAAACTTATTTGGTTAAATTAACTAAATATTTGTTAGATCGCCACAATGATTGTTTAGACTTGGCCAAAATATTGTAGAGTTTATATAAAATATATAATATTTACTGTATGAGAAAAAAACTAGAAGGATAAAATGTATTAATTCAATAAAATGTGTTTGATTTGTACAAAAATCGTTTAAGACATCCTAACGTTTTCAGCCATCCTAACGGTTTCCGAAACAAACACATTTCTGTTTTTTCAACTTTATTTTCTTTGGTAGAAATACAAACCATATTAGCGATAAAAATGCAGAGAGTTTATTTTCGCTCGAATCCACCATATTGAAAAAGTTTTCAGCTGCTCTTCATGAGTAGAAGGAGAGCGCTTGCGCGGCTGCTTGTTTGGTACGCTCAACAAAGTTCTTTGGTACACTCAAAAAAAGTGCTTAAGAAACTTTTTTCTTTGAGCCAAATAAATTATTTTGTAACTCCAATTCTTTTTTTGTTAGTCCTAATCAAAGGTAGGGGGATTCGGCGTTCCCAAAAACTTATATATGCATTTTTTAGAATTTTGTCGACTTTTTTATGATTTGACCTTTAAATGACCTTGACTTTGATTTGATTGGAGTCAAAGGACCTCGGATTCGGATTCAGCGACCCCAAAAACCTATGGATGTATTTTTCTGGTCTGTTCATCGGCTCTTTTACAGTTTGACCTTTAAATGACCTTGGGCCCGAAGTGACAGAGGTAAATGGACCTCGTATTCGGAATCAATGATCCCAAAAACCCCAGGATACTCTAGTCAAGTCTGGTAATTAAGCTTGCATATTTTGTATTTCCTTACCCTGCACATAAATAATTAATAAAACCACCCTCTCCACCTTCCTTAAGGGAGAGGGGCGTAGAAAGGCTAAAAATTTCGAATAAGAGTGAAGGTGGTTCATAGAGAATTCATATTGTACTTTATTAAGCAAATACAATTTTGACTGTGTCGAATCTTTCCAAAAACATTGTATGCAAGCGGTGAAGTTTTCATTTTTTGTAGGGGCGGTGAGTGTAAATAGGGGGAGGGGTCCATTAAGGGTCGAGTTGTCTTCTTATTTTTAGTAGACACTGTAGGAATTTTTCTCCAATTTTTTGGCCCAAATCTTATTTGGGCCAAAAACTTGGAAAGCTTGGGGAAAAGCTTGGGGAAAGCTTGGGGAATTCCAGGTTTTTATATTTTGAAAATAATATACCATGTGAGACGTTTTGTAAAAGAATTAAAAAATATCTCGAATTTTTTATGTTAAATTAAACTTCTAGCATCACCTAAGAACGTTGTAGAAAACATCTTAAATTTATACTACATATTCTTCGAAGTTTTATATTTAATTCAATCTGATAAAACTCAAAAATCTTCATGGGTTTCCGGGATATGACTGAAAATGTACAAGCGTGAATTCTGAGATTTTGTACCTTATCTTTAACTCGTTCTGTGACATAGAAATCTTATAGAAACAACTTAAATTGACATGCGGTTAACTTTAAAATCTTATTTTTATCTTAAGCAAATGGGATTTAAAAATCTCAATGGGTTTCCGAGATATGACTAAAAATGTCCAAGCGGGTCTGCGTCCAGTTTTCTTTCGGGACTTAAGCGGCGACCGACAGCGGGGAATGCCGACTGGAACTTGACGTAGAGACTCTTGGACGTTTTTAGTCATATCTTGGGCACCTATTAAGATTTTTTCAGTCTTATCGGCTTCAATTAATTATGAGACACTCAAAAATATGTACCATGAATTGAAGATTTTTTCTACGACTTTCCTAGATGATGCTAAGAGTTGAAGTCAAGGTACAAAATTCGAGAAATTCCGGAATTTTTTTTATTTCTCACGTAGTATATTCTGTTTAAAATAGGGTTGAATTAAGGCGAAGGTGAAGCAGCCGACCGCCTGCTCCTCCTACGATCGCAGGGCGCGGAGAGTGACAAGCGAGGGCGCCAAATGAAGGTGCCAAGCAAGCCAAATTAGCTTCCGCCTGCAGTTTAAAATGAACTTCGTTCGCCTCTGGTTAAAACTTAAAAAAAGACATCTCGCACTTGAATTTTCATTGGGTTTAAATAGTATAATTGTATTCGTTTTGACCTTGGAATGTAATTGAGCACACGGCTTTAGTGCTCGGGCTAAAATCGAATGAATAAATATAAAGTATTTAAACAAAACAAAAATTTCAGCACAATATATTAATTTTTTCAATTATAAAGCCTCTGAATAGACGTGAATGATTCTTTTAAACGAAATTTCTAATTAAGCGCAGTTAGAATTGAGAAATTAGAAAACTTATAACTTCAAAAACGTTAACATTTTTTTTATTATATTACTGTAATAATTAAAATGTCAAAATAATACAACCAAGGTTACTTTCAAAGAAGGGAAAATAAAAATGAAAGTGAAAAAATGCAAAATTCTCCTTCCCCTGTTCTTATGCAACTTTTAATAAAGTTTGGGAATTCCGCAAAAGATGGCCATGGCCTTTCAGCGGTACAGTTGAATAATAACTTTGTAAGTTTGAAAATCACTTTCATATTTCACACTTTACACTGTTTCCTTCGTTTCCCTATGTTTCCCTTCTTTGAAAATGGTCTTATTTCTTTCCCGAATATTTAAAAGTAAAATCCCCCTTTTCTTGTGTTTGGCTTACATGCGAACTGAGTTATAAGGAACCAATAAGAAAATCCAGTTATTTTTGGAGAAAAGTTATATTTTGGAGTGAAAAGCATACTAATATATTTTCATTTCGGAATTCATCTTGGTTCTTTAAAAATTATATTATATAGTTAAAAATTAAACTATATTGTTAAAAATTCCTATAGTTTTTGAGGAAAATTAATTTCTTCAACTGAAAATTTAATTTTTCTTAAATTAAATTTTTCATTTATTTCATTTAATACCATTTTAGAAAAAATTCTTTTTTAATTAAAAATGTCTCTGCACTCTAAATTTTAATCATTAAAAATGTTGATTGATTTCATTTAGTGTCTCAATTCTAGCTACAAATCAGTAGTTTTTACTGATAAATCAGTACGTGTTACTGATACATTAGTAAAAGAATAACTCTTTTCAGTGGGGGACTGGGTACCCAGGGGCGCGCCCAGGGATCCAATACAGGGGGCGACTCCTAAAAGAAAGGTCGTCGAAGAAAAGGAAAAACTGTTTCTAAGGAGTATAACGTGAACGTATTATATGTGTCTAAACTTGACCCCCTCCCCCCCAGACTGTCATGACAGCTTTTTGAATTTTTTTGAAAAATCGAAAATTTAAATTTTGATCAAACAAAAAAATATTAAAAATAAAACATCCTGTTTCGTGTTATAACTATGCAAGTTAGTAAAAAAGATTAATTAAAAAAATGTTGCATCAATAAGAAAATGAAAAACTGGTTAATCGCGTTTTAATAGGATGCATAGTTTATGTTTCATTCATTAAAAAACAACATTAAAAGTAAAAAAAAAATAAATTTTTGGAGCAAAAGACACAAAATACGAAAAAAAATGGACGAAATTTATTCACCCACAAAAAAGCTCCAAATTCGTTATTAATCATTTTTATGGAACGCGTTGTTTTTATTTTAGGCTTCATTTTATTCTTTAAAAAAACATTAAAAATAAAAAATTACAATTTTAATAACAAAATAGTTTATTTATAGAAGGAGAACTCTATAAATTATAAAAACAAGACAGTTAAAATATGTCTGTTTGAATCCCGGGTGGAAATTTAAGTCGAAAGCTGGCCATTCTACGGCTAGAGAGCACGGCTTTAAGCCGGGAGCGCTGGCCAGAGAGTGGCCATGGAGCATGACCGGGCGCTGGCCGGGGAGCCCGATCGTGGCCCGGACGGGATCAATTGGCGCTTTACTAGATTTAAATGATTCGGGTTTCAATTGTATGAAGAGCATCTGTCACTGAATTAGGGGATCAATTTGATTCTTTTTTACTGCAGAATTGGAGCATATTAATATATGAAATTCCATACGCCCAGCACACAAAAAACATTTACTATTTTCACGTAGTCGTTGAGAGACAAAAAAAGGATTTAAAAAATAAATATTAGATGATTGCGAGTATTTTCACTTTAAATTGTTACAAATAAAATTTCCAACGCTACGGGGTAACGAACATACATATCTATACCTAAATCTAACGCCTAGCAGTCGGGAGTGCTAACCACTGCGCTAATCCGACAAGTTGAAACTCGTTGAAAAAGCCATCCTCATAAGCTACAGTTCAAAAAAGTTAAAGTACTAAATTTTAATTTCTGTTTTTCTAATTATTTATTAATACGCGACCTTATGTAAATATAAAATACACGAACTTTTAACAGGAATAACAATAAAATACTTTTTAAATAAATAATTTAAATCGATGACAATTTTTCTTCACGTGATATTTTGTACAACATTTCAGATTGATAAAAAAAGTTAAATTTTTTCCGAACATTTTCAATTTTTCATAAAGATGGAATTATAAATTTAGTATCTGTATAATGTTTTTTGCCGTCATTAATTTATAGTTTTATTATAATCTCTATTTGAAAATGTTTACTATACATTTATCACGATTCGAGATTTGTATACACATCCATTTCTTAATGAAATCAGAAAAAGTAATTAAGTTATAAATAGAGTTTAACAATTTTATTATTGCCAATTAGCGCTCGGCCAGCTACCGCCTGATCATTCGATCATAAGATTTGCCCGATCAGAGCCCAGTCAGCCCCCGACTGACTGGCTATTTCCACACAGGATACCCATGCATATAATGAATTGTAATAATATAAATTGATGGACACGATACATTTTTCAGGGTAGCTGAGGATAAAATTTAGAGCAAAATAAGGGAAAAAATATTAAATAATTCATTATATATCAAATTTGTACTTTATTTTGCAATAACTCAATAAGCAATGGGCCGAGATACAAAAATAAATATAATATACATTTGATATAATAGAGTTGAACATAAAGTAGAAAAGTTCGCATTTTGAAAAAATCGAGGGCGAAGCACAAGATACGTGTTGAGAATGTGTTCGTTAAAGCCGAAAGAGCTTTAACAAGAGATAATTCGCAATCACCAGATTATAGTTTTGTCGATGCTTTGACTTTTAATTTTAAAAAGTTTGTGCACAATTGTGGGGAAGTACAAGGTCCGAGCATGCAGCGTGAAGTAAATACATTATCGAGCGCAAAGCGCAAGAACCAAAACTCGCGCATCTTAGACTCGTTGCAATTTGAAAGCGAGAAGAATGTGCCCGCGCAGCGGGCAGATTATTTTTCATCTAAGAGTTCATCCAAGTCTTAATTTTTTTTTTCATGTTTCTTATTATTGTTTTAGAATGAAAAACTTTGACATCATATAGACTGCAAGTTTTCAAGTATTTTTGCCGCAAAGATTGAAGCTTTGATTTAAATAAGTAATTCATATTAATAACATTAAAAATTACGAAAAAAGTTAAAATTATAATAAAATAACAATTATTATAGTAAAGTATAGCAAAATATAATAATTTTTACAATTTCCATAATAATGAAATGTATCTTTTCAGCCGAACTCTTGAAATGTAAGCTAATAACTTATTTTAGAGAAAATTTTGACTAATAAGTAGTCACTTTAACATAAAAATTGAGTTTCGGCTTAATAATTACTGAAATAATTAAATATAGCCAATAATCAGTCAAGCTTTTGTAATAAATAAAATGAGTTCCTCCCTTTCATATTTGTAAGCGATAATGGAGTCATACTTTGTACGTAAATAAGTTAATCTGGAAACTCCCTCAAGGTATGTAAAGGCGCCATAGAAAGTTAACATATGTAAAAAAAACAATATATTAGCGGGCGCCCTCAAAATTCATCTAGGTGTCCTATACACTATTAATCAATAAAGATATTATGAATTGCATCAGAAACAATTGAATTTGAAATTCCGTAATAAAGCTGATGACAAGAATATTCCTTTCACTTTTACTGTTTTATTATGAATAATTTATTCCTCATTTGAAAAATATTTTTTCGAATAGAAACCATTAGAGAATTTTATAGGAATAATATTTAATAATAATAATAATAGGAAAAAATTGGAAGACACTTTTTACTTTACTGGTATTACTTATATGAGTACAAGTATAAATCGTGTACATTCTTTTCACTCTTTCCATTGCAATCTAACATGTATTAATTTGTTTAAACATTATGATTTTTTTGGGGCGCCTTGGCATGGCTTAGGGGGCGCCAACCAAGGAGGTGCAGCCAGAAAACCCTGACTGCGCTCCCATGCCAGTCCGCCACTGACTGTTTTATAGCTAGAATTGAGCTACTGATTGAAATTAGTAAACAATTTAACTAATTCAAATTTAGGTAGTCTTTTTTTAATTTATGTGTTTTCTTCAGCATTCGTCTTTTTGGTTGAAAGTTCAACTATTTTGTTAAATCTTGTACTCTTTTGTTAAAAAATAGAATTTTTGTTGTTAAAGATGCATTATTTTAGCTGAAAATTAACGTTTTTGTTAAAGATTAATATTTTTGTTATAAGTTCAACTGTTTTTCAGATAATTCATTTTTCGGCTTTGAAAATTAAACACTAATCTTTTCCATAAAAAACTTAACTCTTTGATTTAAAACTAAACTGCATTGTTGATAATTGATTGTTTTTTGGTTACAAACTAATTCTTCTCTTTGAATGGATTGAACTGGTTGATTTGAAAATTTAACTATTTTATTGAAAATACATGTATTTTGTTGAAGATTCATATTATTATAGAAAATTTATCTTCTCGGTAGGAAATTTATGTTTGTAGGTTAAAAATTATGGTACTTGGTTGGTAATTCAACTATTTTGTGAAGAAATTTTTCCGTTTGGATTGAAACTATATATTTGATGGTAGAAAACTCATCTTCCTTGGTTTAGAATTTGTCTTTCTACGTTTAACATGTCCTTTTTTTGTTAATAATTCATCACTTTTGCATAACAGTTCCACTTTTTGGATGCTAACCCGAGTAAAAATGCTTCGACTTGAGTTTGACTTGAATTTCCCCTAATCGAGACATGCTCAAGTCGAAAGGGTCAACTTGAGCATGTCTCAGTTTTGAGACGGAGCCAGACTTCAATTTATGACTTAGAGACAATTTTGTATGTCTTGAAGACATAAATTTAACTCTTGAGTTGTATTTTTATGACTCAAACAGGTGCGACTTATAACTTCGAGCATATACCTGCATTAAATTATTCCAGGGTGAAGATAATTCAATGTCTTCTTAAATGTTCAATACCTTCCGAAATAATCAACATTTAAAAATGTTATTGTGCTTATTTTGGAGCTATTTCTTCACCGTATAACAACAGCTTATGAGTATAAATCTTAACAATTTCTTATCACATTGCAAGAACTTAGAGTTTTAGCAACAAAGTTCGAAAAATTGAAATATTCTTTGTGGTAACAATGTTTTTGTAGTATATAAAAAAACCTATAATTAGGAAGTTTCTATGAATGATCTTTAAAATATAAATTTATTTAGTTTTTACTTTGATATGCATACTGATAAGATTGTTTCAAAATTTTCCAACTTTTTTGTCACAAATTCAAGATCTGTCAATCTAATAAGACATTTTTTACGATTTATACTTCTAATCTTTTCTTATACGGTGAATTAGTAGCTTCACATATAGCCCAAGAACATTGAAAAATTTTGATAATTTCGGAGGTAAGTAAACATTTAAGAAAACATTTAAATTTAACACTATTTTTACAATATCTAATTAAAAAATAGACAAATTGGCTTCAACCTGACCAAAAAAGGGGTTTGCGAAGACACTGCCCCACCCCCTGTAACCCCTATCAATAATTTTAACCGAAATCAAATTGAACCAACTCGAAATCAAGCCGATGTATTTTTAGTCGGGTATTGATTAATTTCAATATTAAAAGTACGTGTGGACAGGTTCCAAACTGAAAAATATGGATTTCCGATTTTAGGAAATTGGGATAAATAAAGTGGAAACAATAAAGTGAGCAGTGAACTGCAAAGTCCGAGGTGGTTGTTTCGCGTTGTCGATTCTTGATGAATGTTTTTCCAGTGGTTCGAAAATAGCCGAGGCTCGTCGTGTGCGGTTCTTCTATTTTCCGAAGAGACCGGATGTATATCACTCAGCGGCTCAGACATATTGACACTTTCCCGTAGCAGAGCTGAAGTACGGCATGCCTTATTAAACTCCCCGGCTAAATTATGGCAGCCACCGCCGAATAGCTCCACTAGGGTGACTAACCGAACTTCAAGAGTACTCACCCAAAACTGAAAAGAGCTTTGCCTACCACAGTAAACACTTTGGGTACAAAGAAAACTTTATCAAAAGAAAAAGTACTCTTTCAGAATCTTTAGACAATCCTTCCGGACAATCAGTTCAATAGAGACACGACGGAAGATGAAAAAGGAAAGAAAAAGTTTTTTAGATTCCTTTGAACTTGAAACTCTATCTCATTTCTCAATCGTTTTCTTCTGCAGATTTGTCATATTAAATATGCGCGGTTCGTAATATTGTCTTGAAAAAATTATAATTACTTGCTGCAGTGACGGGTAAGTTACTTTTTAAAGGGAAGTAAAGTCGGGGTATAAAGCCGGAAAAAAAAGTGAAGGACCCTTTCTTTTTTAAAAATAAATCTCTAAAAAAATCTCTGAATTGTTGAATGAAAAGAATTCAACGTTGTAATTACTTTCATTTTAACATTTTTTTTATTGGTTAGAGGGCAAAACATCTCTAAAGGTGGGTTTTTCGATCTCCGTTTTCAAACGTCGACTTTCACCTGTTCCCAGAATGAGAGGGAACTGAGGAAAAATGTAACAAAATTCTTAGGTATTTTTTAAACATTCTTTAATGCAATAAAATTTCCAAAATTGTGAATGATTCAATAATTTACTTTTTACAGGGATTTATTTATAGGTACATTATCTTTCTAAAAAATGTCGATAGAAAGCCGTTGACATAAGTAACTCCAGAAACAGTTCGACTCCGGTCAACATATGTGAGTGAAGGAAGTGTTAGTGTTACTTTTGTCATTGAAAGATTACTCATTTGCTACAACTTTTTCTGCTGTGCCTTCCACGTGTCGAGACTGATTAAGTTCACAAATATTCAAAATGATATTTCTTGCGTAAGAGCTCTTTATCATGAATTTAATTATAAATTGCACCCCATTACATAACTGCGCATGTGGAGACATTAATCCGCTTCCAATTTTCATTTGTTTTCAAGATAATTGTGAATAAATCTCCGTAAAAAATTAATGGCTGAATATTTTAGAATTTCGAAAAACGTATCACATGAAAGAATTTCCAAAGAATCTCTGTGCATTTTTTAGAGATTTCTCAGGTCGACGCTTAAAAAAAGGTGGTTGACAAACCGTTTTTTTTACACTTTGCTCTCTCCCTATTCACATAAAATTTTCAAGATAAAAGTGATCATATCGTTAAATTTCACAGACTTTCAAGAGGCTTTCAGGTTTTGCTTATTATTTGTGCACCTTTTGTAATCACAAAAGAAAGATATAAAGCTTATTCTAAAAAAAGGGTAGTAAAGCTTCAAACATGAAAAATTAGTTTTTTACCATAAAAGATGAATTCTCAATTTTAAAGGGTAAATATTTCATTTAAAAATTAGATTTTCAACAAAATAATCAAATTTTCAACGAACAAAGATAAATTTTTAAACAAACAGCTTAATTTTTAACAAAACAATGCAAGCTTCTACCTAATAGAAGAATTTTTAACCTACAAAGATTAATTTTCAACCAAGAAGATTAGTTTGGATGAAAAGATATCAGATGTTGCGCGGGACAGTGTGACAAATGGAAATGTGGGTGTTGATTATTCGTTTTTGTCAATTTCGAAAGTGACGCAATATCAGCGCATTTGAAATCCAATTCGAAGAGATCATTATACATCTTTATATTGCAATTTAGGTTATTTGGAGATATCATCAGGTAGTAGATCAGTAGCAAGTGTTCACTGGGGGGTTGATTATGGTTTTTTTCTTAATTTTAAAAGTTGCGCATATGAGCGCATTTGAAATCCTATACGAAGAAACAATTATAAATTTATATACTGCAATTTCAGTTATTTAGAGATATCATCAAATAGTGGATCGTAACAAGTGTTAGTGAGCGGGTTGATTATGGTTTTTTGTAAATTTTGAAAGTGGTGCATATGAGCGAAATTTGAAACCACATGGGAAAGTCACGTGATCAATCCGAATTGAAAACTTTTTATATTGTTCGTCATCATTCGTAAAATTTAGTTACCTCCATATCGTGGGCAATTTTCAAGATTGTCAAAAAATAATTTATGGCGCATATGAGCGCATTCAAAGACGAATGAATCCATGTTCGCAACTTCACATTGCACATCACTGTTGAAGGTTTAGCACCTCCCCATTTTGATCGCTAATAACACGGTTATCAATGCGGCGAAAATTTTTTTCTGTATGGCGCATATGAGCGCATTTGAATCCTTATAGAAAACTCTCTTTATCAATGCGGATTGCAAACTTTTTATTTGGTTGGTCATCATTTCGTAAAATTTTTTTACATCTATATCTTGGGCAATTTTAAAGATTAAAAAAAAAAAAATGATGGCGTATATGAGCGCATTTAAAACCCCATAGGAAACTCCCTTCATCAATGCGGATTGCAAGCTTTTTATTTTGTTGGCCATCACGTCGTAAAATTTTATTATCTCCATGACTTGGGCAATTTTCAAAATTCTAAAATAAAAATTATGGCGCATATGAGCGCATTTGAAGATGAAAGAATCCATTTCCTCGACCTTATATTGCACGTAGCTCTTGAAGATTTAACACCTGCTCTACACTGATCCTCCCTCCAAAATATATCTTTATTAATTAGCGGCGCATTTCAGCGTATTTGAAGTCATGAAAGATAGGTATGATGAATTTGGAAAAATGTTATTAGATTAGAAAAATCACGCCACCCCCCCCCCCCCCCCCCCCCCCTTGATCGCTGATAACTCCGTTATCAATGTAATGCAAAATTTTTGTCGATGGCGCATATAAGCGCATTTGAAGATCTTCAAGATCATGTGATTTAAATTTTGATTTTTCAAATGGGGGGATAGCGTGACGCTGCCCCATCCCCCGCGTAACAACTGATATAACTCCTACAATTTTTTGGCGCAAAAATTGTAATCGGTGACGCATTTGAGCGCATTTGGAACGCAACTCAGTGGGCTATAGAAAACTCAAACATGAAGTGTAGGGAGTGGGGGGGGGGGTGCTGGTGTAACTGACTTGTATCCACCAGTTGAATTCAACGAAAAAGACGAGGTTTTAACAAAGTAGTTGCATTTTCAAACAAATCGACGAATTTTCAACAAACAAGATTAATATTCTAACCAAATACATCAAGTAAAAGCAAAAGAATTAAGTTTTCAAACTAAAAATAGATTTTTTAATTGTTCAGTTAAAACTATCAATTTTCACAAAAAAGCGAATTTTCCATAATTTGAATTTATCTAAAAAAGATGAATGTTTAACAAAATAGTTGAATCCAAAACCAAAATGATAAATGTTCAATGAAAAAATTAATTTATTTATTAGATACGCGAATTTTTCAAAAAAATACATGAATTTTCTACCAAATAGTTGAATTTTCGACTTTTAAAACAAAAATATTTAACCAAAAATAACATAGCTACATTTTCAGATGGAAAAGTAATTATGGGCTAAAGAAATTGAATTTCCAACGAAACAGTTCAATATTCTACCAAATGATTAAAGTTTCAAGTCTAAAAGACAAATTTTCTACGGTACAACTAACTTTTGAACCCAAGAGTATCAATTTTTAAAAAATGTGTAAAAACCAATAGTTGTATTTTAACTTAAAATTAGGATTATTAGACAAAAAAAGTCATTTTTTACAAAGTAGTTTAACTTTAAACTAATTAGTTGACTTTTTTTCTACAATAAGAAAAATAATCCCTACCCATA
>NC_046666.1:59482660-59496412 GCF_010883055.1 Belonocnema kinseyi
TAACCAAAAAACATACATTTTCAAGCAAAAAGATTAATTTTGTACAAAAAAGACGAAGTTTTGAATAAAATAAAGAATCTGCAAAAAATTAATGTTCAGGAAAAGAGCTGAATTTTCAACTAAAAAGATGATTTTTTTACACAAAAAAAGACCAGTTTGCAATCCAATATTTGAATTTTCAAACAAAAATGGAATAGATAAACTTTCATTAAAGATATGTAATAAAGTAAATAAAAAAAAATCAACATAATAATAAAATTTTTAACCAGAAAGGTAAATATAAAACTATAAGAATGAATCATTGACCAAAAAAAATTAATTTAAACAAATTTTGTTTCGATTCTAACCAAGGAGTTGATTAAAAAAGATTTATAAACTAAAAATATAAAAGTCGATATTTTAACTATAAAGTACTTGAATTAAAAGGAAAAATGGAATTTCGCTCCAAATGATGCATTTTTAACAAAACAATTAAATATTTGACCTAAGAATACGTGGAATTTTGAAACAAATAGTGAAATTTGTATGAAAAAAAGATTCATTCTCAAGCGAACATATCATACTGGACTTTTAAACCAAAATGAGATTTTTAATCAAATTTTTTAATCAGATTTTTTAACCAAAGGAGACGCATTTGTAATTCAAAAAGACCAATTTTTAATCAAAAGAGTTGAATTCTTAATAAAGAAATATTTGTCAGTCAAAAGAATAAAAAATACAATCAAATTTTTGAATTTTTAAGACGAAAAGGTCAACTTTTTACAAAGGACTTGAATCTTTAATCCAAAAATATTAATTTTTAACCAAATAGTTAAATTTTGAAGCAAGAAAGTGAGTTCCCTATATACAAACGTCGATTTTTCAACAAACTGGATGAATTATTATCAACCAAATATTTGAATTTTAAATAAAAAATGGAGTAGTTCAATTATCTGTTGAAACAATTAATTTTCAACAAAATAGTTGAATTTTCAACCAAACTATCGGATGTTCAAAAGAAAGAAGATTAAACTTAAATAAAAGCGACTTATACTTTCAACCAAATAGTTAAATTCTAATGCCGAAAAGACAAAATGGTTATAAACAGTTCAATTTTCAACTGAAAATAATAAATTTTAAACAAAAAATGAAATAGATAAATCTTTAGTTCGAAAAATTATTTTTGACCCAAAAATGCACATATTCAACAAAATAGTTAAATTTTCAACTATAGTTATAAAAGTTCAACTAATAAAATATACTGTCACCAAAGCGATTCTAAAAAATATTAAAATATTCAACCAAAAAGTAATCTTTTTAACCAGTAGAGATGAAATCAGAGCCAAAAATATAATAGCAGACTTTTCAATTTAAACAAAATTAGCTTATTATTATGTATTCTATTAATTTTCAGTTTCAATTTATGCGAAAAATGAGAAGAAGAGCAAGAAGAACACTTTTTTCAAACAGATGAAGAAAGAAGATTTCTATAAGAAAGGGAAAAGGGCAACGATGGAAAGAGTGCGAAGTCTTTAGATGGCCAAGGAGTGGATAGTAGGGCTTGTCTTTTGCGACTTAGGATGATAAATATTCAGAGTATTGAAATAACACAATTTTAAATGGCATATATGGTATCCCATCGATTTTTATATTTGAAAAAATAATTTAAACGTAAGTTTTTGCTGTTTATTGACGATAGCATATTATTGTCTTAATATTCTACCATTCATTTATAACTCTTAAACATAGAAGCTTTTTGTAAAGCTGATAACTATCGTGTATAAATGATGCAAAGCCTGTAAATTCGTGTAGATTTTTATAGTTCTAAATTATTGTAGTTGTACTATATTGTAAAAAATAATCCCAAAAATTTGCAAGATGATCTAACTTTTTAAATTTTCATCCCAAAATAGCTAGTATACAGGCTCCGATACTAACGACAACAACGACAGACAGACACCATTGTAAAAACCTATTTTTTTCGGTTTCCGAGGGTCTCAAAAAGTGGAGATTAAAAAAATCAGCGATAATCGGGTTTTACATCAAAGTAATACCTACTTATTATGGTGAGAATGTAAAAATCGATTTCTGAATTTCGAAAACGTACTCAAAAAGCTCAGTCGTGCTTTCTCACCATCGAGTTAAGGCCTAGCATTACCGGGTGTTGTATATTTATCGTATAGCTCGCGCGTTCGTGTTTCCGGCATCAAGTTTATTTATGATACCCGCAGCACCAGAGTCGATGCTGCCGATGAATTTCAAGCATCGTGCTCCCGTGTTTTCTTCGACGCAATTCGGTCGATTATCAGAACCATGTTCTTCCTTTACTACCAGTTGTTCTGAAGACTACGTGGAAAAAATTTCAAAAAATCCAAGCAGCTTCTTAAAAAAAGAAAAAAAATCATTACATCCATCTTGACTTTAAGCCGTGTATTTTACAATCTTTTTTATCATGCTCTTATGCAATAAAAACACTGCTGGATTCTTTCAAGATAAAGCGGTAATGTCTCATAAGTTTCGGATATATTTGTCGATATCTGAAACCTGACAATCTTGAATATTCCTGACAATCCCATATTTTTTCTATGTCCTGTTAAAAAATGCTTCGACTTGAAATCGACTTGGTTATGTCTTGAGTTCGTCTCCAAGACATCGATGTCTGGTTGCGTCTCAAAACTGAGTCGAGACATAGGCCTTCGTCTTACTTTTATGGCCACGACAGGTAAAAAGAAGTTCACTTGTCTCAAGTCGAGCCTTGTCTTGGCTAAGATGACGTTTACTTGTCTTAAGACGAGCCTTGCCTTGGCTAAGATGATCAGCGTAAACTTGCCCTAATGCGAAACTTTTTCGGAGATTGAGATTAAAATTTATGAATGACAAATTTGTAAGTATTCAATTAGTTATTTTTAATTGAAAAATACAGAATCTGAGGGTCTGAAGTATTTCCAAAAAAAGGCAATTTCCCAACCAAATAAAAGAATTTTCATTTAAACTGATAAATCTTCAACCAAAAAAAAAATTCTTATTAAATGAGTGAAACATTCAGTCATGCAGTGCAATTTTTATACAAAAATGTAAAATGTAAAAATGTAATAGTTGATATTTTAACTGGAAACGATTTCAATTTAAAGTAAAGAATATTTGATTTAATTAAAAAATGACAAATTTTTAAGTAGAGTTAAATTTCCAACTAAGAAAGATTTTTCAGTGAAGAGTGAAAACAAATTTTAACAAAACATAAAAATTTCCAAACAAAAATGTCAATTTTTAAACAAAATATATGAATTTTTAATTAAAAAAGTTTTATTTCTAACAAAAATATAATAGTTACATTTTCAATTACAAATATTAATTCCCAAATAAAAAAACGAGTTTTCAGCATGATATTTAAATTTAGTAGTGCAAAGAAGGAAAATGATTATTTCAATCAAGTACAATAAATTACAATTGAGTACAATAATGCGAAAATCTCAACTGTTTTACAAAATTTGTGATCGCGTGTAAAATTGCTTAAAACTAACCAGTTTCCAGCTAAAACTCGCAGTTTTCAGTAGAATTAAATTGCCCTTTCCCACTGAAAAAAGTTAAAATTTGTACGAAATGAAAAATAAGTTACAAATACAAGGAACAAGGGTAAAATATTTGCCTAAATAATGTCAACTGCTGATATCTTTTTTATTTATGATTAAAAAATAATAATAAAAATAAACTTTGATGAACAATTTTCTCTTCTTGAGAATAGCAATCGACATTCATCAAAATTAAGATTATCGAATACAAGTTGTGGAGATCACTTTTTTACATTTCGCTTTAATTCGTTGTTCGCAGTCTTGACCGGGAATGTTCTAATAATTCCGAAGTTTTCAGGAAGTGTTTTGATTATACGTCGCAGTACTCATTAAGTTGGTTGTTAATTTTCTTATCTTAAAAGTAAAATCGTTCCCTCTTAGATTCCATGTTGACCTGTCTTCCATTTGTGGCGAATACTCAATTTATTCAAATATTCTTCAGACCACCTGGTCCAGAAATGTTGACGAATCTTCTTGAGATGTAGCCAACTGGACAGACTGTCGTTTGACATTTCAGTAAAGGTTACCACAAGTAAACTCTTCAATGCTTCACCAATAAATAAATGAACAGGTGGACATGGGAGTAAGGGAACGTGAATCAAGCATTCCTTTAATTTTAATAGCGAACGTATTAAATTCTTCAAAAGTTAACATTTGGTTGGAAACTACTAGTTTCAAAAACTGCTGATTCATAGATACTCCCGAAGTGAGGAGACAGAGGAAGAATAAAGTACCAAGGTATGGCTTGATTCGTTAAAGTTGACGTCTTGGTTGATGAGTTTCCGAAATTAAAAAAAACATAAAGTTCTCGCAGCTCATTGTGCGCTCCTATAATTTTTTTTTAATTTTCAGAGTAGATATTTGAAGGTTTACCACTGCGAGCAATGAATCGCTTTAATGCTGCAACGAAACCGTCACTAGTTATATTGCTAACGACACAAGATGAACGGCTTTAACGACGAGACAAACAAAAACGGCTACATAGACCTTCACGCAAACGGTTTAGAATTTTTTTCTCTTTGATGTAAAATGGACTGCAGTAGTTGACACCTACATTGGAGAACGGTCGATATTGGCATTGATCTAACACTTGGTAAATTGCCCATTGTATATTCCGATACCAATCTATTTACGCGAAAGCATCTTACGCATTTCCGAAATATTTTTCGTATTTAATTCCGTCAATCAGGGTACCAGAAATTACGTCACAACGCATGCAGTGTAGCCTGAATATCTGAGTGTTGGTTTTATTTATGATAAGAGTAGATAATTAAGCTTGTTGCATAATGGGATCGAGGAAGAAGAACTGGATATTTTTGTGAGAGTAATTTACTGTTATTTTGAATTTTCTTTCCTTTTTTTTAAATTTCAGATCTCTGCAGCAAATGCAACATTTTAAATCAATTTAATAATTTTTTTCTGCACTCGTTTCAATTTGTTATGAGAAGATTAATTGAGTAAAAGATGGCAATTTATAGAGTAAGGAGAAAGAAATTAAACTTTTTTATTCCAGGCATTCGTTTAAAGTATTCTGCTCAAGATTTGGCCAGTTGGTTTCATTTTTAAAAAGCTACTGTGATCCATTAAACCATTGTGTGTTTTTCAAAAATTCGTTTGGAGGCTAACCCTGTGATAATGCATCGGCTGGATTATCTCCTGTTCAAAGATGACTCCAGTTACATAGGATGGATTGATTTTAAATATCAGCGACACGATTTGATTCAGATATTTTCAGCAAATATGGCGAAGGTTGAATCCAATGCAATATAATAGTGGAATCCGACCACAATACTACTTTCTCGAAAGAAATTCCCGTGATAGTAGTGGTTTGCGTGATGAGCTTAGCACATAAATAGGACAACTCCAGTCATGGAAACGAAACAGTTTTCAATAATGCTATTCCCGATTTCACATAAAATTACTTTTAACTTATGTTTCCGGCAGAATCCATTGATCTTAAATAAATGAATGTTCCGTTGCGACTCTCATTAATTAGGACTTTTCTTTCAAAGAATTTTAATTTTAATCTAACTTTAAATGCCAAAAGCTTTTGCATAATTATTTTGCGTATAAAATTATTAGTTCTGACAGACCTGAATGATGAAAGA
Source organism: Belonocnema kinseyi (assembly GCF_010883055.1). Lineage (NCBI taxonomy): Eukaryota > Metazoa > Arthropoda > Insecta > Hymenoptera > Cynipidae > Belonocnema > Belonocnema kinseyi. The sequence continues at coordinate 59,488,317 of NC_046666.1, forward strand.
TGTGGTCAATTTCGGAAAAAAACTGTTCGTTTCGATTTTATCAATTTCACAGCTACTGGTTTGAGGAAGTACGTTCTGCAATCGTTTTGTGAAGTCCAGATATTGTCTTAGGTTCAGCGAGTTGTTGCAAACAACGTTTAGCTAAGAAAGAAACAGAAGCTAGGCCAAAGGTAACTGTATTTTATTTGTAAGTTTTGATAATATTCGCGCCCCCACCTCCCAAATAATACTGTCAATATACTGGTCGTACGAGAGTTTGTCTTTACATCTTCTCTATATCTAAATTTAAGGATTAGAGAGACTGTCGTCTTTGAATAATAGGACCTACCATAAGCCTGTCATTGAGTGACAGGCCGGTATTTGTTTTGACAGAACCGTTGAAAACTACGCGTAGCCTAGTAGAGCTGTTTGCTTAAATTGCCGTGTGAGGGGGTTAAAAAGAGACAATCTACGTCAGTGACGTAATATTACATCTCCGTATAATACTTTTCTGCATTTCGCTACTAGATCAGGATTCTTGGTGCATTTGTAAAATTATGATTTTGAACATTTAAATTCCTCAGACTGCGACTCACCTAATATTTTTTAATTGCTGAAAGTGCTTATCACATTCAAGTTCTTCAGCTGAGAAGTGGGTTGCAGTCTGCCCCATTTTATAACTCGGTTATATGACGCATGAATCTTCTTCAAAAGTTGAAAGATCGATTTGCCCTATGCAAATCATAAACACAGTGGGGCCTGCTCCTATTAATAACTCAATAGGTGAAGGCATTGAAAATTGTGAATGCGTTAATGGTAAATCTGCGGATATGCGCGATTTCTCGCGTGAATTTATTTATTTAGGAACCAGTTAAGAGATTTCTGGAACCGCTAAACAAGTAAGTATCTTTCAAAAGAATTATGCATGAAACGAATTTTAAATTTGATAACAAGTTTTTTACGGTCGGTAAATCGCTCACTACTCCTACAAGAATGGAACGTTCCTTTTTTGCTACTTCAAGTTTATTTGCGAAGTTCTCTGTAACTTTTCTAGACGCTACCTTATATACAAATTCGTAAATTTCCTATAATTTTGGGAACGTATCGCATATTAATATTTCCTCCCATTTCTCCGCTTTTAATTTGTGCAGTTTTTCTTCCAAAATTTGCACGATAATTTCCTTATTTAAGTTAACTTCAAAAGTTTTTCAAGGTTCTCAATGTTGCTGAGCTTTATCAGCCACACGCCTTGAACCTTATGTGCATTCCTTTATTTGAACATGAAGGATCAATAGAAGACTCAAGTGCCTTGATATAATTGTTTGTCAGAAAATACGCTTCGGAGTACGTTTTAAGCACGATCAGAGTTACCGCCTGCGATTGAAATATATTTTATTTTAATTTCAGCTTCTCCAATTATTGCAGATTTTAAATATTGTAATTTTTCAAGGTTATTTAAATCAACTTGATCATTGATCATTAAAGTAAAGGCATCTTTAAATGAAGGCTAGGTCGTATTTATTGCTAAATTTAAGGAGAAAAGCTTCCGGTAACTTTAATTCGATTACTAAATCAAAACTAAAGTTCCTCAATTTCAAATCTCTCTGTCGCGTAATCACAGTCTTCATCTGAGATTTTAAGTTTCGTCCGACACTTGCTGAAAATCTGCAAAGTTTTGTTGAAAGTTAATACAGATATATTTAGTTTAATTAAACCATGTTCTTATTTGGTATGTTCTTTTGAAAAATGATTGCTTACAAAATATTTTCAGTTGCCTTTTCTGAGTTCTCAGTCTCTGATATATTCGTTTTATTTTTACGCTCTCTATTTTCGTTAAGAAGGATTGTAGAATTAATTGGAAATAATGTAATATGTCTTGATAATGATTGGAAACGAGCCTACCTTACAGTTGGAGCTTGGTTTTGAATGCCTTAGGCGGGTATATTCCTGGAGGTAAACGCTGCTTCTTTGAGACTCACTCTGAATAAATTGTTGCGGGATATATATTATTTCCGTTTCCGAATATATATGATGGAGTTAAAGTTGAATTAAGCACTAATAGTATTTTTTTGAATATTTTTCAAAGTTTAGAAAGGTACTGTTTCCTGTAAATTTTAATTTAATTTTCACAGTGTGTAGTGAATTAAAGTTTCTAGAGACAGTGCATATAAAAATCAGTATTTTCCTTTGAAAAACGATAACGCAACAGCTAATAATAACATAAAATTTCTAGAGACAGTGACTGTTAAAATTAGTTTTTCGCTTTGAAAAACGATAAAGTAATAGTGAATAGTGAATTGAAATTTACGGAGATATTGATTGTTACAAATCAGTGTTTTGCTTTGAAAAGTGATAAACAAGAGTGAATAGTGAATTAAAATTGTGAGAGAAAGTGACTCACAATGGAGGAAATGCACTTTATTCGTTCAAAAATGTCTAGAGCCTTTAATTTTGGTCCGATTTTTAATTTTTTTTTAAAATTAAAGTTCATTAAATTCTGAACAGCTTGACGCTCTGAACTTTTGTCTCTTCTACTTGTTTACTTAATAATTTTTTCACTCAAAGTATGTAAAAACTGAGATTTTGTACATAACAATTTTTTACGCTTTAATAACTCATTAGCTAAAATTTATATTGTCTTAAATGAATGTTTAGGGACTGAAAGAATACAAATAATTTGCCCATTAGTCAATTTATTTGTTATAAACAAATTTTATGAACAAATAAGCAAATAGTCTTATTATTGGTAAAAAAAATTTCTGTTTACCAAAAGTGCTTTATATTAATGTAGGAATGATAAATAATTACAAGAGTAATTTAAAAGTTTATGATAACCATTGTTATAAACAGTTTTTATGGTAACGTATTAAAATTTCCGAGTTTGTAAATTATAATTTCCTTCAATCGCTAGAACGACTACAGGTATTTCTTAAAATAATAAATATTTAATAATATCTGATGAAATATAACAATTAAAATTTTTATAAACAAATTACATAAACAAATTCAACATTTTTGCCCTTTCGCATAGAAATTTTTTTGTTTCCTACATTAATATGAAGCACTTTTAGTAAACAGAATTTTTCTTTTTACCGATAATAAGACTATTTGCTAATTTGCTCATAAAATTTGTTTATAACAAATAAATCGACTAATGAGCAAATTATTTGTATTCTATGAGTCCCTTAACATTCATTTAAGAAAATATAAAGTTTACCTAATCAGTTATTAAAGCGTAAAAAATTGTTATGTAAAAAATTTCAGTTTTTCCATATATTAAGAGAAAAAATTAATAATAAGCAAGTAGAAGAGACAAAAGTTCAGAGGGTCAGGCTCTCCAGAATATAATAAACTGTAATTAAATTAAAAATTTTAATCGGACCAAAATTGAAGGCTCTGGAAATTTTTGAACGAAAAAAGTACATTTCCTCCCACTGTGCGACTGTTACAAATTCAGAAGCGGTGGAGCCATTTTTCTAGGTGGAGGCAGGGGGATAAACATATAATATTAAATGGTATAATTTGTACATATGATAGTCATATTAAAATACGTAAAAAATTTCCATAAATAATAAATAAACAACAAATAGCTAATAATAAATAATAAATGGAGATATAAAATTCACATTGCCAAAGATTTTTTTTATACAGATATAAATGATATTCCAAACATTTCACAAATCTTCAAAATATTATCAAATGTTTCAACTATTTGGCAAAAATGAAAAATTATTTTAGACAGATTTCAAAAAAATTTCATAAGGAATTCAATTATTTCACCAAGATTTCCAAAAGATTTTAAAGGGAGCACATACATTTTCATGATTCCCCAAACATCTAAAATATTAAGCAAAGATTTCGTGCAGATTTTAATATTTCACAAAGACTTCAATAATTTCCCAAAGATTTTACAGAAATTTCAAAAGTTTCACAAATATTATCAAATATTTTAAATATTTCATTAATATTTTTAAGATTTAGGATAGATTAAATAGATTTCCCACAGACTTCAAAGATATTAATAATTCCACAAATATTGCCAAAAATATTTTAAATACTTCGAAAAGATTGTCAAAGATATCAGAAAGAATTTACAAATATTTCAGTGATTTTCGAAGGGTTGCAAAGATTTCACAAATATTTCGGATCGACTTAAAAGTTTTTACAAAGGATTCAAATATTTTAACTACTTCAAAAATATTAACAAATATTTCAGAAATATTTTAAATATTTAAAAAGATTTCAAAGATTTCTAAGATTTAAAAATATTTTGTAAAGATTTCGGATAGATTAAAAACATTTAATAAAGGTTTCACAAAAATTTCAGATATATATCAAAGAGTAAACAAAGATTTCGATGATTTCAATAATTTCACAACTATTAACAAATATTTTTAAAATATTTCAAATATTTTAAAACATTTCAGAATAATTACAATAATTTCCTGAAGATTACAAAGATTTTGTAAAGATTTTGGATATATTAAGAAGATTTCACAGATATTTCAATAATTTCACAAAGATTGCTGGTTGACTTTTAAAAAATGTGAAACACTTGACAAAGATTTCATATAGATTTTAGAGAACAAATATTTCAATGACTTCGAAAAGGTTTCCCATATAATTTAATAATTTCATAAATATAATTATATATTTTAAAAAAATATTTTTAATAATCTGCAAAGTTTTCGCTGATTTCTCAAAGATTTCATTAAGATTTTGAATAGATTAGAAAGATTTCCTACATAATTCAATGATTTTAATAATTCCACAAATATGAACAGAAATCTCAAAAATATTTCAAACATTGCAGTGATTTTCGAAGGATTTCAAAAATTTCACAAATTTTTCGGATCGATTTAAAAGGGTTTGCAAAGGATTCAATGATTTCAACTATATAAAAAATATTAATAAATATTTCAGAAATGTTTTAGATATTTTTAAAAGATTTAAAATAATTATAAGATTTAAAAATGTTTTGCAACGATTTCGGATAGATTTAAAACATTTCATAAAGATTTCAGAAAAATTTCAGATATATATCAAATAATGCACAAAGATTTCGATGATTTCCATAATTTCACAAATATTACCAAATATTAAGAAAATATTTCAAATATTTTGATACACTTCAGAATGATTACAATGATTTCCCGAAGATTTCAAAGAAATGACAAAGATTTCAAATATTTCGCAAAGATTTTGGATATATTAAGAAAATTTCACAAATATTTTAGTTACTTCACAAAGACTTCAGGTGGATTTAAAAAAAAGCAAACGATCCAATAAATTTCATCATTTGATTTCAAAGGGGGGGGGGGGGTCAATACTTGACTCCTGCAGGGCGATTTCTGGGGAGTCATTGCCTCCAGTGATCTCTAGGGCTCCATCGCCTATGTACAAATAAGCGTTTTTCTTTGAAGAAGGATAAAGCAACAGTAAACAGTGACTTAAAATTTCTACAGACAGAGTCTTGCATTGAAACATAGTAAGTTAAATTTGGAAATGGAAATTATTCTAAAATATAAAATCAAACACCACTAAATTTATAAGCGCCGCGACAGAAAATCACAAAAATAATTTGAATAGAAACTAAAAGTTTTTGCTAAAATTTGGACACTTCCAAAAAATGTTAAAAGTAATTACAAGTTTTCACAACAAATTAAAATTCTCAGATTATTTTAATTTATTTAAATTCATTGTATTTTCTTGCGAGAATACATTTCCACCAGAGGCATTTAAACATAGGTGCCAGTATTTATGGTATTCTTCAAAATTCAAGTTTGATAAAGAAATAATCAAGCTATCGAAAGTATATGCACTTTTTAAAGAAATTATATATATATATATATATAAGAATCCAGCTTAATAAAAAAGAAACAATTAAAAAACAAAAGATTAACATTTTTTGTCTTGTAAATGACTTACAAAATCTATCAAATTATTGCTCTAACTAACTGTGTACTATTACGGAATTTTCCGTGAGACAAGCCCATTTCTGGCTCGCACAGGAAGTTCCGTATTGTCAGTCACAGTGCCATGAGGCACTATAATATAGACGTCTTAGAATTATTCAAATCAAAAGTTTTAGATTAAAAATTGAGATTTAATTTAATTTCGTTATTTTGAAAATATAAATTAATTTTTTAATTTAATTAAATTAATTACTAAAAAGTTTAATTTTCGAAATTGAAATTTGCTGATGGAATTTTAAGTTTCCCGATTAGAAAATTTGCAACTTAATAATTTCATGATCCGAGATTTTTTATATAATGTCGTTATAATATTTTTTTATTAAGTAAATGTTACATGTAAACTTACTCTTAATGTAATTACTTTAACATTCATAATTAAATCTTGTTGAAATTCTCTTTATAAGGAATTTAGATTATTTTTCTGTCTTCTTTTAAGGCCAAATCACTTTTTTTTATTTAGTTGAGATTGCAGGAAACTAGTAAGCTTTCACAAGAAGAGTGTTAGTTTAGGCTGACAATGAAGCCTTATCATTGCACTTGGCTAAGAGTCTAATCAAGGGTGTAATCTTACCGTTTATAAAGGTCATGTGGATACGTTTCCTGTCACTAAAAAAATCTCACCCTGAAGTCTACATTTTTTCTACCTAAAATAAACACCCTTAATTAAAGTTTGCGACACGTGTAATCGACTTTGTAGTTCTATTAATAGTTTAATCTGTGCTTATAAAACTCAGTCTTCTTATAACCTAGTATCATCAATCGCATTTTCTAAGTCAGAGAGGAAAAATCCTTTTGAAAGCAAAATAACAATTTAAATTTACTATTTATTTTTACTCCTTTATTTACTTTTTTTAAATAATCAAGTAAATTTTCAAAAAACTAGCTCAACTTTTAAACAAACAAAAAATAAATAAAAATTTTGAACCTGAAAGATTAATTTTCTACCAAAAAGACGAGTTTTCAAGAAATTTATTATATTTTTAACCAGAGAGCAGAATTTTGAACTAAAAATAATTTACAAAATAAAAATTCGAATAACTTTTGCTTCTTTGCTTTAAGGTAATATAAACATGTTTTCCTCGTGCAAATTTACAAAAGTTTAAAATATTTCAAATATGTCAACAAAAAATCTAGTCAATTTTTAATAAATTTGGTTTATTTTACAAGAGTTAACTCGATTTCAAGAAAAAATGGAGTCAGTTCAAAAGATATTAAGGACATTTTAACGCTTGGAACAAATTTAAAAATATTTTTTGAATTTTCGGAAATATCTCAAAGTTTTAAAATATTTTCAATCTACTCGAAACCTTCCAAATTTCTAAATATATTTTAAACTACATCGAATTATCTCTAAAATTGTCTTAAAATAAATTTTGCAGTCTTGAAGGCTTCAAAAAGCTTAAAAACTTCTTTAAATTTTATTTTGAAATCTTTAAAAAGACACATTAAGTTTTGAGTTTAATTTTTTTTATTAATATTGACTACATTTTTAAAGACTTCTAAATATTTTTGAAAATGATTTGAGTTTTTACTCAATATTTGAAAAAGTTCAGCAAAATTAGAAAAATTGCCGCAAAAACTTCAGAACTATTTTTGGAAAATTTTGGACATATTTTGAGATTCTTCGAAAATCTTTTTCAATATTCTTTTCAAATAAATTTGTTAAAACAAAAAATTATTTAGAATTTTCTTAGAAATCTTTTTAAAAATATTTCAATTCACTTGAAACCTTTAAAATTTGTTAAAAAGCTCCTTAATTCTTTGTTTAAAATATTTAAATATCTATCTTTTGTTTTGAATTTGTTGAAACATTTTTTAGTTTAAAATAATTTTTGTATTATTCCCAAACATCTAAATATCTTTGAAAAATATTTGAAATTTTGATACAACAATAAAAAAAATCGTACAATCTTCAACATTCTTTTCGGAAATATTGGAAAATCATTTTAAACATTTTAAAATATTTTTAAATACGTGAAGTATTTATTTAACCTTATTTTATCCACGAAAAATGTTTAAAAAATGTTTCTGAACTTGGAAGTAAGAATATTTTCAATTAATACTTCCTAATTTAGTCGCATCAATTTCTTCAATAATTCAAAAATAAACTATTTCAAAATTTTAAATAAAAAATTGTATTTT
>NC_046666.1:59496512-59503785 GCF_010883055.1 Belonocnema kinseyi
TTCCTGTTCGTAATAGAATTTTATATGTATTATAAAATACAATTTTTTATTTAAAATTTTGAAATAGTTTATTTTTGAATTATTGAAGAAATTGATGCGAATAAATTAGGAAGTATTAATTGAAAATATTCTTACTTCCAAGTTCTGAAACATTTTTTAAACATTTTTCGTGGATAAAATAAGGTTAAATAAATACTTCACGTATTTAAAAATATTTTAAAATGTTTAAAATGATTTTCCAATATTTCCGATGCCCTGAAAATTCATAAATTGCAATTGAGAAGAATTGATATAATCTATAACTAAATTTGCCAAAGATATATAAATCAGTCCAATTTATGAAAAGAAATTTTCATATAATTTAAATGTACATTTTGGTTCAGTCTCAATATTTCTCTAACCATGACCCATTTTGCGATGAAAACCTATTTTTAAAACCTCGATAAAATGAAATTCGTCGTTTAGACCCGCAGCTAGATCGTTTCCTCATAAAGGATGCTTCCACATTTATGAGGCTTATGGAATGGAAAATGATTTCACTAAAGGCGCTACTGTTTAGAAGATTTTCTACATTTTTATCTGCAGAGAAATTTTATTTACTCGAAAATATGATAAATATAAGACGAAAGCCTTTAACTTACACGTTAACAAACTATGTTTAGAAAAATTGTTGTTTTTATAGTTTTTAGTTTCGGATATATCAATTATTAAAATTTTTTTTTGACGTCTCAAACGTTTCTCCAAATTTTCTTTATTTTTCAATTTAATGGTCCCAATGCGATAATTTATCTTGCTGCGTTAATTTTAATATCTTTAGAAATTACAACAAAAATTTCCGGAATTTGCAATTTCTCTACTATAAAAAATACACTACACATTTTTTTATTGATCTTGGAAAACATAACTGTAGACACACTAAATTTAGTAAAAACCTTAGTTTTGTGTTTAGGCAAAATTATCTTCTTTCAGCTAACACTAAAAGACATTTATAATATCCGAGCGCTTTTTACAGATTGAAATACATCACGAAAAACTGTAAGCCTAACTAAAAAACAAAAAGTTTTCTGATTTATTTTACAAGTAAATTATGTAGGTAATAGACTTCACAGTCTTTCCCGTATTCCCCTTTTCCTTAAATTCCTCTTTTTTCCTGTTTTCAAGAAATTATCCGTTTTTCGTTTGAATGCGAACTGAGTTAATAGAAACCCAATAAGAAAATACAAAATATTTCGTTTAAAGTTCATTTTTTCAATTTAAATGTCTACTTTTATTAATGTTCTTTCTTCGAAATTCATCTCTTTTTTTAAGAGCTATATTATTTAGTTGAAGGTTTAACTATTTTTAAATATGCATTTTACATGGAAATGAACTTTTTAAATTGCTTTGTCTAATAATCTATTTTTGAAAGATAATTCATCTCTTTAAGTTGAAAATTCAACTATTAAATTTTTCATTGAAAAATGATAGTTTGTTGTTGAAAATTCAAGCACTTAGTTGAAACTTGAAGTGTTTTGTATACAAATTATTTTGTTAGTTTAATATTTAACAATTTTGTTAAAAATCGTTTTTTTTGTTTGTTTGAAAATTAATTTTGTTTAATAAGAGAAATGAATTAAAAGATATTAAGAGAAATAAAAAACAAAATTAAAATAAATTGATTAAACTAAAAATTTACTTTTTAATTGAAAAGAAAGTTGAACTATTTTCGATAATCATAATTCTTAATTAACGTTTTGGTTGAAAATTAATATTTTGTTGCTGGAAATTTAAGTATTTTATAGAGAATTAGTCTTTTTGGCTTAAAATCTAAATTGTTTTCTTGAAAATTCGTCTCTTTTGTTTAAAAATTCTATTGTTTTGTTAGAACATTCAACAATTTCTGGTTAGCATAGCAACTGTTGGTTAAGAATTAATCAAATTTTGTTCAGGATTCAACTACTTAAAATTGAACTACTAAAAAATTCATATTTTTTGGTTGAATTTGAATGCTTTTGATTTAAATGAAAATATTTTTGAATTTAAATATCAACTAATACATTTTTATTCATAATTAATCTTTTTCGGATAAATTCAACTGTTTCTGATTAAAAAATGAAATGTTTTTTAGCTGAACTATCTATCAACTATCATATGTTTTATTGATAATTATTCTCTTTTGATTGAAGATTCAGTTACTTTATTCCATGTTGAAATTCTTTGTTAAAAATTTACTTTTCGTTTGAAGCATATTAATATCAGTTGAAAATTAGTATTTTTGAGTTTAATTAAACTGTGTTTGATATAAATTTACAACTATTCTTGATTTAAGTATCAACTATAATATATTTTGTTCAGAATCAAGCTTTTTGGGTAAATTCATCTATTCTCGATTTCAATTGCAATTTTTTTTCAGCTGAGTTATCAACTATTATACTTTTTGTGTAGGTTCATTTTTTTTTATTAATTAATTTACTTGAATATTCAGCTACTTGGTTTAAAACGCAATTGTTTTGGGTCGAGATTGAATCTTGTTTGTTTAAAAATTTGACTAATTAGTAGAAAATTCATCTTTGTAGGTTAAAAAATTAACTTTTTGGTTAAGAATTCCAATATTATGTTGAAAACTCGTCTCTCTTGCTTGAAAAGTAAAGTCTTTGACATTAAATCCCACTTTTTGGTGCTACCGTTTTTGAGTAGTTAATTAAGTTCCCTACCCCAACTTTTCCTGCTAAAAATCCATTCCCCTACTTCCACACCTCACATTTCCCTTCACTTTCCTGTCCTTAATTTCCCACCACTTACTCTAGATCCCCTCCCATATTTTCCACGAATCCCCTACATCTTGTTCTTTTCATTTTTTCTTCTTGCTGTCCACTCATTACCCTACACTTTCCGCACTTCATCCCCCCACCTATTTTCCGACGCCACTGCTACTTCCCCTACTCCCCTTCTTTCATTGCCTCTCTTATCTCCTATTTCTCTTTACTAATGATAATCATGATTAATAATTGAAAATTAATTTTTCAGATTTTGAGAGGTTTCCATGGCGATGAACGTAAAGTGGTAAATAACGACTCGTTAAAATGGAATGCATATCACATAACCCTCATTGTCACGAAGTTCATTCTCGTACGCAACACCTGCATGTTCACTTGTAACCCTCCCTAATATAAATGAATTTAATGTACGCGACGACATTAAGAGCTGGGATATAATAAAGCGCCTGGTTGGGATCCGCGACCTGTTTTGCTGCCATTAGCCATTTTAATCTGCCTTTTTTTTCCTCTCCCCATCATCAGCCAAATAATTCTATTGTGCACTATCATCGGGCGCGGTAGAGAGGGTGGAGGCGTTACGTGCCCCAGACGCCCTTTGGTTAAGCGAAATAGCGATATGCTTTATGGTGGCCCGTAACATTCATGGGATACGAGAAATGGTGGCATGGGGAAAGCTGTAGGTGGTTATTCCCTCGTAACTTGGCGAAACTGCACACACACACCGACCAGTTACACCTATTTATGAACACATCTGTGCATTTGTGTGTGTGAGTGTTTGTGTGTGTTTGGGGGTAAGTATGCTAAACTAGAACCTTAGTTTCGTGGGCTATTTCGCAATACGAGGTTTCAACACAAGCGTTGCTTTCTGGAAATAAGGATTTATTTTTAAAGGTATACATTACGAGAAATGGAAAACTGTTTACTATACGCCTCAGTTCACAAAGGGTTAAGAAGATTGGTCAGTTTCGTAACTTATTAGAAAAAGAGTGTTCTTTATTGGAAAAAAATCGTGTTAACTGGTATTAATTGATGTTCACTAGGTAAGAATTCATTATGATGTTGAATTTCGTTGGTATACTGGTTCATTTAAAAATTTGAACTTTGTCCTGTTCCAAGAGCGGAATTTAATTTCTTAAATCCGAAATGCAAATTTAGCATGTAGTTTATCAAATGTGATCGAAGGATTATATTGTTTCAGTAAGGTGACAGAAATCTCTAATGATTTTGCAGTTATTTCAAAGACTGTAACATTTTTAAAGCGATTTCAACCTTATACTGATTTTCATAAGCAGTATTCAACAAAATTCGTTAGGAACATAACATTATTTCTTTATACACATTTTTACTCCCCCCCCCCCCACTACCCAAAGTCTTCTACCTATATGGCTTATCCACGTTTTCTTTTACAATCTCAGGCCTGGTTTCAAATTAAAACCCTTACGGTTGAAATATCAACTATTACGTTTTTCGTTGAGAATTAATATTTTTTGGTTGAAAATTCAACTAGCTTAGTTAAAAGTGAAATTATTTTATTATATCCTTATTTTTCGGTTGATGATTCATCACTTTAGTTAAATACACTTTTTTCTGGGAAATTTAACTATATTGTAAAATTTTTTTTTTGTTGAAAATTAATTTTTTAACTTTTCTTTCTGGTTTGAAAATTCGATTCTTTTAGTCGAAAATTTATTCTTTTTAGTTGAATATTCATGTATTTTGTTGAAAACTTGTCTTTCTGTCTATAAAATTCATGTTTTTGTTTAAAATTTTATTATTTGGTAAAAATTTTGCTTTTTGGTTCAAATTCAATTATTTTGTGGAAAATTCGTTCTTTTGGTTAAAAAATAAACTTTTTTGTTGAAAATTCGTCCTTTCGGTTGAAAAGTAAACTTTTTCGTTGAAAATTCGTCTTTTCTAGCTAGAAACATGTTTTTTTATACTAAAAATGAAACCATTCTATGTTTGCTTGACAATATATAATTTTTTGTTAAAAATCAATTTGTTTTGTTTAAATTTGTTTTTTTTTGTTGTTGAAAATTCAATTCTTTTTATCGAAAATTAAACCAAATGCTGGAAATTGCATTAATGTTTTATAAAAGTTCAACGTTTTTAGTTGGAAGATTATGTATTTTGATAAAAATTAGTCTGTTTGGAGGTTTAAAAAAGAAAAAAAAACTATTTTGATGAAAATGCGCGTTGTTCGCTTAATATAAGTTTTTAAACTTAAGATTGATCTTTTATATTTAAAACTTGATGTCTTTCGTTGAACATTTGTATTTACTTATTATATTTATATTAATATGGACCATTTGTTTGAATTTTTATCTTTTTTTTTGCATTTTAGAATAGGGCTTTTGTATCGACCCTGAATAAATGTATCAAACGAAATATACATTTTGTTCACAAATATTATTTTTGTACACTTGTGATTAAAAATGTAGAAAAAACAACATTTTCATTTGCAATTTTATTCTTTCCACTGTAGTCTATTGATGCATTTTAAAGCACGTACTTGGCTCAAAATCCTCTCACATCGGTAACTCTTTCAACAAGATTTTTTATTAATATTACGGTGTTTTGGAAGCTCAATAAATAAAACAAATGGGGAATGAATATTTACACGTAAACTTCAAACATACATATGTGAATATAAACGTATTAAGTGCTCTGTGCCATTTTACGAGAGTTCATCGACGCGACTATTACAGGAATTATACGATCATGGAATAAAAATCTGCCGCACTGCAGCTGCCGAGTCACCTGTTCAAACAGCCATCATCTACTCCACATCTCTAAGTTAACGCGCCAGGTGATTATGCCGTGTACTTCCCACGTATATATATTTTTTCTACTTAAGCCCATGAATATTATATTAAATTCTCATTTTATACCTTTTTATTTAATAAATTATTATAAGATTCATTATTAATTTAAGATGGGAAAATATTATGATTTTTTACACAAATAGAAGAATGCATTCTTTTAAGTAAATCTCATCTATAAATACTAAACCAAACCAAAATACATGAATTTTATATAAACAAAGTAAATTTCAACCAACAAAGATGAACTTTGTTTCGACTTTTGTCGAATTTTTCTAAATAATTTTTGTACAATTTTTCTGTGTCGAATTTTTCAAACAAAAAAGATTTAACTTGTCTAATTTTCAGCGAAAAACAATTATGTTTCAACTAAAAATTGAATTTTAAGTTCAAATAATTAATTTTTATAGAAGACAAAAAAATTTTAACTAAAATACATCAGTTTTTAAGCAAGAAGATGAACTATTTTAAACTTATAAAATTATGTTTTAACACAGAATTTCAACTTTTCACCAACTAATTGAATTTTTAACCAAGAAGATTAATTTTTCACCAAAACAGTCAAATTTTCAATAAGATACATCAATTGCAAACCGAATAATTGAATTTCCAACTAAGAAAGATTTTTTAAAACAAGAATGGAAACTTTGAATTATCAGTTACAAAAATTTATTCTTAACCGAAAAGAAAGGAATTTTTAACAAAAAGTCCAAATTTTAACCATGCCAGTTGATTTTTAACCAAAAAATTTGAATTTTCAATCAAAACTTAATAGTTGAGTTTCTAAGTAAAAAGAATAAATTTTCAACGAAAAATGCAATAGTTAAATTTTCAGTTAAGATAATTTTCAACAAAAAAGTTAAATTTTTAACCAAGGTGGTGAATCTTTCACTTATTAAACCAACTTTGAACAAAAAAGCTTCACTTTTCACCAAATAAATGACTTTTAAACCAGTAAAATAACCTTTTCAACTAAAAAGATGAATTTGCAATAAAAATTTATGAGATGCATTTTTCAGAGTGTGACTTTCTACCTAGTAGTAGAGTTTTCAAACAGGAAAATTAATTTTTTAACAAAAAGACGAATTTTCAACAAAATATATGGATTATTAACGAAAATAAAATTGTAAATTTATCAGTTCAAAAAATTTGTTCTCAACATAAAAAAAGACTGCAACAAAATAGTTAAATTTTCAACCAAAGAGAAGAATTTCCAATCAAATCCTCGAAATTTTAAAACAAGAACGATTAAACTTGAATCAAACGTAGACAATTAAATTTTCGCGGGACAAAAATCAATTTTCCACAAAATATGGAAGAGTTAAATCTTCAATTATAAAAAGTAATTTTTAAACTAAAACAATAAAATTTTCATGAAAGTTTTGACAATAGAGTTTTCAATTTTCTTAATCAATAAAATTTTAAACCGAATGATGTGAATTCTGAAGCAAAAGTAAAATAGTAGAGTTTTCAGTAAAAAATAATTAACTTTTAACGCAAAATAATTGGATTTTCTAATTGAGTTCTTTCAATTTGGTTTAAATTTAAGCGAAATAAATGAAAAAGAAAGAATGAAAGTGTAGTTGCACGAAAATAAAATAGAGGGAGAAAGAGTGCTAAATATGTCATTATTTTATCTGGAATCTGTTATCTACCGTCAAAAAGAAGTAAGTGATAATGTCTAAAATACTTTTT
>NC_046666.1:59503885-59513469 GCF_010883055.1 Belonocnema kinseyi
GAAAAACGTTTGGACTCACTCAGAAAAATCGTTTTCTTTTTGTATTTATCGCTTCAATTATACGGGAGCTAAAAAAATTTCTCTTTAAATGGTTGATTTTTTTCGAAATTCTGTTTAAAATAAGTCCAGGATGAAGCAAATTTATCTAGTTTTCAAGTAGATATTGCAAAAATAGTGCAGATTTCAATGTTTTCTTAAATTTTCAATAACTTTCGAAATAGTCGACGTTTTTCAATGTTCTTGGGCTCATTTTAAAGCTTTTCTCACCGTATCACAACAGCTTACGAGTATGAATCGTAAAAAAATTCTTTTCGAATTGCAAGAACTTGAAGTTGTAATAAAAAAATTGGATAAATTTGAAACCATCTTTTCTGTAAACAAATCAGAATAGAAATTAGCCAAATATATATTTTGGGGAAATTACATAGAAAATTCATGATTATATGTTTCATATATTTTACAAAAATATTTTTTTTACTAAAAATAATATTTCAATTTTTTCAACTTTTTTGTTACAAATTCAAGTTCTTGCAATTGCAAAAGAAATTTTTTACGATTCATACTCGTAAGCTGTTGTGATACGGTGAAAAAAAGTTTCTAAATGAGCCCAAGAACATTGAAAACGTTGAATATTTCAGAAGTTATTGAAAATTTAAGAAAACATTGAAATTTACACTATTTTTGCAATATCTACTTACTAACTAGACAAATTGGCTTCACCCTGGGCTTATTTTAATCAAAGTTTCGAAAACAATAAACCTTTTAAAGAGACATTTGTTTAGTTTGCATTTCCGGAGAAAGAAAACCCGTAATTTTTGTTTTCGAAATTCGAATATTAACACATACCACCGGGCACTTCAGACTCCCATTTAATTACAATAAGAAAATTTTGAATTTTCGACAAATTGAACTCATGTTCCAGCGTTTCATCGAAACCTGCCAAGTTTTTAGGGACTTAAGAGGTGTATCTAGGAAGTAAACTATATTTTATGTATTATTGTTCCTTGTTAGCAATTTTTGTCGTTTCTTTTATACAAATAATTACTAATAAACAATTTAAATATTTATTATGACTTTTTAAATAATTTTTTATCGTTTAAACAAATGTAAACTATTTAAAAAATTATTTATTCCCCAAAAATGTAAAAAATAATCGTATTTTCTGATTGAAATTTAATATTTTGTCATTGTTTGGAGTAGTAAATTCATCTATAAACATTATGCAATTCTTTAAGCAATTAATTATTGTTTATGTTAAAAAATTTCTAAAAATTGAGCCAGAGATAGTATAGGATACTAATTCAAAAATAAAGTTGATATCTCTAGCTCAATTTTTAGAAACTTTGAAAATAGACAATAAATAATTAATTAAATAATTATATAATGTTTTTAGAAAAATTAAATATTCCAAACAATGAAAAACTAATTACATTTCAAGCAGAAGATACGATAATTTCTTGTTTTAGGATTAAATAATTGTTTAAATAATTTACATTCGTTTAAACAATTGAAACTTGTGTAAGAAGTCAGAATGTAATATATTCAGTAATATAAAAAATTGTCCATTCGTAATTATTTGTATAAAAATAAGACAGAAATTGTAAAAAGTAACAATAATACATAAACAAAATTTTTTAAAAAAAATTTTTGGGTCATATTTTGAGCACTGTCGGGAAAGTGGGGGTTGTTTGAAAATGAAAGTTATTAGTATGGTTTTATTTCCTAGATGCACCTCTTAAATCCTTAAAGGATTTGGAACGTTTCGATGAAATCCTGGAACATGAGTTGAATTTTTTGAAATTTCAAAATTTCTCTATGTTAATGAAATGGGATTTTAAAATGTCCGGTGCCACGTGTTAATATCCGAATTTCGATAAAAAACTACGAATTCTCTTTCTGTGGAATATTTTTTCAAAAAGGTCGAGGCCATTCTTGGAGTAAATGTTAACGAGCAAGAAATTTGACGTCCAAACATGCACTCAGGTCATGGGTTAAGGATGACCTTGAACTTGACCTCTAAGGTTATTTCAAGGTAAAATTTGTTTTTAAAAATGGGAACCCCCATTTTTAACAACGGGAAATTTTGCATCCATACATGTACTCAGGTCATGGGTCATGGATGACCTTGAAAAAAATGAGGGAAATCAAATATTCTTTTATTAGGATCCGTGTTATGTTACCTAGAGAACTTGCTTAAGATAAGTTTGAAAATAGCCAAAACAGTATACTCATCAAAAAAAAATTAAAAATTGATTACTTCTGAAACAAAATTTAATACAAGAAAAGAGGAAGGTTTCAAATTTCAAATGTTGTATTTTAACCGCACTTATTTCGAACATTGTTCATAATGTTGAAAGTTTCCACTTTTATACTGGTAAATTGTTAAACGTTCAAAGTAATAATGTTTCAAACTTCAGTTTTAAAAGTTTTGAAATTGAAAGAGTTTCACTATTTTTAATTACTGCCACAAAATTCACAGAAGATTTCCAGATTTCTCGGGTCGCTAAGGACCCTGATATCAGTAAACTAAATATTTCTTCCTTGGTTCGACTGCAAACCTCACCCAGTTGATAATATGATGCATAGTTTATACATAGTGTGAAGTATTACAGAGAATATTCATTTGTTTTGTACATTTTTTATATAAAAAAATGAATATTATATATAATACTTCACACTATATATAAACTATATATAATTTTTCCTCCTATACAGGAAAATGATTGGTAGAGTTTTATTTTGCTTATTTAAATACATTTAATTCAAATGAAATAGAAAATCTACACTCAAGACCCAATTCTGTGCTCTTCTATTTTGTGCCGGCTTCATGCTAGATTGCCTTTGCCCCCGGCTCCACGTGCAATACTGTGCCTGATTCAGACACTATATGCAGACTCTTATTCCTAATATTCTGCCCAATCTATTACAATCATATCGAAGGCATTTCCAGCAATCCAAATTGTCAGTGTGTTCATATTTTCTCTTGGAATATTAGACATTATAGACGCATTAATTACTGAGAAACATGGTGTGCGTCGGCGCAAAACAGCAGAAACGTGTGGCGAATCTGAGTTACTATAATTAAATACGTGATTCGTTTAATATTATAAGTACTATACCATCAACAAAAATTAACATGATATTTATTGTTACAAATATTTCGTATATCTATAAAATAACACAAATTATCATGGTACTTTTATGAGCTTAATAACATTTGAAGCTCTGCATTAAAACAAAACGTAATTACCTTTGATTTTGCATTTTCACGCCAATCTTCTTTGATCATATCAACAGATTTTTCTGCAATCATTATTGTCGGTGCATTCGTATTTCCTCTTGTAACATCAGACATTATAGCTGCGTTAACTACTCTAAGGCCTGGAACTCCATTAACCTTCAATCTAGGAACAACTACAGCGCCCGGATCTTCTTTAGGTCCCAATTTGCAAGTTCCTACGTGATAAAATCCACTTACAGTATTATTTCTCATAATACAGATCCAATAATCATCAGTATTAAAAATTAAATGATTGCAATGTGCTTGGGAAGAAAAAATTAACTTGTAATTATTATCCTTAAATGACTTAGTGTTGAGTAACTCAAGACCTTTTCGGATAAGTTCTAACTCTCGCTGCACGTCATAATTATCCTTAAAGTAACTAGGAGAAATTAAAGGATTTGCCCAGATTGGATCCGTCGCATTCAGTTTAAGGTAGCCTCTACTTTTCGGCGAAATTAAAAAAAAATATAATGCAATTGTGTCAGAATATGAACGAACTCCAAGAGTGTCAACGTCTGCGGAATTTCTTATGCTAAAAACAAATTGACCATCGGGTACTCCATTAGTTTTTCATAATTGGTTTGTCTAAATGAGCTCAATGAACCAGGTCCTAATGACGACAGAGGACCCACGTGATCTTGTAGATTTTTACCTACTGGCAAATTTGCAATCAATTATATACTCAGCTTCTTAAGATCATCAGCAGGGCCTACGCCAGAAAGCATTAACAATTTTAGAGAGTTAATACTTCCAGCTGAAGAGATTACTTCCTTTTTGGCATATGCTATTTTTTCTACATTCAAACTGTTACCAGTAGAGGTGCATTCAACACCAATTGCCCTCTTTGTTATGGGATTAGTTATCATTTTTGTTATATATGCTTCAGTTTCGATAAACAAATTGGACCTTTTATTCCTAATTGGTTCGATGTGCTTTTACGTTGAACATCTCTTGTGGTCGTTTGCGTAAGCATGGCGCCCAGTTGTTCCTTCCCATTCACATCCAGATTCTTGTAACTCAATTCCTGTGAGGCTTCTAGGATATTTTTCGTATTTGCGTTCTCGTTTGGAAGTCTTTGCACTGATTGATATCCTCCCGTTCCATGATATCCTAAACTGCTCTCTAAAATCTGCAACAATTTAAATGATTTTATGATAATATGTGCACAATAGGGTAGCTCAAAGACGCTTTTTTTCTTAAAGGGGCAACGATGCCCCCAAATTCATTTCAAATCCGAAAAAAGAAATTCCCCATTTTTTATTCCTTTTCATTTTTTGATTAAAATAGGTGCCAGTTTTGGGTTGAAGTTTTCCATGTAAAATGCATGGGGAAAATTTTATTTTTTATTTTTTGGAATGATTTTTTAGGGTTTGTAAACATGTGACGGGAAAGTATGAGGGCTTGTTGAGAATTATCCAACGAAGAATTTTATGTAGCAGACATATGGGGTCGACACCTCTGAAACACCCTGACGACTACCTGAAAACTACCCTTAACACAGACTTAATAAACGAATAATAATAAATATGCCACTAAAGCAATATTAATAATTCTAAGTAAAAAAAAACGAGAATACATTGTTCAAAAGGTCGATTTCATGAAGAATTGACATTTTTTTAAGGGTACTTTTCAAGTACCTGTGGGGGTGTGTTAGGGGTGTCCAACCCATATGTCTGATAGATGAAATTCTTCGTTGGGTAATTCTTTACAAGCCCCCATACTTTCCCGTAACATTTTTTCAAATTCTAAAGAATTATTCTAAAAACACAAAAAAGTGATTTGCCCCATGAATTTTATATGGGAAACTTCAAGTCAAAACCGGCACCTGTTAAAATAAAAAAATAAAAGAATAAAAAATTATAGCATTTCTTTTTGCCGATTTGGAATAAAATGGGGGCGAGGGTCTTTCGGTAAATGTCAAACCATTTTTAAGTGCAATAACTTTTAGAAGATTCATAAATCGAGCGTTATTGAACATTCAGACTTTTCATACTATTAAGCTTTAAAAAACACGTTTAAGACTTGAAATCTTCTTTAAAGAAGAATTAAGATCCTAATCCTTGCTAATATTTGCAATGCTTTTTGATTGGAGATGTGGAATTAAGCTTTGCAAGCTTTTCAATTTAAAACGATTTCTGCATTAGGATTTAAAATGAGATTCCTTTAAAGTTGAAAATATTTGTAACTTTATAACAGTTCATAAAAACAACTTTTTAACAAAAACATTTTTCCAAACTTAAATGTCAAATTTTAACCTCCTTATCTCTGTTGTCCTCAGATTTAACGAAATATGGTAGTACGTCTTCATAGCTCCAACCCGGATTACCCGATTTAGACTAATTATTATAATCTTCAGCATTACCTCTTACGTATAACATTCCTTTGATAGCACCGGAACCACCCATCATCTGTAATTTTTTCAGAATTTTTCAAATGTTAACGTATTTTTAATTTTAACTTTCTTCTTACGGGGTTAGTCAAGTTTGAAAATTTCAAAAAATCGATTTTTTTATTACATTTTCTGAAGGTATGACATTTCGGAAATATCGTGTAAAAATATCATCGAGATCAGAGCGTCAATTACTGAGATACACGACCTTAAGCGAAGGCGTGTCAAGCAGTTTTTGAGTAAGTAGGTATCTACGAGAAGCTGCGACTATTATCCTCCGTTTTTAGATAGTACAAAAAAAGAATCGTTTAAAGGTCGGAAGAGAAACAAGAAAATCGACGAAAGTGTACAAAAGCAGAGCAAAAAATGAACAAATGTGTTTAATCTTAAAACTGTGGAGATCGCAGATTCCGTGCAGCGTAAAATAGTAAAGAGGCCAGAAAGCGTCGACGGTAAGAAAAAATCGCCTCCTCTGAGGTTGATGATCAAGAAGAAGGATGTCTGTATAGTGCTAAGGTTGACGACTCCATGCAAGTTATGAAATATAATTTTTATATCGCATGGAAATGCAAGTGAACTTACTGTATCGTGAAAAAAAGATTGCGAAAAATTCGTTCACTTTTTTATATAAAATAATTGACTAAATAAAAATATATATTTTTGGAACATAAGGTGTTTATTTTTCAAATAACTTATAAAAATATGGTGACGATCGAGTAAACTGTTCTTTAGATATAGTGTGCATCAACTACGAAAACGTTGTTTTTTAAATACATGTATTTCACGTATTTGAAATCGCGTTTTGTATAAGACAACGTTTTAGAAGTTTACACGTGCAACATCTAAAGAACGGCTGATCCGACCATAACCAAATATCCGATTGCTACTAAATTTTAATGAGTTATTCATAACATTAAATTTTTGTCTTTGATCGAAGGATTTTTGATTTGGCAATTATTTCTTTTTTTATAGAGAAAAATGTACGTTTTTTCGGTAAAAAATAATTTGTGTTTAAACGTACGCCATTGTGTTGAAAATTTAAATATCGCTAAATCCTTTGAATAAAGACAAGAGTAAGTGATCCTGTAACTGTCGAAACTCGAATTTTTTGTTTTAGATAATCCTGTCATGAGGACTATGTAGTATTCGAATGATACAACATTTATTTAAATGTAAATAAACCTGTCTTTGAAAAAAATAGTGAAAATTGTTGTTTTCTTTGGGTTCTAGAAACTTGACTAACCCCTTAAATTTGGTAGCTATACACTTTTTTCAAACTTTGAACTTTGTAGGAGTACATATAGCTTTGAGCACATAACTATGTGCTTACTATTAAATTTAATAATAAGGAGTTTACACATTTTTGTAATGTATCATATGTTCATGCCGTATTAAGGGCTGCTATGCCGGGCTCACGGCTCAAAAATATTTAATACATCTAATTTGTTATAAAGCTTTTAAAATTTGATTTCTTTATGGACCAGTAACATAAGCTTTAAAAAATATGGCGTCAAATTACTGGGAAATCGGGGAAATAATAAAATATTAGAGTTTAAACAAGAACAAACAGTAAATAACCGGAAATACAATGATGACTTTGTAAAACTATTTCGAATAGTTTAAACAGAATGGAAAAATATTCTTTAAATGTGTGGAAGAGTTTGAATTTTTTTATTAAAAACAATAATTTTACGAGAATACTTGAAAATATTTTAATATAAAAACGCATCCCCTCCTTCTCTACCTCCTTCGACACTTTCCTGTCTCACTTTTTTAAGATGGATTTCTATATCCTCAAAAGTATACCGAGGCCAAAACTGACCTAGTTACCCTTACCCCGACAGAGATTTGGCTTAATGGTATAACCGAAAATCACTTTAAATGAAAGATCCTTGAAGAAAGATGGTATTTATTGGATAAAAGTATTTTTCAAACCAAAAATTTTAATACACCTTTTTTTCCAAGAATTTTCTTTAAAATTGTAGGCTTCCATTTTTTTCTAAATAATACCAACATCATTTGATTAAAACCTGAGATAAGCTGTTATTAAAAAAAAAAGGTTTTAACAATTTTGCTGTGATAAAAGTGTTTCTTTCAAATATGTAGACTTCTGTGGATTACACATTTATCGTTTTGGAACATATGTTCGTAATATTTTTTATTAAGCTTTCAAGCAAAAAGAAGCCATTTATATTTCAAATCCAGAAATTAACAAAATACTAATAGAAATCATTTTAAAAAAAGCGCTCCTACGATTTTTGTAATTACATGTCAAGAATATCCGAACATCGTCCAACGAGAGAATTCTGCAAAAAGAAGTCCAGTAATATAATGTTTAATAACGTTTTACACTAAAGGAAGAACTGTTTTGACTTTACATTTAATTCTTAACTATCGCTAAGTGAAAAAAAGTTTTTTATTTCATATATGGTTTTGATAATGAAAACTTTTTATTTTTACAATAGCGTGCTCACGATTTTTAGAAATTATTTTACGGAAAATATGCGCATACTATGTAAGAATAATATTGAGAAAAAACTTATTGTAATATATTTTTTGGGTTATAGTTGGTTTAGATTCACCTAGCCTGGGAAATGTGAATTTTGATATTTTAAAGACAACAGAAAATTTTCCTTAAAATGTCTGCAAAAATGTAATTTTTTTTTTATTAAAAAAATTAATTTAAAATAATAGTTCAAGCGATTACCAAAAATTTCTAAAATTGCAAAAAAATTATCCGAAAGATTTTAGGGCATTTTTCTCATGCTGCGAAAATATCATAATTTTAAAACAAATTTAGAATAATTAAAAATTGATACAAATTTCTTTTATAAAAAAGTTGGAATCATTTTGAAATATATTTAAAAAACCTAAGAGTTTTAAAAATATTAGACAATAGTACAAAATTTAAAAATATGTAAACATTTTTTTTTAAAGTCATCATTTTTGAATATAACAAAACAAATTTCGAAGCTTCTTAGGAATTTTAGAAGGTTTCCTACATATTTTTGTTAGTTTCCTTGAAAAATTATAAATAAATTTCCATAAAAAAAATTAATTTTTAAAGAAAATTCCTAAAAATTCTGAAATTTTCGAAGACAGTTTGTGAAAATTCAAGGCAATGTTGTTATTTTAGAAGATTTTTCAGAATTTGATGGATAATTTGAGTCAGTTTCTTGGTTGAATTGAATTGTAATTTGTTGAAGGTCCATTTTTTTGGTCTTTCATGATTTTGTTGAAAATTCGTTCATTTGTTGTTGAAATAAATTTTTTTTCAAATAAAATTTTTTAATAATTATGGATTCAAATATCAACTACTACATTTTTCGTTGAGAGTTTATATTTTTTGGTTGAGGATTCAACTACTTGGTTAAAAGTCTAACTACTTTGTCAAAAAGTAATTTTTTTATTGAGTACCTAAAATGTTCAAAAATCATTTAGATCTTTTTAAAGAATCTTCGGAAAATTATTTTTATTTGACCTAAAAAAAAACCTTCGAATAAATAAATAGTAATGTAAAATGTGTCTTTTGCACTAAAAATTATTTTTTCACTACAATCGAAAAAAAAGATGGCTTTCATGGTAACCAAATCCCCGCAGATAAGAAAGACATAAAAATGTATTATATTTTCCACATTAAGCGTAAAAAAATTCGGAATATCTCACTGAAGAGAGCGTTACCATCCAGTGCCGAAATGTCTAAAGCAATTTTAATTTATTTGTATCCATTTTAACTCAAAACCATAAACTACAAATCTATTATTTTGTTTTATTATTATAAGATATCAGAATAGATTACCAGGTGTATACATACCAGGTGTATACATATGAAACCGGTATTGCCATTTAGCGGCCAGTAGGCACATTTGTAGGCACTGTCGGAACTTATCATTTGTGCTAATTGGCGTATTG
>NC_046666.1:59513569-59530235 GCF_010883055.1 Belonocnema kinseyi
CGCATACTTTGAATAAAATATTTGTTATCATTCTCTTGAAATAAATGTGTTTTTTTCTTGAAAAAATACCGGTTTCATATGTATACACCTGGTAAGTTGCATACAGAAAAAAGCGGGAAAATAAACAGGGATTTGGTGGGCAAAAATTACCAGGCATCCTAAAATAAAAATAAAAATTTTGAATAAAAATCGTTTTGTCATCACAACAAAAAGAATTTATCAGAATTAGGTCAATGCGAATACATTCAACTACAGGTGCTTTGCCGACCTTTCTGCCTGTTAAGAAAAAAATTGGAAGCATTTTTTTTTGATCACACACAGGACGGCATTATGTAGTTTCTGACCTTGAAACAGTATGGTGCAGCAGCGCTCAGAGTCACGTCGTAAACAACTTCAGATACGGCATTGAAGCCAGCAATTCATAGGGAGGCAAAGGATCGGGAGTTGAGTGTGCATGGATATTGGTTTAATATTCTTCTAATTGAAAAATATTTAAACAAACTTATTTTATGTTTTAAATCCACTTTGTTTAAAATTAACTTCCACTTACGCTCCAGTCTTCAATTTCGGACAATCGACTAGCGAGTATACATCCAGCAGTCCTAGCTCCAACAACAATGAAATAAAACTGTCTTGGTCTAGTTTTTTTCGGGCAGAGGTGGCATGGGTTTTGTAGAAACAAATGTCTTATAGAGAAGTTGCAAGAACAGTAGCGCCTCTGGTTAACAAATTGAAGTCGTACCATTACTTCCACATAACTGCGTTAAATTTTGAAGAATGAAAGACATTTTCCACGCTAGAATTAAAAAATATTTTAGGTTGAATAGTTTTATTAGTTAATGACTATTCGTGCCGAAATGCCGGTATAAAGAGCCCGTATTTTTTCGGTACGCCTAGATACCTGATTTAGATTAATTTATTTGTTGACCATTAACAAAATTTTTTAACAGACATTTAAGTTTTTCAAATTGATGGTAGATAAAAACACAAATTCAAAAAAATATTTCTTCTGAATCATATAAAAAAAATTATTATTCGGCAATATATCATTTTTAAAATTTAAAATTGAACCTTTGATTTGATTTTTAAGTCGTTCTTCTCAATATTTATCTAGTTTTTAAAATTTTATTTTTAAGTTGTTTTCTGTTTGAATCATAAATTTTTCCGTGCACTATTATCCATTAGGCCATGCAAAGTAAATTTTCAATCGAACTCAAGATTATTTATTCTTGGCTCGCTGATCAGCACCAGGTCTGGGCCAAACCTTTCAGATCGAACTTACAGGCTAGACTTTCCAGATTAGACGGTCTAGACAGGGTCAGAACTGGACCAGAATAGATCTTCCAGATCAAACAGTCTATATATATATATTCATTATTTACTTGTAAGATAATTTTTTTTAAATGTCGTTAAAGGTATCGAAAACCATACTCTTTTAGGTAACTTTTTAACGTAAGTAGAAAACATGGTCAATGAAATTCAATGCTATATATTTTTAGGTCGGTATTATGTAAAAAGTTATAAGAATTATTTTTCACCTTGAATCATTGTCAAATATTTTTAATTTATTGGAAATGTCAAACATGATAAAAGTGACGCAAAATTACAAAAAGATATATATTTATTTATCAATGTTAAAAAGTGTTTCCAAAGATTATTTTGGATATATAACTAGTTGAAAGTACCCCATTCTCATACTGATTTAGGTTCATCTTTTATTAAAGTGTTTTACGGACTCTTATATTTTCTGGTAGCTAAATCAAAACACTCGCTTTAGAATTTCAAATGTAATTTATTGGAAACATAAAAAAAAATGTTTTAGAATTTCAAATATAAATTATTAGGAAAAAATATTAAAATGCACGGTTTAGAATTTTAAATCTATATTATCGGATACGTCTTTTTTGGATGACAATTAACTTATATTTCATGCATGATTGCGCAGGCAAACAAAAAAGTATGCAAATCCAAAAAGCCACCTATATAACACTGCAGTATTGGTCTAGCGTAGTCAAAACCTGCATTAATCAGAATCTTCTCGTTACTAGTTTTTTATTATTCTAGGTTGAATTTTTGTTTATTTTAAATAATCCCAAGTAGGCCATCATGAATAAAAAGTCTTTTTTCTAACACACGCACGAAATGTTCGATTTTCGAGGCATCTATTGCGTGCTGGAAGCGACCAATTAAGAAACCCTGGTAAAAAGCAGTTATAAAAGACATTTTTCCTAGCGGCTGCGCTTGCACACTTTGAGTAAGATTACTTTTTCTTGCTGTTGCGCTTGCGCGTTTCGAGTCAGAATTACTTTCCAGGACTTTCGGAATCATAACTTCACTTCATTATGATTTGACGCTTGAGAGACTGATTGTGAGTAGTGAATAGTTATTGGACACACTCGAAGTGATAACTTACCATAAATTACTGATAAATTACCGATAAATTGTCGACAATTTTGGAAACTTTTAGATATCTGAAATTATCGGTAATTTGCCAATTTTTCATAAATTTCTGAAAATTTGGTAAATTTCGCCAATTTTTAATAAATTTTAGGACATTTTCGAAAATCAGCAAATTATTCATTAATTTTCAGAAATTTTTGAATTTCTTCCAAAAAGCTTCAGAAACACTAATTTTTTATAATTTTTCGGTAATTGACAAACTTACGGAAATTTCCGAAATTAAAAGTAATTTTTGTAATTTTACCAAAAATTTCCAAAAATTATCATAATTTTTCAAAAAATTGTTTTTTATTGTTTCAAAAATCTAAAATTTTCCGCATTTGTTAGAAAAAATATCGTGTGCTACAGGAGCTAAAAGTAGGCAGTTGAAACTCTTGTGAAGTTTACAGTACTTGCCATCGGCTGATCTTCGGGTCGTCTCTGGCTCGTACAGCTAACTTCACACTCGCGTGGAACTGCCTACTGTTCGCACTTGTATCACAATAAACTATTTTTCTCTGTAAATAGTATATTGCACTACTAGTGCGAAAGGTGGGCAGCTTCATACAACTGTGAAGTTTGCTGTACGAGCTAGAGGCAAATCGAAGGGGAGTCTTAGGCGAGCTATAAATGTGCCGAAGAGAAGCCGCTTACAAGTGATGTAAGCTTGACAAGTTCTGCATTATACCTGCGACAACTACTCTAAGTCCGTAAACTTCATACACCTTTAATCTTGGATCGAATACAGAGCCAGGATTTTTTTTGGGTCCGATTTTGCAAGTTCCTACTTCATGATATCCACTTACAGTATTATTCCGTATTATAGAGATCCAATAATAATCTGTACTAAAAGTCAAATAATTGCAAGGTGCTTGAGGATAATCAATTAACTCTTACTTTTTATCTTTAAAATATTTGATGTTGAACAGCTCAATGCTTTCTTGGATAAGTTCCATCTCTCGCTCTACGTCAAAATCATCCCTAAAGAAACCCGAATAGATTAAAGGATTTCTCCAGGCCTCCGTTCCATTAAATTTGAGGTATCCTCTAATTTTCGGAGCATATACAAATATAAAATACAATTGTGTCATAATATGACAAATAATTTATATATAATATGAATTCAGAGTAATGAACCGGTTTCTAATGATGTCAGAGGACCCATATGGATTTTTAAATATTGTTCCAAATCTGCTTGTATATACCTACCATATTGAGATCCTCACCTGCGACAAACACAGAAAGCATTAACATTTTAAAGAGTTAATACTTCCAGCTGAAGGGATTACTTCTTTTTTGGCATATGTTACTTTTTCCACTTTCCAATTGTTAGCAGTCGTCGTGTAATTAACACCAATTATCCATTTTATTATGAGATCGAATATTCTTTTTGTTCCACATGCCTTTGTTTCGTTAAACAAATTTGAACTTTTTTCCTGATTGGCGGGAAAAATACACTGTTGGTACTTTCTCGTTTATCATTTAGTTCGATCGTTTGCATAAACGAGGCATCCAGTTCCTCCTTTCCATTCACATCCAAGTTTTTATAAGCTAATTATTCTAAGGTTTTCAGGATATTTTTCATTTGTGTGTCCTCGTGTGGAAGTATTTGTACTGACTAATATCCTCCTGTTCAATTTTTTATCTATAACGTTTTTTTTAGGCTACAAAGATATAATTTAAGGTAATAAGGTACCCAAAGACTTCGAATTAAAATTTGTTTCAGGCTACAAATCTTCCTTAAACAAGAATTAAGATAATAACAATTACCATCATTTGAACGGATTTTATATTGGATATCGACGTGTTGACATGACGAGATCTTATCTCGTCGATATATCGAATATATCAAATTTCATGAACTATTGGAATGCGTCCTCATAGCTCGAACTACGATTTTTAAAATTACGCCCAATTATTAAAACCTTTAGCATTACGTCTCATGTATACAATTCCGTTTATAACACCTGAAACATCCATCAACTGTATATTTGGCAGAAGTTTTCAAATGTGAACTAAAATTTTTTTACTTTTAACTTTTATCCAAAATTTGGTGTTTATATAACCTTTTTTATTTTTGTGATGTATCACATGTTCATGACGTATAGCTATGGCTGCTATATCCGGGCCACGAAATACATTTTGTATGGGGTCATCCAGAATTATTCTTTTATATACCAAAACTCACGACGAAATACAAAAGTTGTTTACATTTCTATGAGAACATGTGCAACCTTTATTTAGTAGACATGCAGTATTTTCCGGTTGAGTATTAAAATTCTAATCAACATTAGTATTCGTGGTCAGACAAAATAATGCAGGTACTTTAGTAATATTTGTTTGTTTTATTTGGGCTTCCAGCAAAAGAACCTGGAAACGAATGTCTGTTTTTGCTATAAAAAATAGGAAAGAACAATACAAATATTAGGCAATTATTTTGTCAAATCAGGGGTGCCTGCACTAACTGAGAAAACAGGAAAACAAACGGAAATAAAAAAACCTGAAACAAACAGGAATTAAACGACAATACAAATTCGAGCCGAAAATATTTAAAGTTGTGGAAAATTTGAATTTTAACTTTTTCAAGAGAATACAAAAATTTCCAAAAGCTTTCTAAAAAATTAAATATTTTTTAGTTCCTCAAATTTTATATTTTCGGATTTAAAATGTAACTATTGTGCTTAGTGTTCTCCATTTTTGGTAAAAATTCACCTATTCGGTTAAAAATTTCACTATTTGGGTAAGATATAATTTTTTTGTTGAATATTCATATTTTTGAGTTAAAAATGAGGTATTTTGCAGACGACTCGTCCTTTATGATAAAAATTGCATTTCCTTCGCTTAACAATGCAAATGGTCTTTTAGAAAAATAATTGAAAACTTGAAAATATATTTCAAAACATTTTTAATATTTTCTGAAATTTTAAAGACGAATTTCATAATTTTTCCAAAAATTGAAGTGGTGCCACTACTTTCATATGTCTGTGTCAAATTTCAAGGAATAAAAGAAATTGATTATGTTCAAATTAAACAATTTTTAACATGCAATACTTATGTCTACTTATGTGTGTCTGTTTCCCATTAAAAAAAATTGAATAGACATGACATGTTTTCTAATTAGAGGCCGGTAAAAATACTAAATAAAAAAGGTGTTTCTTTTAAGCCACATTCAAAAAGTTATTATTAGAACGAAATATTGTGTTCTGTTTTTGAAATTGATCCACACGCATTCTTTGGATAAAAAAAGTATTTCGTTTTAAGATTCTGTCTTTTATTCTTATAACAGATAAATTAGACTCTGATTATTTTCAATAGATATCGATGGCTTTTTGAAAGTCATTTTATTAAAGGCCTTGCTTAGGTTAACAAAAACTTGGTGAACGTAGACCAAATATTTTTGTGATTTCTAGAAACTTATCTATCAGTACAACCAAAAATTCCTTCAGGGATTGAAGAAAAAATCTGAAATAGAATACAAAATTTCTGTAAGAAAAAGTTTAAATTGTCTTAAAAATGTTATTCAACTTAAAACAGCCATTCAAAAAAAGAATGATTCTAAATTTCAATATACTCTTATATATACCGTAGCTTATCGCCTTCAGCTGAATTTCGTACAAATATATTTATCAAACAAATCTCTTTTATGATATGAGTGCAAATATTATGGTTATTTTTTAGTGCTATCTTTCGCTGCACTCTCTAAATTTGAATTACTTAAAATTTTTACTAATTTCAATCAGTGGCTCAATTCTAACTATGAAACACTTATTTTTTATTACTGTATCAGTGAAAATTAATAATTTATCAGTAAAAACTACTGATTCATAGCTAGAAATGAGCCACTAATTTTTATTAGTGAACATTTTAACTATTGCCTTTAAATAAACTCTTTAACATATAATTAATTACGGATAACAAAATATTTTAATAATAATTTTTTGTCAACTAAGTATGTGAAAGATTCTAATTTGGAAATATATATATGTCCCTTGTGAGTCACATTCAAAGCATAACAAGAAAATATAATAATGTATACTGTAAATATAATAATGAAAAAAATATAATAATAAAAATAAATATTCAAAGCATATTCAAAAACCAAAATTTACCAATTTTTATTCAGCTTTTGAATTTGATCAAAACCAGCATGATGCATTGTCTGGACAAAAAATTATTTCCGGACAAGATTCCCTTTTGTATTCTTCAAAACCTAAAATATAGACCATTAATGGTAGAACTAGTTTTAAAATTCTTATACTTTTATAAGACGAACATATCTGCTCTATAATGTATGATGAATATTTTATTTCTTTGTTATGTTTCTTAGGAAATAATTATCTATCAATCAATTTGAATTTTACTTTAAATATTTTTCTCTTGCAGAAAAATATGGGGAATTTTTCATGTACTTTAAATAATACCTAATTAGTTAGAAATTAAGTTTTCATGAATTATGCTTTTAGTTCTCTTGATTTTGAAATTAAAAAAATTAAGGCAAAGAAAAAGTAACTCTATACTCTATTTTGCAACATCGCGTGACCATAGCAAGGTTCTCAAAAAAAATTAACCAACCTAGCACTGATCTCTATTATACATTGTCATTCATTTCTATGTAAAAAATGTTAACTTAAGAATGTTCAAAAATACTGTGAATCTATTTCTTTTCCCTAAATTATAGGGCTGATAAAAACCATGATATTTAGAAAAAATATTCTCAAAAATTTGACAAATCCTTTAGACAAAAAGGTCTAATATGTTAAGTATACTATTAAGTGAGATAAACATAATATTTATTGTTGAAAATATTTCCTACATCTATAAAATAAAATAAAGCTTCATGGTACTTTTATTAGTTTAACAATACTTGAAGCCATGAATTAAAACCAAACTTAAACCTTCAAAACAAAATTAAATTACGTGATCAACTAAGGGTACAATATTATTTCTCATCATACATATCCAATAATCATCAGTATTAAAAGATAAATATTTGTGAGGCGCCTAAGAAGAATCAATTAACTTGTAATTATTATTCTTAAATGATTTGGTATTGAACAACTTAAGAACTTTTTGCATAATTTCTAACATTCGCTGTACGTAAAAATCATCTTTAAGGTAACCAGGATAAATTAAAGGATTTTCCCAGATTGTATCCGTTTCGTTTACTTTAAGGTAGCCTCTACTTGCCGGAGAAATAAAAAATATATATATATTGCGATTGTGTCATAATATGAACGAAATCCGGTATAGTGGCTTCGCCTACAGCATTCGTTTTGCTGAAATAATTTGACCATCAGACACTATATTAATTTTCTCATATATGGTTTGTATAAATGAGCTAAATGAACCAGGACCTGCCGATGACAAAGGTCGTTTGCGTAAGCATGGCCAGTTATTCCTTTCCATTCACATCCAGGTTCTTGCAATCTGCAACTCCTGGAAGTCTTTGCATTGATTGATGTCCTCCCGTGCCATGATATCCTGGACTACTCTCGAAAATCCATAACAATTTAAATGATTTTAGTATAATATATGCACAATAGTGTAGCTCAAAAACGCTTTTTTATAGGGTAACGATCCCCCCAATTTCATTCCAAATCCGAAAAAAGAAATTACCTAAGTTTTGACTTGAAGTTTCCCATGTAAATTTGTAGAAAGGTAGATTTTTCCCCATGCATAGGGAAAAATCACTTTTTTGAGTTTTTGGAATAATTTTTTAGGGCTTGAAAAACTGTGAAAGGAAAGTTTGGGGTCCTGTTAAGAATGATCAAACGACGAGTTTTATGCATCAGAAAAATGGTTTTGATACCTATAACACACCCTCACGAGTACCTGAAAACTACCCTCAAAACAAAAACTGTCAATTCTTTATGAAATCGAGGTTTTGAGCACTGTATTCTCGTTTTTTTTTTACTTAAAAGTATTACTATTGGCCTAGTGGTATATTTATTATTATTTGTTTATTAATTATTAATTACTTAAACAAATTAAATTGGTTAAAATGTTTGTTTGAAAATTTGCCCCCCTCCCTTAAAATTATGAATATTAGTCGAATTAAATATTTAAGAACATTGGTTTATTAATTTGTAAGTGTTGAAACAAATGTAATTTGTTTAAATTTAATTAATTTAATTGATGATGTTTATTTTAAAAAATGCTTTTTAAATAAAGTTAATCAAACAATTTTGATAAATATTCCATTGAAGAAATATTAACCATTTTTATGATAAAAATATTTAAACAAATTCCATTTGCTTAGAAAATTAAAAATTAATGAGCTAATATTAATAAATATTCCACTAGACCAATAGTAATAATTTTTAAGGAAAAAAGAAGGTTAAACAAATTGCACTTGTTTAAATAAGAAATAATGAATGAATGAATGTTAATAAATATTCCACTAAACTAATTGTAATAACTTTCAGGTGGGAAAACGAATTTTCGAAAAAAAAACTATTTAAACAAATTTCCTTCGTTTAAATAATCAAAAATTAATTAACGAATGATAATAAATATTCCACGAGACCAATGCTAATCATTTTAAGTAAAAAAAGATGAGAATGCATTGTTCAAAAGGTCGATTTCATGAAGAATTGAGATTTTTTGTTTTAAGGGTACTTTTCAGGTGCTCGTAGGGGTGTGTTAGGTGCGTCAAGCCCATTTCATCTGAGAGATGAAATTCTTCGTTTGATAATTTATTACAGGGCCCCATATTTTGACATCGCATTTTGTCAAACCCTAAAAAATTTTTCATGAAATATCAAAACATTTTCAAGGCCAATAAATTTTAGCAGGTTCAAAAGACGAGCTTCATTAAACATCTAGTTTTTCCATATTTTTAAGCTTTAACTTCAACGTGTCAGCCTGAAAACCTTTTTTAAAAAAGAATTACAATTCTAATGCTGTCTAATATTGGAAAGAATTTTAAATTTGATATAGGGAATTAGGCCTTGTAAGCTTTTCAATATAAAACTATTTCTGCTTTAGGATTTTGAATGAAATTCCTCTAAAGTTCAAAATATTCGTAACTTTATAACAATTCCAAAAATGTTTTTAGTAACTAAAAACATTTGTATAAAATGATGGGTTAAATTTTAAACTTCTTATCTCTGTTGTCCTCAGATTTGATGAAATATGGTAGTATGGCTTTATAGCGCGAGCCCCTATTACCCGATCTAGTCAAATTATTAAAATCTTCAGCATTACCTCTTACGCATACTTAAATTTGGCAACTAATACTACATCTTTTTTAATTTGGAGTTTAGTATATTCCTGTCGTATTCAGGGTTTCTATGCTGGCACCGCGGCATAATTTTTTGTATGGGTTCATTTTGAATTAGTTAAAAGAAAAAAAAACATCTGAAACATTTTCTGTGCTCAACAGTATTGAATACAGCTAATACAGGGTCCGGCACTCGAAATGTAACCAACTTCAGACCGCTCGCACAGCTGACGCATGAGCATCAGCGGTGTGAAAGTTTCCTAAATGACAGTTCGGATTATTGTTTAGAAGCGCACAAAAGCATTTTTGTAAAAGTGAACGCGAAAAAAAATCAGTCATGGATTTCAAATGAAATAGTATGATTGCATTATATTTAGCTGGAAAATCACAACCAGCGATTGTTCGTGAGCTCAATCACCTTAAAGTAAATAAAGTTTTTGTTTATCGCACCATAACTCGTTACAATAATACTGGAAGAAGCGACTTGAGCGAAATCCCCGACAAAGTGCCAATCAAATGGCAAAAGAACTGAAAATATCCGACCATAGCATCCGCCGCATTCGGAAAAATGATCTCAAGGGCAAGCCTTCCAAGATCTAAAAGGCGCATGATCTCACACCGAAGCAGCAACAATTTATACTTGAGAGAGCGAAGTAGTTGCTTCGCTTGGCCGAATGCGGTCAATTTCCGAACATTGTGTCTTCTGACGAGAACATTTTTCCCATTGAGCAATTCGTAAACTCTCAAAACGATAGGGTTTACTTGACCGACCGTTCATACGAGAATTTAAGTCATCGATTGACCACCAGGAGGCAGCACCCGCAACAGATAATGATTTGGGAAGCTGTAACCGCAGATGGGCGCTTTCCAATCGTCTTCATCAGCCTGGCGTCAAGGTAAACGCCAAATATTACCGGGAAAGTATTCTGGAGATTGCTTTGAAGCCGTGGGCGGACAAACATTTCGATGGTAGACCATGGGCGTTTGAACAGGACTCGGCATCGTCTCACAAAGCTCGAGTGAACCAAGAATGGCTGAAAAACAACGTTCCGAACTTCATAACGTCCACACAATTGCTCTCGAATTCGCCAGACGGGAATCCAATGGATTATTCTCTTTGGGCCATTTTGGAGAGCAAGGTCCGAACTAAAAGATACACCAATTTTGAGACAATGAAGAAAGCCATTGTCCGCGAGTGGGCCAAAATATCTGCTAGTCACATTCGGGCAGCTTGCGATTCGTTTTTGGACCGTCTCAAGGCAATAGTCTAGGCAAAAATTGGTCATATCGAACAAAAGTGAATTGATTCTGAATTTCGTATTATTTTCACACATTTTGTACTTTGAATTAAATAAAAGTAACTTTCTAAACTGAATTTATAGCCTCTTTAATTGGTTACACTTCGAGTGCCGGACCCTGTATATTATAATGCTTTTAAAATTTGATTTCTTTATGGCCCAGGAACATAAACTTAAAAGACTGTAGCGAGTACTAAAGAATAATATTGATATTAATAGATTTAATTTTAACTTTCTTCACTTTGACCAGAATAATTTGTCTTATTATTACGAAAACTTAAAAAAATGTTTTATTTCATGAATACTTATTATTATGAATGTTCAACGTTGAATTATCAAAATTGATAGGAATTCATTAATTCTACAAAAGTATTATAAATCATAGTTACTTATATATTTAATATAACCTTTACCTATTCGGCAAGAATTATTTCAGGTTGCATTTTAAAATTCCAATGAACAATAGTATTAGCAGCAAAGAAAAAAAAATTGAGGCAATTGAGTAATGTTCGGTTGTTCTATTCCTGCTTCCAAAAAAATAACCTGAAAATGAATGTATGTTTTGACTATCAAGAAATAGGGAAAAACATTATAAATATCAAGCAATTACTTTTTAGGAAAGGGGACGTCTAATAACTGATGCATCCGGGAAATAGCCTTGAATTAAAAATAAAAACGTAAAAGAAACGGTAATTAACAGGAAATAAAATGGTGACTTTAGGACGCCATTTTGAATAGTTTAAATAGAATAGAAAACTGTTTTTTAAATATCTGGAAAAATTTTACACTTTTGTTTACTTAGAAAAATTATTTTGTTAGATTATTTTAAAAGATTTCAAAAAATCTCTAAAATTGAAAAAAATTAACCGAAAGATTTTCATGCAATTTTTTAAATCTAAAAATATCATTATTTAAAGAAATGCCTAGAAAATTTAGAAAATAATGTAAATATTTTTTTCGAAAAATTTGAATCATTTATAAAGATATTTAAAAAGCTTAGAAGTTTTGACAAGACTAGAAAATCATTTGGAGTTTGAGAATATTGAAATCAATTTAAAAAAACGAAAGCTTCTGAAGATATCCCAGAAAAATTAGAAGTTTTTTAAGAATTTCGAAAGGTTTCTAAAGGAAAGATTTTTCTCAGTTTCCTCAAAAATTATAAATTAATTTCCGTATAGAAAATTAGATTTTAAAGAATGTTTTGAAAATGTAGAAGATTCTGAAATTGACGCAACAAATTTGTGAGATTAAATTATTTTTATTTGAGATGATTTAAAAATATCAGAAATAATTCTACAGTTTCTTGTTGAATTTAACTGTAATTTGTTGAAAATTAATTTTTTCTAGCTGTGTGATAAAATATTTTTTTTGTATACTCTTTTTCTACTTGAAAATTAATTTTTACAAACTTAAAATTCAATTATTTGAGTGTTTGTCTTTTTCGGACGAACTTCACTTATTCATATGTAGAATTAAAATCTCTTATTGGAAATGTCGACTGTTACATTTTTTATTAGGTATTTTCATTTCAATTAACAGCTAACTTCGCGTCGTAGATTATATAAGTGTATTAAAAAAATATTTAAAAAATTTTTAATGACTATTTAATAAGATAATAAAATGAAAATACCTAATTAAAAGTGATTTATTTTCATTTAAAGTTCATTTAAATTTCATTTTAACGTCGAAATCAGGGATTCGAACGAAATGAAAGGGCATTTTTTTAGTTTTACCAATTATTTCGATAAATTTAAAAGAATTTATCTAAAAACTAAGCTTAGTCTAAAAAATCATAAAAACATAATGAGGCAACGAAGACAAAATGTCAAAATTATGTGTTAATCGAATTTTATACAGTAAGGATGTTTACTATGTAGTCATAGGGAATATAATTATATAAACTCTAGCATACAGTGAAACCCGTCTTGCAATTTTGTAATGCAAAAAAGTACTATATAGGCGATTTTAATTCGGTTTCCAAACCTCCCGCGCTCGAGATCTTGCGCTGATTGGTGAAAGGCCTCGAGACTCAGAAGACGTGCGCGAAATATACGTATAACCAAATTCTGAAAAAAGGTTATGCTTCCAAGGATTCACCACGCATTTCAAATAAATAATTAGTTACGAATTAAAAACAATGTAACACAATATTAGAATGTGTTCACAAAAATTCTCCGGACGTGGTTTCTTTGGGATATTTTTCTTTAATCTTTGTTTGCGAAATCTTTTTTATTCGTTGAAATCATTGAATTATTTGAAATCGATAATTAGTAAAAAAATCTTCTAAAATGTTTTGAAACCTTTTAAAATCTTCAAAATGTTTTAAAATCTTTTAAATCTGGTGAACTGTAACCTTTTCAAAATCTTTGAAACACTTTAGATCTTTTAAAAGTTTAAAAATCTTTGGGCAATTGTTATGAAATATTTAAAATATGATAAACACGCCTTTACAAAATGTTCAAAATCCTTTTAAATATTTTTAAATCTTTGAAACATTTTGAAATCTTTATTAATGTTTTGTAATATGGTGTATGCTCAAAACTCGAGTGGTGAAACTCTTGAAAATTCTATTATATGGCTATGGCTAATTCTAATAGACCTTTTTATTCTATGCGTCGGCAGTGCGCACGTGCCGAAATTTTACGTCATTTCCGTATTTTTCGAATAATTTTGTGTCAAAATGAATGGAAAATATTTTTAATAAAAACAAAAAAAAATTTGTAATTAACAAAGATTTTTAAGGTAGAACATTTTTAAGTCTATTAAAAAAAACGGTGAAAAAAGTGTAAAGAGTGCGGCGAACAAGGCTATTATTTGCATCTGTTGGCACCTGTCATCTTCTAAAAAATGCTTAAAAATTTAGCGAAGCTCACAGAAGAGGATGTTCCAGGTGCAAAATTAGTGCATGAATCAGTAGAAGAGCACAGTATTGAGCAGCTGAAACGATGTCCTAAATGTAGAAAACCAGCATTAAAAGGAAAATATATGATTTAGTAGAACGGTTAATTGAGGTTTTGTATATCAGGTATAAATATTTTCTTTCATACAAGATTTGCAGTTCAGAACTTTGTTTGAGTAAATATTGAATATTCGTACAAATATAAAATAACACAATATTATATTTTCTACTTCTCTTTTTGAAGTTTAGACAATAAAAAGCCATTGGTTAGTGATTTTCTGGTATAAGGAATGTAATAACAAATGGTCCTTCTTTCATATAAACTGGTTATAAATACATAAATATAATAGTTTTGCGTTCTCAAATGAAAGTATCAAATATATTTTATTTTTATCAAAAAATTTAGGAGGTTCGAAACCCAGATAACAATTTTTTATTTAATATGTAAGCAAATGTTAGCAAAGAAAGATAATATTAATACCCGCCAAACACAACCTCAACTAACCTTTTTACTGAATCACTTTTTTTTCCTTTTAAAGATCGTTGCCTATATTAAATCCATTGTTTAAGCTGTATAACACTGCGCTCTTTCCCCTATTTTTGCACTAATTTTTCTCCTAAAACATCATATTCCGTGATTTTTTCCCGATTTTAAAATATTTTTTTGAAGACAGATGTCAACAAATGCAAATAATGAGCTTGCTCGCCACACTTTTCGCACTTTTTTCGTAGTTTTTTTTCTGAATATACTTAGAAATTTGTTTTCTTTAAACTCTGATTTATTTACACATTTATTTTTCGTTGTTATTTTTATTTACAAATATTTTCCATATATTTCGACACAAAAGTGTTCGAAAAATACAGAAATGACGTAAAATCCTGGCACGTGCGCACTGTCGACATCTAGAATAAAAATTTCTATTCTGAAGCTGAATTAATATTGAAGATTTTAGCTAATAATTTTTATAATTTCTAAGTCAAATATCACAAGAAATGTATACTTCAACATTCAATAATAGCGGAGACGAAATTTTCAGGGTCGCTGAACACCCAGCTTATAAGAATAATTCGCCGCTTTTTACCTCTGATTACAATTTTCGTTGCAGTTAGTTAAAACCTTTAGATTCCCATATTTTACTCAATAAGCAAATTAACAGATTTTATCACAAATTAATTACGTACAACCTGCAGATATTTACGTAGTTTAATTAATTAAGATCGAAATACAAAACGATTTTGACACTTGTCAAACTTTAAATATCACTCACGTACTGTTACATTAGTGAAAACCAACTCCAATTTTTAAGAAAGTACTTAATGCACGTCCCTAATGTATTTATGAACAATTTTAATGATGTGTTACATTTTTTTAAATTCGTAACTAATTATTTATTTGGAATGCGCGGTGAATCCTGGGGAACATAACCTTTTTTCAGAATTTGGTTACACGTATATTTTGCGCACATCTTCTGAGTCTCGAAGCCTTTGACCAATCGGCGCATGATCTCGAGCGCGGGAGATTTAGAAACCGAATTAAAATCACCTATAAAGTACTTTTTGCATTACACAAATGCCAGACGGGTTGCATTGTATGCTAGAGTTTATATCATTATATTCCCTATGACTACATAGTAAACGTCCTTACTGTATAAACAAGAACGAAAAGGAACGTAATAAAACTTTCGTTATGTTCTTTTTTGTTTCTTTCCGCATAAAACTTTGAGGAAATACAAATTTGACAATGTGCCTCCATAGCTCCATTATTTTTTAGTGACTTTTCATACTTAGTATTATTTTCAGGTGAATTATATGGAATTTTAAGAAATAATTGGAAAATATATGAAAATGCCCGTTAATTTCGTTCGAATACCTGTTTGAAATACTAGTTTGAAAATTCATTTTTAGTATAAAGATACGTCAACCGATAAATTTATATTTTTGTATATATATAATATTTATTATTAACAAATTAAACGACTTTGCAGACAATTCGTATCTTTTGGTAAACATTTAATTTTTTTTGGGTAATAATGCAATTGGTTATAAATTATCTTCTTTCGTCAAAGACTCAACTGTATTGTTGAAAATTCGATTTTTTTAAATGTTAAAAATGTATAAAGATTTCAAATAATTTAAGATTACAAAATTTCACAAAAAAAATATTCACCTAAGGTAATGTCACATACATCGAATCAGAACACAAACAAATATTTACCAAAAAATATTCTATCTAAAAAATAGGTGTCACAAAATTCTAAAAAAATTTCGCACTCTTTGGTTGTTTGATGCCTGATTGGTTG
The DNA here is from genome assembly GCF_010883055.1 of Belonocnema kinseyi. Taxonomy (NCBI): domain Eukaryota; kingdom Metazoa; phylum Arthropoda; class Insecta; order Hymenoptera; family Cynipidae; genus Belonocnema; species Belonocnema kinseyi. The sequence continues at coordinate 59,529,728 of NC_046666.1, forward strand.
CATATTGCGTGAATATGACTTTGACTGGGGTTTTTAAAAATATGTTCTTTTAAATTTCCCGGTATTTTGTGAATCGCAATTTACAAATGAGGAATTATTATTTTAAAAACGTATTTCTTAACAAGAAAATTAAATTGTAAATGATTCGTTGACAATAAAAACAAGAATTCTGTTCATAAGGCAGTCGCGGACAATTGTCCAGGGGTGGTCCCGAAGGAATTAACCCACAAGCGGAGGTGTGAAAACCGTGCCGAAAACTGAATGGCACCTGGGTGAGGTGTCTAGAACGGTGACTCTGGGATACCAGGCGACCTCTCAGAGTAAGCAGCCTTATCCTTGCACGCGGGGCTCTACAAGAATGGACGAACCCCTTTCCCTAGCTTCTCGTGGGAACAACAATCACAAGACCAAACATAGTTGTAGTAAGTGCGGTTCAAAACAACAGAACGCGCAGGACTCCCGACAATGGGTCGGCCAACAATGCCGACCAATCTAGAGCTGGGGGAGC
>NC_046666.1:59530335-59531521 GCF_010883055.1 Belonocnema kinseyi
AATAGCTTCAAGGAGTTATGTGTTGCCCTCATAACACCTGATAAAGAATGCCCACCCATCACTACCGAGGAGGTGAAAAAAGTATTAAGAGGGATGAAGAAAATTCTCCACCGGGACCAGATTGTATCAAAACCTTCTGGTGGAAGAAGTTTTCTTCAACCCATCAGCATTTGGCCCGTATTTTCACCTCATATATGAAGTCGGTGGAGCCGATTTCAGAGTGGTTGGTGGAAGGGCGCACAATACTCCTGCCGAAAATAGGCAACTTAGCTGACCCGAAGAACTATAGTCCAATAACTTGTCTGAACACGCTTTATAAGATATTCACAGCTATCCTAAATGATAGGATTGTTCGGGCAATTGAACCTGTGTGGCGAGAAATGTATGAACAACGAGGCTCAAAGAAAGGCGTAGCCGGATGTCGGGAGAACCTGCTCATCGATAGATGTGTCTGCAAAGATGCAGCATTTTACCAGCGTGAAATATCGATGGCCTGGATTGATTATCGGAAAGCTTTCGATTCTACATCCCATAGACTTATCGTCTGTCTTTTGGAAATCTGAAGGGTTCATCCGCAAATAGTTAGATGCATAGAGAGATTGATGCCGCTTCGGACAACCAGATTTACTGTCTCATCTGGAAAAAATCGTGTGACAACTAACAAGTACTTTATTACCATCTCTGTCAGTCCTACGGCAATCACCTTAATATCGCTCCTCTAAATGCTCCTAGGGAAATTTAGTCAATTGTGTTCGTTATCGAATTTTCGACACCAGCTGACAAAAACATCATAGCCAAGGAGAATGAAAAGAAAGAGAGGTATCGAGACCTTATAAGGGAGTTGCAACGATTGTACCCGGAATATTCTGTTAAACTGATCGTCCTTATCATCGGCACTCTTGGAGGTGCCAAGCTTTCACTTGCTAATAGCCTAAAAAGCATCCCTGCGTGTCAACAATAGGCTAGAACACTTGCGGGAAAAATGCAGAAGGCGGTTGTCCTTGGGTCACTCCGTGTTCTTAGAGTCCACGAGGCTTTTGCTGAATCGTCGTATTGATTCGTTTACAGACTGTAACCACCTATGTCACGGTTGTGAGACGTGGTTATGGCTGAAATTTTACCGCGATTTCGCTGGAAGCGGGTGCAATTTTTCAGATTAGCATCCGCTCCCGGCGAAATCCTGCGG
>NC_046666.1:59531621-59542306 GCF_010883055.1 Belonocnema kinseyi
TTATTAACTTATACATATTATTATAAAACGATTAAAATACGATCTAACTTTAGTGAAAATGCATCACTCATTTGCATAACTAATATATAAATAAAAAATACTTTAAGCAATGTCATAGTATATCAAACGCAAGATCAAAATAACTATTTTAAGATGAGACAAACGCTGAATGGCGATTCAATTTAAAATTTTGTGCAAAAATAAAAGTTTTCTCCTGAGATATTGGGATGCTGAATTAGAATAAAAAATACTTAATATAACGAATTATTCGGTTCTGAGAAGTTAAAACTTAAAGATAATGATACCACAGCCGTATGGTAGATTTTGTTGTGAAAAATTCGAAAAAATTCCAAATAATTCTTTCTTTTTTTTTTTGTTGATTCTGGACCAATTTATTTAAATGATTAGATTTACCCAAAATAAATAACCTAATAAATTAATGTATTTATAACAAATCTAAAATTCAATTCAATTCTTTTTTCAAACATTTAGATAAAAATACCTCTTTTAAGAAAATAAGGCGAAATTATTTACTCCATTAAAGAACTTTTAAAATATTTATGAGCAAACCCTGCAGTTTGGAAGGAAACTTGAATTTAATGTATCTGTATACAAAATTTTATGTGAGTTTGAAAAGTAATCCATTTTATCATGAATAATTTTATACCCGCTTTGTTTCCGGGGGGGGGGGGGGCATGTATATCCTAGAATGAGAAGAAAAAATCTGTTATCTTACTGCTGAGCAAGTTAAAAATCGACCTTTTTTCTTTTTTTTAAATTTGAAATGGATCCCCTAAGCAATGCGGCGGAGGGGGCCTGCTGGTTTCTAGATATGCCAGTTAACTTATCTACTCACTTATTTACTTACTTGAACTCACTTGAATAAGTCAAGCTCACCATTCTTTGCTTACTATGTAAATTAGTTATTCATGTAGTTTACATATCCAACTGTGATATTTTTAATAGTTATTAAAGTTGCTTGTTCTAGTAATCTTTCTTTTTACAATTTAAAGCAGTAATGCCGCCTTGAGGTCTTATACATTTAAAGTTCACTATCTCATTCAGTATCCAACACTATTTAAATTCTTTCTTGTACAATGCGTACAAGCAAACTTCAAGTTAACAATGCATGAATGTGAACTTAACTGTCCACTTTTTTCGTGTACTTCCTTCTGGAAGATCAATTAAAGTGTACTTATTTTTCTTAAATGATTGGGTATTGAATAAATGTAGGCCTGTCCGGATAATCTATTGTATGCGATTAACGTCAGTGTCATCTTTAGAATATCCAGGATATATTAGAGATTGCCCCCAAAGAGGATCCTTATTATTAAGCTTAATGAATCCTTTACTCTTGGGAGTAGGTAAAGTAGGAAGAGTTAGGATTGTGTTGTAGGAAGATTCAAGTCTAGGAGAATTCAAATCAGCAGAGTAAAATCCTAGAAAGAAAAATTGAGCATCTGTTTAGAGCAGATAAGATTTTGCTTTTACAGCTTTGTTGCTTAACAGAATTGGGATTCCTTTGAAGGAGGTGTGATCTTGAAATTCATTCCCAATGATAAATTTGTTACTATTCCTATACCTAGATTCTAAAAATCTTCAGATGGTTCTATACCAGAAAGCATCAAACAAACTTTGAGATATTTTAGTTTCTGTCTTAATACATATCTGAATATGGATTCGTATGAAGGATACGTGATCTTGAAGATGCTTTTTCACTGATAATTTTTTTACTGTTTCCATACCTAGTTTCTGTGTGTCCTCATACGGACCTATTCCAGCTTGCGCCAACAACGCAAGTACACATTCAGCTGAGCCAGCTACAGCAATAAGAAAATTAGAATTCCTCGGCATGAGTTCAAGTGGAGGGTCCTTTGGCTATCAAGATATAAATGTATGATAGATAAGTTCCACAAATAATATTATCGACGGTCGAAAACTTAATGTGCTGCTGACTGCACATAACTCTACCAGGCTGGGAGGAATCCTAGTCATTTTTATTAACGGAAAATAATAACAAATTGCCTCTACTTGTACAGATCCAAGCTTATCTTTGTTCAAAGTTATTTTGTAAGTTTTTATCTCTTGTGGCAGCTGAATAAACACAATTGTAAGTTATCAAATACTTCTTCCTGGTGAGAAGAAAAATAAACTGAGCTGTGTTTTAATGTTTATTTTACAATGAAAGACAAATTTCAAACAGACCAATATTCTTCATGATATCCCTAAATCTCTGTCAATTGTGGGCAGTAACTTGTAAAAAGTATCTAATATCCTGTGAAGTTGCGTTATTTGTACCTTTTAGTGTAACTTAGTTACTATTCTGAAATTACCGTGCAACATAACTTATTTACGATTTTTGCAGTAACTTGCAACTTTAATTATACATACTTACTTTTGAATTACTTTATGTTTTTTGTATATTTCCTATTAAGAGAAGCTTATTCGTCATGATATAAAAAGTAATTTAAAAAAATGGCACGCGTAAGCAGAAATCAATTCAACCAAGCATGAGCAAACCCAATTAAGCTTGGACAAATTTATTGTGAGGAATCTGAACTGCTAGGCACAATGGTCCGAAAGTAAGAAAAAGTTTGTCTCCCATGACGACAAAATCTGCGTGATTTAATCGTCTTATTTTAATGCAAAATATAAAGAAAATGTTTTCCGAAAATCGAAACAGTTCATTTTACGAAGATATGCTCACAAAACGAAAACTTTGAAATGCATTTGTAATAGTAAAGTGTTTTACGACGAAACTACGAAAAAACTTCTTCATCAGGCCACAAGAAATCACCTTTAAAAGAATGTCACTGAACAGTAAATTGACTGTTATTCGACTAAGATAACATATTTATAATAGAAAAATGTATTATCACAGAGTTGCATGTTTTGCAAGGGTTCATCAACCAATTGTTTTGGAATAGCTTAGTACCATTAGTTGGTCGTCAAAACGCATTAATGTGACCTATGAAGCCTAAACTCATTTATAAAAGCTATCATGGTGATATTTTCGAAGGCAAAGCTTGCAGAGAATTATTGAAAGAAGCTGATGAAATTCTCACTATGGAAATTTATTAAAATATTGTACAATTAGCTCTTATACCTTTCGTAGCTGCCTTCAAACCCATGGATAATATTGTAAGTTTCTGCTTCTCGTCGAAAATATCAGGTTCCATGGATAGAGTAGATAAGCTTATACATAAATTATTTAAAGTTTTATTGGTTGTAGAAACGTCAAAAACTTTAAAAATACATGTTCTTCTGAGCCATATTAAACAATGTCTTGATTTCTTAACTCATTCAGATGGTTTGGGCTTGTAGTTTGAACAAGCGAGCGAGTCGGTGCGTAGGGAATTTCTGAAATTTTGGGAAAGATACAAGATACATTCGATCATTGCTCCTCTCATATAGCTGAATTTTCATGGTTGAATATCTAAATGTGTGTGATTTTTATACTTATTTACGAAAAAATCTTCAATTTTACAATAGAAATTTTAATGGCTATTTACTTTTCGTTATAATTTAGTTTTTTTATATTTCAAAGATTAGAATAAAACATTATGGGACCAGAATACCACCACGTTCACGTGGTTGGTCCTGGGGTCCTTGGTCCTGCTGTGGTTGTTTGTATAATCATGGCGCCCAATTGGTCCTTTCCATTCACATCTAGGTTCTTGTAACCCAATTCCTGTAAGGCTTCTAGGATATTTTTCGTATTTCTGTCTTGGTATGAAAGTGTTTGTACTGCTTGGTAACCGCCTGTTCCATGATATCCAGGACTATTCTTTAAAATCTGTAAAAATTTGAATGAGTTTATTATGATATATGCAAGATTACTGTAAGTTTTTTCAAAGTTACTTTTATTATTTTCATATACATGTATCATTAAAGGTAATATAGACCCAAATGCTCCCAATTCAAACTAAGCTTTTCTTCAATTGCAAAACTATTTTAAAATCGAATAACTTTTAGCAGGTTCTGAAAACGAGCTTGATTAAACATCTAGATTTTTTATATTTGTAAGCTTTAATATAAACATTTTAGATTAAAAATCTTATTTACAGAAGAAATAGGATCCTAATACTGGATAATATCGAAAGGATTTAGTTTACATATACGGAATTAAGCCTTGCAAGCTACTAAATTTAAAGATATTTTTACGTTAAGCTTTCTAATGAAATTTCTCTAAAGTTAAAAATATTTTTAAGCCCATAAAAACTGTTAAACATTTTTTTGTTAACTAAAAACGTTTCTACCAACTTTAAGGTTAATGTTCAACCTTATCATCTTTGTTGTCCTCAGATTTTATGAAATATGGGAGTACGTCTTCATAGCTCCAACCCCAATTACCCGATTCAGCCCAATTATTAAAATCGTCAGCATTACCTCTTACGTATAACATTCCATTCATAGCATCTGAACCACCCATCATCTGCAAGTTTCCTTGAATTAATCAAATATGAACGTATTTTCACTTTTTACTTTCTACTTAAATTTGGTAATTATATTACTTTTTTCCATTTTCAGTATAGTATAAGTACATGTAGCTTTAAGCAGATAAATATGTGCTAATTATTAAATTCAATAACAAGTATGGGGTTTTTTAGAATAATTTTATTTATACACTAAATCTCGCGATGAAAGTTTTTTGTTAAATATCTATAAATACACAAAAAAATCAATGTTTAATTTTTTTATGATTTAAAAAATAATAAGGATCTTAAATACTTTCTGTGCTCAACAATATTGAATACAGATAATATTTTATAAAGCTTTTGAAAATTGGTTTCTTCATGGTAAATGAACATAATTTAAAAGAATCTTGCGAGTATTAAAGAAAGTATCATATTGATATTAACAGGAGACTTCATTTTTAATTTTAAGTTTCTTCACCTTGATCAGAATAATTTGTTTAATTTTTCCGAAAACTTTATAAAATGTTTTATTTTGCAAATAATTAATATTATAAATGTTTAAAGTGAAATATTATCTAAGTTAAAAGAAATTCATAAACTGTGCACATTATACAATCATATACGGAGAGAGATTAATTCACAGCGCTCCTTCTTGATTTATCACGCTTTGGCGTGCGAATTAGCACCTCGGGACCCTTGCTCTTAAAGCGTAGGTTTCGACGTTTCAGGCATTAGGCTACAGTTCTTTGCTCTTAGGTATCGAATTCTATGCTCCTAGATCATAGAGTCCAAGACTTTAAAGCACATAAAAATTGAAGCTCTGAATCTCGCGCTCTCGTGAATTACTCTCTTGAAATTTCTCTGTGCGTAGTTATATAATTATTTAATATAAATTCATGGACATACACAAATATGTTACCTTTCCATGAGGCCATTTACAGCCTTTATCTTGTAGGCATGCAGTATTTTCCGGTTGGGTTTTAAAATTCCAATCAACATTAGTATTAAAAGCAAAATAAGATAATGAAGGCACTTCAGTAATATTTGGTTATTCTATTCCTGCTTCCAACAAAAGAACCTGAAAACAAATGTTTTTCTTTACTATTAATAAATAGGCAAAGAGCCCAGAATTAAAAATAAAAACGAACAAACGGTAATTAACGGTAATAAATCGTATTCTGTAAAAATGAAAATTTGTACTTTTATTAATAAAAATTGCTTTACGAGAATACTTCAAAAGATTTCAAAAAATTTACAAAATAGTAAAAACAAATGATCCAAAATATTTAAGGCAATTTTCATTATAAAAAAATAACATTAAAAAAAAAATGTTAAGAAACTTTAGATTTAGAAAGGAAAATTCAGTGTGGTCTCCAAAAAATTGGCACTTTTCTAAAAAATTACAAATGAATTTCTTTATAAAAAAATTAATTTTTTAAAACAATTTAAACAAAATTAAGAAGATTCTAAAATTGTCAAAAATAAGTTCGTGAGACTGTGATTATTTTGTTGAATATTATTTTTTTCGTTAGAAAATTAATATTTTAGTTGAAAATGTATCCTTTTGTTACACAATTTAATTAATGAGTTGGAAATAATTTGTTGTTGAAAATTCGTATTTTGAGATTAATTTCACTTTTTCATTTAGAATAAAAACCTCTTATGTTAGTTGAAATGTCGATTGCAACATTTTTTTTTAGAAATTATTTATTTTGATTTGAAGTTCAAATACTTAGGTAAACGTTGAAATACTGCTCACCTTTTTTGGTAGAAAAATCATCTATTACATTAAAAATTTTACTATTTGGGTTAAAATTCATTTTTTTAAATAATTAGAGTAAGAGTACCAGTCATTTGCATCTTAATAGAAAATTTCGACATTAGCAAATAAATAAACACATAAAATATGGCAATCGAATATAATTATAATTATACCGGCACTCAAAACTTTACGCAGAATACATTGAAATTTTGAATCATTACTTAAAAATTTACATGAATTTTTAAATTATTCAATATAAGTATTTAGTCCCAAAAACTTAGTCCTTGGCACGAATAACCCCACTTATTGGCACCCCCCGTCACCAGTGATTAGCACTACACTCACATAACCTAGTAGGCACACAATTTGGCGAATTCTTTACGATATCCTTACGACATCTTCTCGACAACTTTATGACATCCTATGTTCACGTCGTAACATGGTCATTGGAGGTCTTAAAGTTGTCGTGAAGATGTCGTAATGATGTCATAAAGACTTTCAAAAAAATTATGCCCGCTGGGAACTTCTTAAAATTTCTGTAGTTGCATTAAAATATTGATTAAAAGCAAATTGGACATCTAAAGATATGTAATAATGTCTCTATTATTACCTTCTGGTCTCGTACGTTAAGAATTGAGAGCATCTTTTTATCATCACACTCATGACCGCATTATGCAGTTTCTGACCTTGGAACAGTATGGCTCAGAGAGTCGCGACGTGACCGACTTTAAATACGGCATTGACTATTCGAACGTATGGGCTGTCAAGGGGAGCTCAGGGGGAGGGGGATGCGCAAGCATTCAAGCGTGAAGCTGGCAATTTATAAGGAGGCAAAGAATCGGGAGTGAAGTGTACATAGATATTATTTTAATAATCTTCACACTACAAACTATTTAAACGCATTTATATGTTTGAAATCCACTTCGCTAAAAATTAACTTTTACTTACGTTCCAGTCATTAATTTCTGACAGTCGACTAGCGAGTACACATCCAGCAGTCCCACCTCCGACAATAATAAAATCGAACTGTTTTGGTCTAGTTTCTTCAGGCGGGGGTGGTATGGGTTTTGTAGAAATAAATGTCTGATAGAGAAGTTGCCAAAACATTAATGCCTCTGGTTGACAAATTGAAGTGGTACCGTTACTTCCACATAATTGTGTCAAATTTTGAGGAATAAAAGATATTTTACTAGCTGGAATTTCAAAACATTTACGGTAAAATATTTATATTAGACAATGACAACGGGTGTCGAAATGTCAGACAAAGAGCCCGATTTTTTCGGTACGCCTAGACACCTTCTTTAGATTAATTTGTCTGTTGCCCATTAAAAAATTGTTCTAAAAAATATTTCATTTTTGCATTCTCATTCATAATGAGTAGGCATTAGTTTTATGCGAAAAATGACTTCAGCGGATTTTATCAAATATCGACACTTTGAGCTCCTCTGAATCAGAAAAAAGTCTGTCGGGCGTCATTGTCGTGGTTCTTATTGTTGTCTGTATACCGGAAAACTTTCGAAAGACTAGTCGGATTGGATTGTGCTTTGGCACACGCTTTTAGAGACTAAAAAGAAAGATCGATAAGAAAGATCTGTCAACTTTTTGGTTAAAAGTTCTTTATTTTTGATTCAAAATTCAACTATTTCATTGAAAGTTAAATCTTCGGAAGAAAATTAGTAGAAAATTCAAGTTCTTGGTAAAATGCATTACCAGTTTGTTAAAAATGCGTTTTTTTGTGTTGAAAATGAATTTTTTATGGATATATAACTATTGCATTTTTTATTGTAAATTTATCTTTTTAAATTCTTATTAGAGAAGGTATTATATTTGTGTAAAATTTTATCCCTCCCCCCTTATCAGTTTTTTTAAATATCCACGCACTGAATCCAAACAACAGGTTTTTACGAATGTGTCTGTCTGTTTGTCTATTTTTAGCTTGTTAGCATGATAAATTTCGGAAGAATTCACAGATAGGTTTGGCCTTTGGTATATATTTAAAGTGTTCTAAACTGAACGTTAAGTGCTTTAGCTAGCCATTTGGGATAAAAATTTAAAAAGTGAGCGAATTTTTAATATTTTTGACACCACTTTTCAAATATTCGAAAATTCTCTGTACGGATATTCATAGTATTTAAAAAGACGAAAATTAATTTTAATTACTTTTTTGATAAAACCAAAAATACGAGAGTTTTGGTATTTACAAAATTTCATAAAAGAATACGAAAAAGAAAATCTTACGTCAAATAGCGCATGATATGAAAAAATGTCAAGAAAAGAAAAATTTTGCCTTTTATATACCTCATAAGATTATCATAACGACTTTTTAAGTTTTATTTAAAAAAATTTAATTATTACAGCATAAAAAAGTAATAGAAAAATTGAGTATATGAATCCATATGAACTACCATCGAACACAACGCTGCTTGATTTTGGCGACATATTCAGCGTAAAACACTAACTATGACTCTCGGTTTGAGAGTTCTTGCCTATTTTTACGTACTCAAACATTTACTTCATTACTGGAAATATTAACCGATTTTTATAAATTTTTTTTTCATTTTCTTAAAATTATATCAGGAAAATCATTCAGAAAATTAGAATTGAATTGAGCCATGTCTTTATGATTTTACTTATTAAAAAAGTCTTAAATCTCATGACAATGAAAGGGTCATCATAGCGGGTGGCTGCCGCGTTACCGGGCCCGGGCTGGCATCCCCCTTCGGCGGCTGCCCAGCTCGGGGTGGTTTCCCCAGACCGCGGAGGGGCCCGTGACTGTCAGCAGTATTTTGGGAATTGTTGATGAAGAACAGGATGCGATAGAAAACTAAATTGACTAAATTGAGTTCAGGAATATATTTTAGAATTTAAAAAACAGTGAGACTGCTGTGTAGACCGTATCTGTGACGCTTAAATCGTGAAAATAAAATTTGAAATGAGAAAATTCTATTTTTTTGTACAGCAGAAGTTGTAATAAAATTTTTAATAACGAAAGTTGCTTTGAAATAGTTTTAATTTTTCTAAACAAGACATGGGCGCTTGTTACAAAAGTGTACCCCTCCTGATGGAGTCTTTTACACAAAAAAAATGTTCTCGCTCTTTCAACTTTTTCCTATCATAATATGTTATCCAGATTTCCAAAAACAAAATCCGGAGTTGCGAAAAATTCAGAGTATAAAGTGGCCATTTTACATCTATAATTCAACATGGCATAGCTACGATATCAAAGCAAAGAGTATCATTTACTTAGATATGCCCTGAAGGTTAAAAAATCAGGTTGGAGACACTCGAAAAAGGCTTCGAAAATTACGCATTTTGAGCCACGTACCTGAGATAGGCTGAGATAAAATAAACGAAATTGGCAAAGATGCGCGGAGGTACACTTTCGTGAGAACCGCCCATATGCAATTTGAGGGACAAACTCGAGTGCGAAGCAAGGGATACATAATAAGAGTGGGTTTGTTAAAGTCGAAGGAGCCTTAACAAAAAGGAATTCACAATCGCCAAATTACTGTTTGCAAATACCGAGCTCGTAGTGAGCGGTAAATACATAATCGAGCGCGAAGCGCGAAAACCAACAGTCGCGCGCCCTAGGCGATTTCAATCTTGCTAGTCGCGTGTGGGGCACGGGATGAGAATGTTCCCGTTAAGCGGGCAGATTTTTTTTAGTTCGCAAAAAACAAAAATACAAATTCAAAAAAGGTGATTCTTCTGATTCATATTGAAAAATTATTATTTAACAACATTTTCTCCAGTGTTTGAAATTGATTGATAAGCGTTTCTTTAGATGAAAAAAAATTTTAATGCCAAGATATCGGCTGTTCATTTTCCGAAAGATTAATGAAACTGATTATTTTCAATATTCAGTAGACCAAATAATTTAGTTTTTCCAGAAGCTTCGTTATTACTTAAAAAAATAATTCCTTTATGAATTAAAAAGTAGAAGACAATCTGAAATAAAATGTGACACTTATAATACCAAAAAATTTGAAAAAAAAATTTCTTACCAATTCTTTTCCACTACAAAAATAGCCACTCACAAAATGAAAAAAAAACAAATGTCTATATAAGTATGAAATGCCTCTAATACTCGTATGTACCGAAACTTATTTTGTTGAACAGAATTGGTTGTTTTTCAATATGACAGTCAAAGTCCATTTATTGGAACAAACCTTGAATGATTATTGAATGTTTGAAATTTCATATGTTTATAAATAAGGTGAACATGTTTCTGTTTCAAAAAAGAAAAGTTACTTTTTTCGCACATATTTTAGTTCTTTATTTGATTTTTAAGTCGTATTCTGTTTAAATCATAAAATTTTTTGTGCATTCTTAGCTAGTATTATGTCACGTGAAGCTAATAATAAGCTTGGAAAAACAAAACTGTAAACATTTACGAAACAATAACACAGGCCCACAAAAAGAAAAAAGTATTCTGAGCAGATTACCAGATAGGTGTATTCTTATGTATTTTCATCGCTCAATCCGAATCCGAAGCCAGATAGGGG
>NC_046666.1:59542316-59565165 GCF_010883055.1 Belonocnema kinseyi
TTCGAGAAAAATGCAAAAAACGTGGTTTTCATGTTTTTAAAATGGTTTTTCAAAACTAAAAAGCGAAAAAATGAAAAATGATCTGAGTACAAATTTATTACTACGGATTGAAATACATAAAAAACCATAGATTTATATATTTCCACGAAATTTTAATCCTTGTGGGGTTTTGGAAGCTATCACAACGCATGAAAAACCTGTCTAATGAGCTTGAAACTCCATTTCCTTGATTCGCATATCGATCGATTCCCAGAAAATAATAGTGATTTCAGTGAAGAACAAGGAGAGAGGTTTCACCAAGACCTAAAAGAATTGGAACGTCGATTCCAAGGACGATGGCACGTAAATATGTTGGCAGACTACTGCTGGGTGATAAAAAGAGAAAAAAAGTCATCGGGACAAAAACGTCGCAGAAACCCTTAACATCGATCATTCGAAGAGAAGCTTGTGCGTAAAAGGAAAACTATTTGAAATCCTACCTTTTAACAATTTTTTTATTATAAACCATAAAAAACCATGTTTTTTGCATTTTTCTCGAAAAGTAACTGGAAAACCCCCTAATCTGACTTTTGTGGGCCTGTGTAATCTACTGTAACAAATGACTTTTCACCACGGTAGAATATGAATGTTGCTAATTATTTAGCAACTAAATATTTCATGAACAAGGAAGTATTAAAATAATTAAATAAATAAATGTTCATATTTATTTGCATATTTTACAAATATATTCTTGTAATTCTTGACGTTTAAAATTATTATTAGCAAGAATTAATTAAAAAATATTATTCAATATATTAATTATATATTTAATATTATTCAATATATACTCTTTATTTATAAACAAAAAATATTTTTTGAATATATTTTAAGGTATCCAAAAACTTACTCTTATAAATAACTTTTTAACGTAGAAAAAATTGTCAACTAAATCCAAGGTTATATACTTTTAGATATGCATGATGCAACCATTTATAAGAATTATTATTCAGCTTTTGTCATCGTAAAATATTTGTAATCCATTGGAAATGTGAAAGATTATGACTGTTGTTTCAGGACTGTTGTTCGTGCGCTTCTCGCTCAATAAGAGTTATCTATGTATGTAACAGCATCGACAACTGTAATTTGCTGATTGTGAATTCTCTTTTGTAGAAGCTCCTTTGGCTTTAACGAATACATTCTCATCACACATCTCGTCCTTTTCGCTCTATTTTGCCAAAATAATAACTTTTCTACATTATGTTCCACTCTATTATATCAAATGCATATTATATTGATTATGGTACCTCGGTCTGGGTCTGCTTATTCAAATATTGCAAAATAAAGAAAAAATTTTTTATTTTATTATTGATTTAATATTTTTTCCCTATTTTACATTAAATTTTTTTTTCAGCTACTCTAAAAATTGTAATATTTCAATATATTATTACGATTCATAATATGCATTGTTATCGAATTAAAAAACTGCGCACCTTATAAAAAACAATTTTGTTGTTAAATATTTTATTCCAAGTTATTTTAGTTTTCCTTAAATCTTATTTTTTTATCTGCAATGTTCTTTTTTACTACTGAAACTAGAAATAAGCATCATAACGCAAATCGATTTTAAGCAAATTTGTAGGTATAAATGAGGCGACAAATTTTGTTTTATAAAATGTTATTGTAGCTTGCGTTCTTTTCCCAAAAAGTAAAATTTTTTTATTTCTATGACATTTTTATTTTAAAAAGTTGGAACAAATTTCTAGATGTTTTTTGGATTTCAAGTACACTTAAAAACATGTTTTAAAATATCTTCTATTGCTTGAAAAAACAAGTTTTTTCTCTTTTGAAGTTTTTTCAGATCGTGCGTTTTTTGGCTTAAAATTGACACACTGAAGTGAAAGACACATTTTGCATAAAACTAAAACATTCTCATTCAGATGAGAATCATTCTGGCAATCATTCGGGCTCATCGAGGGGTCTAACACCGACCTTAGAAAGTTAAACACAATAGTCCGCATATGAGTGATGAAGCATTAAATGCAGAACTTTGAGGGGGGGGGGGGTAACGTTAATTCGTGCAAAAAAGGCACATTTTTGCGATTTTTTTTCACGACACATTTAAAGTCTATTTATTAAAACCAATCGTATATTAAAGTATAGCATTCGAAGAGTATTTTGTGAAATTTTCATGTACAAATATTCAAAAATACCGCAATGGCTAAAATTATTCGGAAGCGTCTCGGAATAAAGTAGAATTTTGGTGCTCTTGATAACTCGGTGCTGCATTATCTTAATTCAAAAAATCAAATTTATTACATTACATAATTGATTTCCCCAGATAATGCTGGGAGGGTTTTTAAAAATTTCAAGATTTCACTTTTTAGGAACACTTTGAAGTGAAACAAGCGGTTTTTGCGAAAAAATCGAGTAATTTGTTATTGTAAAATAAAAAAACATTAATAAGTTTGAAAAAAACTTTCCAGAATTACCTCGTAAATTATGTAAAGAAACAGTGTTCCAAATTTCAAAAGGATCGGTGCAGTAGATTTGAAGTAATGAGGGGCACCGACATTGGAAACGTGAGTTGTGAGAAAAACGCTACTAAACAATTTGGAATAAAACGTTCATTAGCGAGTTTAATTGGCTTTCCTCACACTGAATCATCGATGCCAGGTCGACAAAGAATGTTGCTATCATCCATGATGTCTAAAGCATCTTTTTACTCCTTTCAAAGACGAATCCTCCCTTATTTTGTCTGTTTTTCAGCTCTAAGTCGTGTTTTCCTGCGCTGAGTCGTGTATGAGGCGCGGTTTCTGAAACCGCTGTATCCTTGTTCGTTTTGCTCCGATTCATCTCAATTTTTCACACAATATTCTTGAAAGGTTTTTCATTCAGAAAATCAAATAATAAATGCAAAAAAAATTTAAAAACGCCCCCCCCCCTTAGTTCAGCGATCGAAAGGGTAGCTCTATCACGACATGTAGGGGGTACGGGTATGGACGTGGTAGATGTTAAAAAATAGTGTGTAAAGCAGGTCTTGACTATAAGCCCTTGAATTTGTCCTCAGGTGAAGTCTTGAATATCAGGGCGAAAACCATAGAGGAATTAGAAATACAATGGATGTAGAAAGTTATTCTTGGCGAGCACGACAAAACGCTAGATCAACATTAAGTGGATAGCTAGGCATCTAATATTTGCCTGAGAAAGGGTCGTCTGTACCTACAGACGGAAGGACTCGTCGTTGCGATACAGGACAAGGTTGTCAGCGCCAGGAATTATCGCAAACACGTGTTACATCAGGACGTGGCGGACCGGTGCCGATTATGTGGAGATACCAACGAATCCATCGAGCGCATTATTAATGGCTGTCGCGTGATGGCTCAGGCAGAATATGCGCACAGATATAATCATGTAGCGGGCATTATACATCATCAAATTTTCCTAAGCCTAGTATTCTTAAAAGAATGGATGTCTTTCTATAGATACATTCCAATGCTCGTTTTTTAAATCGAAGATTACATCTTATATTCGGATGTTTTTATCCAAACGGATCATTACATCCAGGCCAATCGAGCTGACATCGTGATGCAAGAAAAAAAGTTAAAGAGTCTGCATTATCCATATGGAGGAATGTTAATCATGCATCTATTCATCCCACTCTAAGTTTTGCTATAGACAATGTGTACGGAAGATGGACTGGAAATCTTGAACATTTCGGAGTCAGTAGGGTATTGACCGCAGCTCATAAAGCCTGTTTATTAAACACCTGTCGCATTATAAGAAAATTTCTCGACTGTCAAAAAGCTAGCGACTACAAACCTGCGGAGTGGCAGATGGTTGCTCTAGGAAAGAATCTAGAGGTGACTGCTGTCACCTCCAACGCTCACGGCCGCTGTTTAATTAAGGAAGTGGTAAGGGATTTTTGACATATTGAGCTGTAACCATCTTAAGCCTGAAACATTAATTTAATACTTCTAAAATGTATTTTAAATTGGCGAAAAGCATACTCCTTTAGATCACTTTCAACTCAGAAAAAATTTTCAAACAAATACATTGTAATATAATTGTATATATGCGTTATGCAACCATTTATACAAGTTATTTTTGACCTTCTGTCTTTTTAAAATACTTTTAGTTCATTGGAAATTTGGAAGCTGATGAAAATCGTTTAAAAATCAAAAAATTTTTGTTAGAAATTTTGATCAAAAGTTTTAGTAAATTTCGAAAGAGTTTATCTAATAGCCTCCATTGTATAAATTATTTAAAAATATTTGTAAACAAATTAAAAATGATTTGAGACTTTTTAAATTTTCAAAAAATGAAAATCAAATTTCAGTTCGAAAACGATGAGAGTTGCAAAGAAAATTCACAATGGAAAATTGTTCGTGTTTGAGAATGTCATAAAAAAATAGTCTTGCTTCATATCAATGTTTGGATTCATTTTTTATCTTTAATGTAAGGTTTAAGAATTTATGATAATGACAATAAAAAAATATTATATCATACATTTGTTAAAATATCCAGCACGCCTGGAGGAAATTTCGTAAAAAAATTATAAATAATAAATCTTACTGCTTTGTAATTAAGCTTTGGAACCTAGTAAATAATATGCCTGAATATAAGGGCTCTCCTGATTGTTATTTATATTCATTAAAGTAACTTCCTAATCTTTACTTATTGACTGTATGATATAATATTTAAATCGTGCAGCCTTGTTCCCACTGGGGAATTTTTGTTACTTTTATACCTAGCTTCTTAAAGTCTTTAGCATTGCCTATGTCAGATAACATAAAGAGTTTCGGTGAGCTAATATTTTCAGCTGAAGTGATTACTTCCTACTTGGCATATGCTACTTTTACTGTTTTTAAATTTTTAGAAGTAGATGTGCATTTAACAGCAATTGCTCTCTTTTTAAGGGATGAAATGTTATTTTTGTTTCATATGCCTCAGTATCGATAAAAAAATTTGACCTTTTATTCCTAATTAGTTGAATAAATGCCCTTTTGGTGCTTTCACGTTGACCATCTTTTATGTTCGTTTGCATAATTATGGCGCCCAATTGTTGCTTTTTATTGAAATTCAAGTTCTTCTAACCCAATTTATGTAAGGCTTCTGGGATATTTTTGGTATTTTTGTCCTCGTATGGAAGTCTTTACACTGATTAATATCTTCCTATTCCATGATATATAAGATTATCCTCTATAATTTGTGACAATTTAAATCATTGTATTATATAATATGTACAACGTTAGTAAGTTTTGTAGAAGTTACTTGTGTTCTTATTTCCAAACGTATTATTCAAGGTTACAAAATACTCAAAGGCTTGCAGTTGAAATACAACCTTTCGTGAAATTTAAGATCTTTTTAAGTGAAATAATTTTCAGGTAGTCCAAAAAGCCAGCTTTACTGACCATCCTACTCTTTTATAATTGCAACCTTTTACCTCAACGTTTAAAACTGAAAACTTTTTTCAAAAAAAAGTCAGATCCTAATGTTTGATAATATTCAAATTGCCTATAGTTTAGATATATTGGATTAAGCCTTAAAATATTTGTAATTTAAAGACTCTAACATAACATAGACTCTAACATATATCATTTCATTCCTAGAATCTGTACCACCTATCATCTACAAATATTAAAAATAATAAACATCTCATACATTTTTTGTGTTTAAAATTACAACAATAATAATTGATTTATTTATGAACCAGGAATATAAAGTTTAAGAAAATGTTTGGAATACTAAAGACAATATTTTATCGCCATTTCCAGGACACTTCATTTGTTAGTTTGACTTGCTTTAGCTTGATCTGAATAATTTGATTAATTTGCCCAAAAACTTGAAAAGTATATATATTTTTTGCATAATTAATATCATGAAGGTTTGAGGTTGAATTAAATATGACTGTATAGATATAATCGCGAGAAGAACTTGGAAAAGAAGTTTTGTTTTTTCTATAAAAAATTGGGAAAAACTTAAAAAATATCAGACGATTATTTTTGTAATCTAGGGTGTCTGTAATATACAGAAAAATAGGGAGACATCTGGGACTAATAATCAAACACGGGAAAAAAATGAACTGGTAGTACAAATTCAGCTCGTAAAAATGATATATTTTTCAGTTTAAAATTGATGTATTTTTTTTAAATTCTTTTTTTTATACAAAATTAATGTCCTTGGTTCAAAATGTATATTTTTTGTAGAAAATTCAATTAATTTTTATTATAACAATTTCATTTGCTTTATTTTCATTCCATAAAAACAAAATATTTTTCTTAACATTTATGGGAAAATTTCTTGTTTTCTTTTATTCAAGATAAATAATTCTAACTGAAAACTGTAAACTATTTAAAAATATTCTAATCTTGTGGTAAAACTACAAAAAAGAATTTCGCAATTTTGCTTAGCTTAAAAATTCGATTAAGTTAAAGAGATATCTGGCATCACTCGCATCACTCGCCTTTCCGCCGGGAGTGGGCGGAAAGGCGAGAGATACCATCCATCTCGCGGCCTGGATTCTCCCTTCAATATGAGTAATTGAAGATTGCAAAATTGTTCCAATTGCTACGCATTTGGATTACCTCCCACTTTGCGTAGAACTGACATCTTTCGAAGATGAAATGGCGAGGAAGGTTACCAAGTCGAGGGGTACGGGTGTGGATGTTAGCGGGAAAATTATTTGGAGGGTGTCGAGGAAGGGGCTCTTCCTTGGTAGGATGGCATTGTCACCTTTATACGTAGGGAAGGTAGTCGGTCGAAACTGCGAACTAGAAGATTATATCTGCGATTGCAGCAACGGCTTTGGGAGCGGGAATGATTTGTAAACGGTGTGCGAGCTTTAATGGCAGAAAGCCGTCGTATGACTGAGCGTGCTTCAATAGTTAGGCGAGAGTGGACAAAAAACTAAAGTTGTGTAAGAGGTCAAAGTTCGCGCAAAAAGACATGCTCAAATTTAATGCAGACAAAGCAGCCTATATGGCTCTTTTAAATTCAAAGAAGGTGGCCTACGGGAAGGCGTTCCAGAATGCTCTTGAAGCCATGAGAAGGTCAGTGGATTTCTGGAAGGCGGTTAATTTTTGTAAGCATAGGTTAGCGGTTGGCAATAACATTAAATTGCGATCACGGCAGGAATCTACGAATGGTTTATATCCGTGTAAAATTACTCTTGACCTTCCCTGGACCCTGAATACCCACCCTCTGTTAGATTATCCGATTTTTAGACGTTTAGTAAATGTAAACCGAGGAAAGCTCCCGGTCAGGACGGGATACTGGCTCATATAGGGATATCGCGCTTGTAAACAGTATAGCCAATATAATCACATCTTTGTTTTAAGTTCTTTAATCCAGACACATGTCTCCACCCCTGGTCGCAAAGTCTTTGCATGCTTTGTAGATTTTAAGAGAGCCTTCCCTTTAGTAAATCCCAATCTACTGTGAGGAAAATTACAAAGTTTGGGTGTCAGCACCAAATTCATTAAAATTGTGAAGAGTCTGTACGACGGAGCTAGGGTTTCCATTCTCACAGCGGAGGGCCTTACAACCCCAGTTGACGTTAATTGTGGTGTTCTGCAAGGTGAGTTGCTTACCCCAATCTTTTCTATTTGGAAGATTAGTGATCTGAAAGACTTCTTGCTGAATCGAGGCCTGAGGGTCATCTCAATTACTTATGTGACTGAGGTTCTTCTACTAGCCTATGCTGATGACATCGTGTTGTTGCTGACTCTGGTATTGATCTTCAGAAAAAAATGAAGATCCTTGCATAATACTGTAAAATCAACGATCTGGAGGTCAATACATCTAAGACGAAGACCATTTTTAACCATAAGGGTAGGAGGCTTTGATTCCGAATTTCACGTTGGATGGGAACCAGCTGGAGATGGTTAGGAAAAACAATTACCTAGGAAATTATTCGGGAGCTTAGTCACCTTCGCTCTGATCTGTACCAAAAGGGTGGCTGTCGCAAACTTGGCGGATCAAACAAATCTTGTACCAGAGCCTTATCTTAAATTTTCTCTTCTATGCCATAGGAACTTGGAGATTAAGATATTGTAAAGAGGTGAGGATAATTCACACTGCCTTCCTCAAGAGAGTTTTGGTACTCCCTATACATACTCCTGGGTATGCATTTAGACTGGAACTTGGTCGAGTCTCAATAGCACATACTATCTTAAAGTTTTCCTTCAACTGGATAGAAAAGATGCTGGACATGGGTGAAGAAAGGCTTCCTAGTATAGGCTTAAAACGCCTTCAGACTATGACAGACTCTGGTGCGGCCATCGACAAGTTCAATTGGGTGCTGCAGGTTAAACACATGCTATTGTTGTGTAGGGCGGAAAGTTTATGGCTTGGTCTAGACGTGGTAAGTTTGCAGTCTAACAAAGAGATAATTTTAATCAAATTTAAGGCCTATTTTAGACACTTAGACCTGAACAGGCTTGCGTAGACTTCTTCGCTTCAAGTGCTACCTTATCTCTGGATAGATCTAATGGGACAACAGTATCTTAGCAATGGGATTACCTTTTAATTTCTAAGACTTCTTGCTCAGGTTCGCCTCATAGGCTTAGTACGGGGTAGCTTTTCCATAGATGATCTTAGTTTTTGATTTGTGGCGGGGTAGCATTGCTCAATATGCAACCAGGGCGTTGAAGAGATCTTATTCCACCTTTTAACGGAATGCCCGATATATAGAGACCTAAGATCGGATTGCTTTGGATCATGGGTAGACCTTACAGCCTCTGGTGTGTTTTGGATCGCCTTGCGAAATTCGTTTATTTTAATTTTAACCTCTTTGCATATTTCGCGGACCTGAGTAAATATCGCATCTGTACTTAATTTGGAATCATATCATGTATAATATACTGTTGTTAAATAAACAAGAATGAATAAATAAAATATTTAGTTTTCAGAGTAAACAAAAAAGGGTTAAAGGTAGATGAACAAAAAATGGAACCTATTTTGAATTTTCCAAGGCCGAAAAAAGTTAAACGAATTTAGAGATTAATAGGAATGGCTTCATGGTATAGGAAATTTATTCCAAGATTTGCAGAAATAATAGAACCACGACAAAAGCTATTAAAAAAGGAAGTAAAGTGGGAATGGACTGACAAACACGAACAGGAATTTACGACTATTAAACACTCACTAACAAGAGCACAAATTTTACCCTGCCCTTATTTTGGAAGTCCATTTAAACTTGAAACCGATGCTAGCAATATAGCGTTAGGATCTGTTTTAACACAAAAAATAAACTGCAAAACTTATGTAATAACTTTTTCAAAGAGAGGTCTGAATTGAGTAGAACGTAAATATTCTGCTCAAGAAAAAGAATGTTTAGCAGTAATCTGGGCGATAAGAAAGTTTAGGCCGTATCTAGAGTGATATTCATTTAAAGTCATCACAGCTCATATTGCCTTAAAATGGCTTCCTAATTAAAAAAATTTAACCGGCAGATTAGCAAGATGGGATTTAGAAATACTGCAGTATGATTATGAAATTTTATAAAGGAAAGGAAGTTTAAATCACATCATAGATGCGTTATTAATGTCCACTGAAGATGAAATAAGAATTTCCAGTATCTTAGGAAGCGTAATAGAAACGCAAGAAAAAGATTTTAAAGAAGTTGTGGATAGTTGTTAGAAACCAAAATGATATTTGATAAAAAGTAGGCCAAAAGAAAATCAAAATTGGAAGATACGCAATCATCAATTATATTTTTATAGACCCGATCCTTTAAAATTAAGCTTAAATTTAGACAGCAACGCGTTGAAGTTAACAATACCAAAAGAGTTAAGGGTATAGGTTTTAACTGACAATCATAGAAATGAAAAAGCACTTCATTTTGGTATGGAAAAACTTATTCAACAATTTTCGACGATTACTTTTGGCCCAAAATTTTCTCGAAAGCAATCAAATATGTAAAAGAATGCAAAATTTGTCAGAGAATAAAACCCAAAGTAAATAATCAAATAGGTTCTATGGGTAAAAGGTTAATTAAAGAACCGTGGGAAGTGGTAGCATCAGATATGATCAGTCCATTGCCAATGTCAAAGTCGAGAAATCAATACATTCTAGTATTTTTTTATATTTTTACTTAATAGGTGGATATAATAACAGTTGAAAATAAATTAGCATCATCGATTGAAAAAGAATTTCATAGACGTATAATTTCAGAATGTGGAACACCTAGAATTTTTGTTTACAGATAATAGCAAAGAGTGCGTAAATAAATAATTAACTTGACTAAAAAAATTAGTGTTAGACATTCAAAAGCTCCTAAATACCAGGCACAAGCAAATCCAACTGAAAGACGTAACAGACCAATGAAAACGGCAATAAAAGCGTATTTAGAAAAATATAATAAATCATGGGATGAAAATTTGGATGACCTATAGTTTGAATTAAATGAAAGTAAAAGTTCGTCACCAGATTTACACCAGATTTTTTTAATTTAGAGAGAGGACTAGCCAATACAAGCGTTAAATAAAGATTTAGATAATAAAAGCTAAATCGAATTTCAAGAATTCGAAAAATGGGCCAATAGAATGCAAAAATCAAAAGTAATTAGAGACGAAGTAATTAAAAATTTAGACACTGCGAATGCAATACAATCTAAATTCTATAATCTCAGACGTAGTCCGATAAGTTTCGAAATTGGGGAGTAAGTCTTAAAAAGCGGAAAACACTATCATATAAAGGGCAAGGAATAGTGAAAAACTTAATAAAAATTTTGAGGGACCATTTTATAAAGGCAAAAGTTTCACCGGCAATTTATGAAATAAAGAATAAAAAGGGAAAATCTTTCGGTGATTGGAATCTTAAAGACATTAGAAAGTTTATAAGTAAAACTAGATTTGAATTCGAATTTTCTTTGAAATGGCATACAAGTGATTGATTTGATTTGAAACTACTGACAAAGGCAAAAAAAATACACAAACACATACATTGACAAAAAACAAACAAAAACAAGACAAGACAGAAAAAATCTTTATTTACAGAAGATGGATCGGAGATTGATCCTTAAGTGGAGCGATTGCTCCGCTGAGTTGTTGGGAAGGGATGAACTCCTTAACCATCCTTGCGGGGCATGCAGCCTGCTAAGGAACCAATCTCCTGTCGCTGAGACATGTCGATGAAGTTAGGGAAAGATACGTGCAGAAAAGGCACAGCATGAAGGTAGAGGAAATAGTGGCACGAGGAAAACTAAGGAGAGGACTGCTCTCACGAGTAGATTGGGAAGGAATGCTGGACTGGAGGAGAAAAGAAGAGGAGAAAGTAAGAAGGAAGAAAATGGATGAGAAGATTAAAGAAGTGGAAAGAAAGCTGAAAAAACGAGAAGAAGAGTGGCTAGAAAAAAAAAAAATTACGCAATCTGCAAGCAAACATTCAATTAAAAACTATTAATAAAACTCTTTTTCACACTCTGGTACAAATTTCCATACCCTAGACAACCACAACAGTACCGATTAATTTTTAGCTTTAATTGACTAAGTAAAATAAATTAAATTGATTGGATCAGAATAAAGATTCTAAAAATAAAGTAAATACGGTAATAAGAGGCCAATTTAGAATTTTAATTGAAATAATAAAGTAGAATTTATATATAAGTTACATTTTAGCTTAAGAACCAAACAAAGCGGAATAACGGATGAAGATATTAGTGTAAGCGGAGGAAAATAAAAATATAATTAAAAAAAATGAAAAAAGTCCAAATCAAGTTTTACACATTATGTTCAGTAAAAAATGATAAGAAGAAAAAGATTAAGAGAAAAATAGTATTTTGCTTTTATATATTTCATTTTGTTTTTGTTTTGACAGGTAGGATTTTAAAATTTGTGTCAGAAAGAAGAAGATGGAAGATTGGAAATGTCGTCACTGGGAGTGGATGGTTCCTTTGGAGATCTACATCTTTCACGACATCTACCTGGTCAAATTTCAAACCAAACTAAGACCGCTCTCAACCCCTTTGCTGTTCTCGAGCTCCAACAGCGATATCCGCTAGGACGAATCTTAGTCCATCAGCCATGTCTCATCTAACGCCACCGTGAACGAAAAGTACCATCCTGTTCTCCCTGTAATCTTAACTTCACCGCCCGGGTTCTCTAAAAGAACATCCTAGGCCGATCTTGGCTTTGCTGCTTGGCTCGGGCCTGAGTGTTACCTCTCGACTCTGCTGTAAGTTTGGTTTAATAAACCCTTTTATAGTAACTCTGTTCATCCGTCATTGACTTCACCCATTCTCTCGATGATCCAAATGCCAAATCCCATCCCTTAATTTGCGAGATCCCTCACAATGCCAATCTTTGATTATATCAGCAGTCCCATTTTGCAAGTGCATACTTGATGGTATCTAGCTAAAGTATTATTTCTCATATATAGATCCAATAATCATCAGTATTAAAGGTGAAATGATTGCAAGGTGCTTGCGGAGAATCAATTGACTTGAACTTATTATCCTTAAATAATGTGGTATTGAATAGTTCCAGAGATTTTCGGATAAGTTTTAACTTTAAATCTACGTCAGAATAATCTTTAATGTAACCAGGATAGATCAAAGAATTTCCCCAGATTGGATCCGTTTCAATCAGTTTAAGGTAGCTTCTACTTTTCGAAGCAAGAAAAAACATTTAAACTATTATTGTGTGACAATTTTTGTGCTGGCCTCGACAGGCATCCTTTTGCCAGTGCTGGCGGAAGCCTTTTTTATTTAAAATAAAAATACATTTTATTTAAAATATTATTTATTAACTTTTATGGTTGAAATCGTATCCATTTTGTGAAAGAATCATCGTCTTACGTTCTTATCGAAGAAGGTATTAGATTTGTGTAAAATTTGACCAGTGCCCTTCAGTTTTTGTCAAATTTCAAACTTTATTTTGATAAAAAAATTACTAAAGGTACAGTATTTAGAAAATTAAAATAACAAACGAGAATAAGATCGTTCTTACTCCAATGGATAAAAAACGGTTATTTCGGTACTTCGGTACTTTTCTTTGACTTTTACAAACTAGTCTTTCGCTCTTTATCAGCCTTAATCCTCACTCATTTCCTTCAATTTTTAGGTCACTCTCCCACCGTGGCGGCTAGTCCCGCGTTTAGGCAATCCTCAGTCTATTAAACCAGCCAGGATTTAAACTGCTCAAGCTTTTATAAGACCGAAATAACCGTTCTTTATACTTTGGAAGAAACCCGTTCTTATTTCTGGTCTGTGCCTTTGACCTGACCATTGAGAAGTGTTTGTACTCTGCCGGAACTGTGGAATAAGTTCACTGTGACATAATTAATTAAAACTGTAGAGCACAAAAAAAGCTTTTTAGACAGAGTGATAACACAAGTATTAAAACAAAAAATTTACCTAAAAAATTAGTAATATAAAGAACGATATATTCATGTAGGGAGGATCGAGATCCATTCAGAAATACGAAAATACAACAATACACCTATATCTTGAATTAATAACGTTCCATAATGTTAAACAAGAAGAAAATAAAGAAAGTTAATTATCACAGTCATTTTGAGAGAATAAAGAGACCATAAGGTGGGTTGAATTTATGATCTATTTTACCTGACCGATCAGTTGTTCTCTGAATATCTTTAAAATAATGTTTGAAGACGGTATCAGTTAATTTTTAATTTCCTTTCTATAATATATCGTCTATTGGAAGACCAGAATCGAGATGAAGTGATGTCACTGCTGATGGAATGCTCCCCGCATAAATGTTGATACCTGCCTTCTCTTAAGCATTTCGAATCCAACCTGCAATAATTGTACGTGAAGCTGCAGCTAAATTTCCTTTAATGGTGATGAACAGAGTATCCAATCCGTTTCTTGCACTTCTTTGCGATTTAGCGATCGCAATTGAGAGCCGCAGCCATCAGGTAGGATCTATTTATTTTTTGTTTTTTACTTTTTGATAGCCTCAACCGGGCTGCCTATGGGAGACACTTTCCGCTTTAATGCCAAAAATGGGCCAAAGAACGCATGAATCTCCCTATTCTTGGAAATTTCCCGAATTAGTCAGCAAAAATTTGAGGTCATGAAATCTTTTACTTGAACCTAATAGCAGTATTAGAGCTACATGTCTTCACATTTAAAAATAGCTTTCAACATCCACAGATTTTTACTTCAATCACTCGATTACTAGATTCACATCCTTAATTTTTGTTTTCGCTTGAGGTGGGTGGGGTGAATTAATGGTCTTCAACATGTGACTTACTCATGGATGTGAACTAATCTCTTCTCTTCTTACTGAATTTGCGAACTTTAAAACAACCGAATCTTAAACCACAACTATATTATCGCCTTTTTTCCTGTGTAAGTAGACCAATTACTCTGCTTCTTTCTGCGGATATGGTTTATTTAATGTGACACCTTATGAGGTTGACCAGTCTGCCCAGGATTTTCAAAGCGTGGCGTAGGTTTTCTCCATTGATTCTCGCCAAGATGATTCCAACAAAGCTTTCCTTTCCATGCCATCCTTCTGTATGTGTAACCTACCCCGTACCTAGGAAGCCTCTAAATGCAGGTCTAAAACCCTCGGAGGGAGAAAATTGGTTTAAAGATCCAGATGATTCAGACAAAGATTGCTAATGAGTCAGACGCAGCATAATTATTCGACGTTTGAGGTTCAGTGTCTGCAATTTGATATGCATAGGCCGGAACTACTGCTGAGCGAGCAGTAGCCATTAAATCTATTTACGGGATTCCCCACGTCTCGAAAATTCGGTCCATCAGCTCTTTCGACAAATACCAATCTGGTAGCGAATTTCCTCTCGACATTCGGTCGGGCACAACATTGTAAATTTCAGGAATGAAGTCAGGAATAAAGTGCTCTTCTACCTGAAGATCTAAGCGTGACATCAGCATCAACAATTTTCTTGCTAACCTAACTGTAAAGGGGGTAAAGACTTCGTTTCCCCTTGACATTAAGTGTAAGCCAATACCTTCTTGTCTTCTGACTGAAGACACAAGATTTTTCCTTGCAAACGAGAAAGCATTCTTGATAATAGCTATATATACTGCCGACATCACCTTCTTGTTGATTTTCTACCTTTTTGGTTCGAAACTATAAAGAACTCTCTTAAATTTGTCTCTTAATTGGGCTTCCCAGCCCTCGCTGGATGCATCCGTTACTATGTGAATAATGGGCATGTTTTAAAATGTTTGTGAATTCTTTTATAAACTTGGCATCCACCACTGAATATCGAAATTAGCTTGATGGTAAAGATCAAAGTTCTAATTTGGGAAATATTTCGAAAGCAAGCATTTTGTTCGCTGCATATTTCTGCAGAGTAGTCTTCCTAAAGGAACTAAAAAGGAAGCGAATTCAAAGGTATCGAGGAGAGACTTCGCTTGTCCCTAGTTTAATTTTTGCTCACTCATTATTCTTTTCATGGTTTATTTTATTCTTTTCCTCTTCTTGGATAAAATTTGCAGGTCCTTCTGTGGATTCCACATGATCTCCAGATCTAAGCAGATCAAAACTTTCTTGAAGACGCTAGATGAGCGCTCGAGAGGACAAAGGCAATTCCGTCCAGCAGTATATTTCTTTCCAGTAGTACATAGGTAGATATCGCCGGTAAGCCTCTTTTATGAGGACATGTAAGTAGGCTTGATGTCTAAGATACTCGTTTAAAAGATTAAAATTAAAAAAACCGGTTTTAGGGAACCATCTGATTTTGGGACTAAGAAAAAAGTCTATATGATTTTGGTCGAAACGTCAGTTCTCCTTAGAACTCTCTACTTGATAAAATCTGTCAATTCCCTGCCCATGTCGGCTGATGGTCTCCTTTCTAATCGTGTGTAAAGAAAGTGTGAAAATGGAATCTCTTAATCAGAGCGAGGTAGAGCGAATCTAGCACTGAAAAACTAGGAGCTTTTAATCAAGTAGTCTCTCTGCACAGGGGAGAGGGAACTTCTACATTAGAGTGGGAAGAAGAATACTCCAGTTCGGAGTATCCTGAGAATGATCTGTCTTCACAGTCCTCTACATTGGGAGCGTTACTTTCTAATACTTGTGTCAGTAAATTTTCTGAACGATGTGAGCTCTTTTCCAGCTAGGATAATCAAGAACTTTTGCCTGGAAGTTTCCCCTCCCGAAATAGAATTCAGAGATTTCCATTTTCTTAAATTATTAGCATTTGTTCCTATGACAGGAGAGTCTGCTTCGAAATTATAACTTATAAAATAACGAGTTAAATCATTTGATGCAACTTATCTTAAAATTATAAAAGAACGCGTATTTTCAATTGAATTCATGATTGATTCGCCTTCGGTTGTAATGCAATTTAACTTTTGCACTAAAGTAAATTTCGCGGGGCTAACGTGAATCTAGATTTTTTCCTACCAACACTTCTTTTAATAGCTAGTGAACTTTCCACATTTGCCAGTCTGCAGGTAGGTTTTAGGCTGCTAGGGATTCGATTTTTTCCAGGGGTAAATTGTATGCTTCTTCAACCGCCTGACGCAGCTATAAATTCCCAAAGTTAGTAGTAGGATGATCCATCTGGTAAATAACAAATGAAAAGCGGAGGATGCGGGTAAATCTCTTCAAGGACTGCTGATTTGTGCGAATCGCTGATTACTCCAAAGCAACGAAAACAAACTTTATAGGCTGCCAAAGGACGAGCACTAAGAAACAGCTGTATTAAACAAGCTGCAAGACGTGTAGTGTAATGTCCAAAGACCAATACACAGACATAGGTTGCCAGCCGGCAAACGCTACTCTGCACTGATTATATGTGGGCAGTTGCATAGGGTGAACCATCCAAGACAATCCTTAGGCTATCAAAGGGCGATTAGGCGTGTCGTCTGATGTCCAAGGCAGAAATGCAGACATAGGTAGACAAAGGACGAACACTTGTGTACGCTTTAATTATATGTGGACAGTTACATAGGACGAACCATCTTATAGAGTATTCGGTTATCCTGCACTGGTGCACTCCGATATGCACCGACGCAGATCGGAGTGAGAAGGAAGAAGTAAGAGGAAGTAAGACGGAGCGATCGGAGTTCTCTTACTCTACACCAGTGCAGGATGAACGAATGCGATATAAGCCAATATTTTAATCTGAAAAAAAACGAAAAATATAAAGAAGGAAGAACTTACCTTGTGTGAAAAAGAGAAACGGAACCAGGAAAATCGAAGTCTGTGATTCGGCAAAGATAGCATTTACTATGGAACGGTAAGCACCGATTAAGACACATTTAGTCGCTTTGGCAAAAGAAAGCGCACTAAGGCTCGCCTAAACGCAGGACTGGCCGACACAGTCAAAGAGTGACCTAACGATGGGAGATGAGGGAGGAGTAGGAATGATAATGATGGAAAAATTAGTTTGTAAGGGTGAAAAGGATAGAAACACAAGTCCAGATCAATAGGGAAAAGGAAGAATAATCTCAAGGGTCAGGCCGAAGGCACAGGCCAAAAATAAAAATGTTAAGCCAAACGATGCACGATGTGAGAAACAGTCAAGAAAAGAAAGGTTGATTTTTGGATACTCTGCAAGATTGTCACAACAACTTTTGGTATTTTCTTGAAAAATTTAAAATTCAAATCTTAATCGCACGAAAAATAATGCGAAATGAAGACTTCCATTTGGCGGCCAAACGATGCAAGATAAGGAAAAAGATGAATTAACCAAATTGTCCATTTAGGAAGGATCCACACATTTTTTATCGATGAATTTTTGATACGACACGTAGCCTTTCTTTATTTGTAACAAACAAAATAAAAAATAAATTTCAAGACAAATGACACAAGCTACGAAAATATTAAATAGGCAAAATTTGTGTACCTAAGAAGCAGCTAAAAATATGTTTTAAATAATTTCCTGATAGGATGCGCAGTTTTTATTTTACTCGTGAAGAATAACATTTTAAATGAAAAATTAGCCTTTTCGCGAGTGTTATCAACCTCCTTGGAAGTGTATATTATTTAAAATATGTTAATTACAATTCTAACTAGAAATTTAAAAAAATTACTTACATATGGTTTTTAATTGATTTTTCATTAAATCCATATCCCAAAATTTAAAGCTTCCAGAGAGTTACCCATATAGTCTTGAAAATAAAATATAAATCTTATTGTCACAAATGTTTTGTACACCTTTTAAATAACACAAGAGCTTATTGGTACGCTTATAGAAGTACTACTTCTTAACACCCTGGGTCTTGCTTTTAGAAATAACTTGCTTTTTTTCTTCATGAAGTTACGTACAAATCAAAAAAGTGCCTTCTAAAAGCACGAGTAGGCAATCATTGCACTTAACTGCTCAATTAAAGTTGTAAATGAACCTATTCATACATGTCTTTTATTTTTAGTTTGCAGGCTAATCTTATTTGATCATATTAACTGCTTCATCATTAATCATAATCATCGCTACGTAAACATTTACTCTTGAAATAACTGGTTCTATAGGTACATACACTACTTAGAGTTCACAAATTGATCAAATCAACTCAGAGTTAGACTGTTATGTTCTCTGCTAGCTAAATGAAACAACTGGTTTTAGAATTCAAAAACTATTAGACAATTCATTCTGTGAAGTAAAATAATTTTATGTTTATTTAATGATTACCTAATCACGAAAGAAAACTTCCAAGCAGACTAAACTTTTTGGTGATTTTTTCAAATTCCTTTTATTTTTTTCAGTTGTTTTTTAAATATGAAAATTGCCTGTACTTATGATAATTTAAACCATTGTAAAACATAGTTTTTCTTAACTTTGGTGATGGTGATGCATGTTTAATAAAAATATTTAACTTGTATCTCACACCATTTAGTAATATAGTCTCGTAGATTCAAAAAAACATTTAGAACAAAGGGTTTAATTTTCCAAATATAATAAGAAGTACAATAAACGTAATTTTGATAGTCACAAATGTTTCGTAGATATATGAAATAATGCAAACATTCATAACACTTTTAGTAGTTGAACAACACTTAAAGCCATGCATTAAAACCAAACTTAAAACCAATATTTCATTTTTCTTTTGCACACCAATCTTCTTTAATCATGTCTGCAGCTTTTTCTGCAATCATCATTGTCGGTGTGTGCGTATTTCCTCTAGTATTATTGGGCATTACAGCTGCATCAATTACTCTAAGTCCTTGAACTCCATAAACTTTCAATCTAGGATCAACTACAGCGCCAGGGTCTTCTTTAGGTCCCATTTTGCAAGTTCCTACTTGATGGTATCCAGGTAAAGTATTATTTCTCATCATGCATATCCAATAATCATCAGTATTAAAGGTTAAGTGTTCGCAAGGTGCTTGAGGAGAATCAAGTAACTTGTAATTATTATCCTTAAATGATTTGGTGCTGAAGAGCTCCAGAGTTTTGCGAATAAGTTCTAACGCTTGTTGTACGTCAGAGTCTTCCTTGAAGTAACCAGGATAAATCAAAGGGTTTCCCCATATTGGATCTGTTTCATTCAGTTTAAGATAGCCTCTACTTTTCGGAGCAAGTAAATACATATAAGCTACAAGTGTGTCATAATATGAACGAATTTGAAGAGTGCCTACGTCTGCAGAACTCTTTGCCAAAAAAAAAATTTGACCATCGGGTACTCCATCAATTTCTTCATATTTGGTTTGTGTAAATAAGTTCGCTGCAGCAGCTCCTGTTGCTGACAGAGGACCCGTGTTCGTTTTCAAATATTCTTCTAAATCTGCCTGCTTATGCTTAAAAGATTTTTCTGTAACTGTTTGGTGCAAAGGAATAAGCACTCCATTGAAGGTCACATGATCCTGCATATTTTTACCTACTGGCAAATTTGCAATCACTTTTATACCTAGCTTTTTAAGGTCCTTAGCAGGGCCTATGCCAGAAAGCATTAACAATTTTGGAGAGTTAATACTTCCAGCTGAAGAGATTACTTCCTTCTTGGCATATGCCACTTTCGCTGATTTCAAACTGTTAGCAGTAGAAGTGTATTCTACACCAATTGTTCTCTTTTTTATGGGATCAAATATTATTTTTGTTACATATGCCTCAGTTTCAATAAACAAATTTGACCTTTTATTTCTAATCGGTTGGATAAATGCTTTGTTTGTACTTTTACGCTGACCATCTCTTGTAATCGTTTGGAGAATCATAGAGCCCAATTGTTCCTTTCCATTAATATCCGGGTTCTTGTAACTCAATTCCTGTAAGGCTTCTTGGACAATTTTTATATTTTTGTCCTGGTATGGAAATCTTTGCACTGACTGATATCCGCCTATTCCATGATATTCGGGATTACTCTCTATAATCTGTAACAATTGCAATGATTTTATTATAATATATGCACAATATGTGTAAGTTTTGTGGAAGTTACATGCATTTTTCTTTTTAAATGTACTATTCAAGGTTATAAAAGACTGAAAGGCTTTCAGTTTAATTACAAACTTTCGTGGAATTTACGACCACTTTCAAGTGCAATAATTTCCAGCTGGCTCATAAATCCAGTTTTGATGACAATCTTACCATTTTATAATTGCAAACTTTTACTTCAACGTTTTAAACTTAAAATCTTTTTAAAAAATAATTCTGATCATAATATTTACTAATATTGAAAAGGATTATAGTTTCCTTATACCGGATTAAGCCTTGAAATCTTTTTAATTTAAAAACTGTGACTATTTTAGGGTTTCTAATGATATTTTTCTTGTGTTAAAAATATTTATAACTCCATTAGAGTGTTTCAAATTTTTGCTATTAAACCTCCTTGTCTCTGTTGTCCTCAAGTTTGATGAAATATGGCAATACGTCTTCATAACTCCAACCAGGATTACCTAATGTAGCCCAATTATTAAAATCTTCAGCATTACCTCTTACGCATAACATTCCATTCAGAGCGCCTGAACCACCCATCATCTGTAAAATTTTCAGAAAATTTAATTTGCAAAGTTGTTTTTACTTTTAAATTTCTCCTTGAATTTCTTAAATATTTTTTAAAATTTGAGTTTATCAGAAGCACAGCTAATTTTTAGTGGATAATTTCAGGTTAATAATTAAATTTCATAAAAAGGGGTTTACAAATTTTACTAACGTCGTCTATAATTAGTCTTCATAATGCCAAAACGTGAGGTTTAAGCTCTTTGTTAAATATCCATAAATGTGCGAAAAATCAATGCCTTTGAAATGAAATTTGTTTAAGTAATATTCATGTAAAACATTTTCGGTGCTTAACATTATTGAAAAACGCACATATGTTACGAAGCCTCTAAGAATTTATTTCTTTATGGCTCATGAAGATAAATTTTAAGAAATTTTGAGAATATTAAAGATAATATGTTATCGATATTTTCAAGATATGTCGTTTGTTTCCGGGTAGGCGTGACTCACTCGGTGGGGATGGGATTATTGTGATGAAGAGGGTACAAAATATTTATAAGGGTGGCCCAAAAAATCACATATGAGAAATTTTAACGGGCTTGTTGGCCAAATCGTTCTCGTATGCAAGTAAATTAATGCGTATTTTTTTGTTTTCAACAATAGTATATTGTGCAACAAGGGACGAAAGGCGAAAATTGCACGAACGGGAAGTTGGCTGCCCGAGAGAAGCGAGGGCAGATATTACACGAGTGTAATTGTTGCCTCGCCCCGAGTTGGTAAGAATGACACGCTGAAGAGTAATTAAATAGCATATCGCGTTTCAAGTGGGAGAAGGTGGGGGGGGGGGTCATCGTGAAACCCTGGTGGGGGTGCAGGGGGCGAAGCCCCCGCTGGAGGGGGAGCACTCCGCTGTAAGAAAATATCAATCCTGATTTGAATAAAAGAGTGATTAACATCCCCGTACTTACAATAAGAAGTAAAAAAAATTGTTTTGAACTTTACCGATAAGCTCCACAGAACAAAGTACCAATATTTTCGTAGATTGTCTACTGTTTATCAATTGAGACGTGATATCGATGAGGTTATAAGCAGTTATTGATTTTTCTGTTCGCTCTGCTCTAACGCAAGCGCAATGGGGAGGCTGCAAGTTGCTCTAGTCAAACTTGCGCGAAAATTTGAATTGGATAAGTGAAAAATTGCTCTTTTTAACACAAAATAATAATAAAAGTTTCTAGGTTATCCACAAAACAAATTAAAAGTTTAAGTTATTTATTTTAAAAACTGTGGCGAGACGAGCAGGCTACATTTATCGTTGAAATAATCGATCATTCACGATCGAAGGTGGAGACTGTAGTTAGCATCTATTCTCGAAACGAGGTGCGATAAGAGGAATGGCTGCAGAAAACTTCAGATAAAGTAGAATGTATATACTTTCGATACCGGTTATGGCGTAAAGTTACTTTCGCAGTCGCCTGTTTCTACTTTCTAGTCTAGGGTTGAAAACAAAACCTTCGACCCGCTACGGGGGCATCGAAAGTCAAATTTTCGATACATGTATTAGGCAGTCTGATAAGTCCCTGAAAAATGAAACACGGAGACGTTTTTTTGGCCAAAGTCGGTTTTATTTTTCAACATACTCTCCTTTTAGATCGATACAGCGAGTCCAACGACTTTCTAACTTTTTGATGCCGTCCGAAAAGTACTTGATCGGAAGGTATCCAAAATACGCCTCAGTTTCAGCTATGAGCTCCTCATTTGAGTAAAAACGCTTACCGGTGAGCCATCTCTTCAGGTTAGGGAACAAGTAATAGTCGCTGAGGGCCAGGTCTGGTGAATACGGTGGCTGAGGAACCAATTCCAAGCCGATTTCATACAATTTTGCTTGTGCAACTAAGCATGAATGAACAGGCACATTGTCGTGATGATAAAGCGGTTTTTTCTTCTTCAAATTCGGTCGTTTTTCGGCGATTTCGATTTTCAATCGGTCCAATAATGATGAATAGTATTGTCCGGTTATGATTTTACCTTTTTCAAGATAGTCCACGAATATTAT
>NC_046666.1:59565265-59571137 GCF_010883055.1 Belonocnema kinseyi
CGTTTTTGGTCCACTGTGAGCAAACGCGGTACCCATCGCGCGCAGAGCTTCTTCATGCCCAAAACTGAATGCACGATATTGCCCACACGTTCCAATGATATGTCTACAGCATTAGCTACTTCTTTCAATTTCACTTTGGGATCATTCAACATCATATCATGGATTTTTTTCGACATTTTCTGGTGTAGTGACCTCTTTTGGGCGCCCAGATCGTTCAGAATCAACTGTGCTCGTACGGCCACAACGAAACTCGGTAAACCACTTATGAATCATTCCAATCGACTGTGCAGAGTCCGGGTAATACTTATCCAGCTTGGCCTTGGTCTCGGATATCGTTTTCTTGCGAAGATAGTAGTGTTTGATCAAAACTCCAAACTCAGATTTTTCCATATTAAAAAAAAACTCGGAGGTTAGTCGCTTCTCAGTGCTGTAACTTGTAAATGCGTGAACATAAATGGCTGAAGTTTTGACAGGCGTCATTTAAAGGATCAAGCTCGACGAAAATGGTTCACATTAGTGAATACTAATGCCATCTCTTAGTATTTTCAGGTACTTATCAGACTGCCTTGTATTATGAAAAAAATATTTTTAAAACTCGCCCCGACCATTGTTATGTCTTATAGAGTTTAATATGTCAAATGTTTCCTGTTTTATTTCTTCGATTTTAGATAGGAAATTATAAGTCAATTTATTCGACATTTTATATGCTTGTTCATTTATCAGTGAATATTACATTTATAGCATTTTTTTGTCTCAGAAATATTATGCAAAAGTTGTAAGCATTTCAAAAATAGCATAAAATGGCAACATTTGGAGGCTCTTCGTCATCCTTTGATATACTTCCGTAACTTGACATTTCGAGAAGATATTCTTTAGACTATTGAGAATAGATTTCTATAAAAAAAGATTAAGCGTTTAATTTACATTGAGTTAAGAGTAAGAAAAGCTCATGAAAAATGACACATATAAGTTGAACACCGATTGCAGGGAGTAGAGGTGGACCGTATTTGCTGCGATCCCAAGCTACGGCCACTGGCAATGAGTAGAATAGCAGAGTAATAATAAATTTAAAAATCTATAGCTGCTTTCTGGGTTAAACCTGTATCTGGTGTTAAGAACTCTTTACTTTAAATCAGGAAACTTTGAAGCCCTAGAGTGAGTTGTAAAAGTATATATTTTTTTTAAATAAAAAAAGGCATAAATTTATTTGCCTACGAGAACGATTCGGCCAACAAGACCGTTAAAATTTCTCAAATGTGATTTTTGGGCCACCCTAATATTATCATTGATCTAAAATCCGCGTGCAATTTTTTTAAATAACACATTCGTTCCGCAGCGCTGCTCCGATCCAGATTGCTGATTAGGCTCTTTAGCAATAACCTCAAGTGAAGAGCCTCACAAAGTCGCCGCGTGATGTTACCCACGTGGGTCTATTAGTATCCAACGTCTTTTGCTTCAGCCGTCATTCACTCTACTGACACTCGTTTTATAAATTATTGGAGCCATACTTCTCTGGCCTGGCATACTTATCTAGCTACTTTCACGTTCATGTATTTTTTCATGTAAACTCTCGTGTTTCTCTAGCTTTTTATGTCTCTTTTAACTAGGGTCAAATTCAAAAATTCTAAGCACTCTTTCAGTGATCTGCCTCTAGGTATGTTGCCATTTACTTTACCTTGATACACTTTTTTCGTTAGGCGTTCATTCTGCAATCTCTGAACATTCCCGAAACATGTTAACCGATTTCTTTCCCATGTGACAACTAGTATTTTTTTGCAGCCCTTTCTTTGAGAATTATCTCGTTACTTACTTTATCCATCACAGTTTTTTCGCATATTATGAGCAGGAATCTCATGTCGATCGAGTTAATTTTACTCTTTTCTTTTTCTTGGTAGGTCCATGTCTCGCTACTGTATAGTACAGTCGGCACAAATATCGATATATTCTTACTTCTGATAATGGGCCCTGCTCTACCAATGACCTCCTTATAATTTTGTATGCGCCGAACGTAATTCCGCATCTATCTTTCCGTTCCTAGAGAATAAGCTACCAAGGAATACGAGTTTATCAAATCGCTCAATCCTCTCATGAAAGATATGAATCCCATCTAGAACGTTTGGCACGATCCTACGACTAAGTAAAAGCTAATTCGGATGCTCTGTCACATTTGTAAATATTTCCGAAGGTGAAAAAAAATTTGAGAACTGTTTAGGCAGTATTCCTCGTCGCATTGTGGCTGTATTATCTGCTAAATGTTGCTATAAGAAATACTGATTATCAGGCCAAAGCTAAAAAATTACTTTTTTTCATTTTTAGTAATATAAACATTTAATGTAAAAATTTTTTTTCGTAAAATCTTAGAGAAATATATTATGGATGATAAATTTTATTCAAAAAATAATTATCTACACTGAACTCAAAAACTTTTGCAATAAAAAAAGACTTTTAAATGAAATCCGAATTAGCTCTTACTTAGTCGTAGGATCGTGATTACTGTTTTTTGTTTCATTATGAGTTTAAAAACGCAAGCACGCTTGAAATGCTTGCAATAAATCACAACAATATTGTGAAAATTGTAATTTTTTAGCTTTGGCCTGATAATAAGGCAAGGCACTGTAGGTTGTAGGAGCCACCCATTGACTCGTACTCTTTCAGCACTTCTTAAACTTTACTTCTGTCTTGTTCTATCTTGTCCAAAGCTTTTTCTAGGTAAAAAAAATGCACAGGAAACTTTTTTTCTTACTCTCGAGCTTTTTTTGTGATCTTCCTTTCTCTCAATAATTTCTTTAATTTTACTGAAAACTTGAAAAAATCTATTATTTTGTGAATAATTATTGTTATGACTGTTTAACATTAAATTAAATATAACTGTAAAAATTGTTTACCTTTCCACGAGGCCACGGGCAACCTTTATTTCTGAGACATGAAGTATTTTCTGGCTGAGTTCTAAACTTCCAATCAACATTAGTATTCTGCATGAATAAATATAATCCAGGCACTTCAGTAATATTTGGTTGCTCTATTCCGGCTTCCAATAAAAGAACCTGGAAACAATTGTTGGTTTTTGCTATGAAAAATAAGGAAGAAGATTAACAAAACCAGACAATTATTTTGGTAAAACAGGGAATCTGTAGTAACCAGGAAAACAGGGAAGCATTCGAGAATAAAAATAAAGCCAGGAAAAAATTAAAATTAACTGGGAATAAAAATTTGCGCCGGAAGGCTTTAAGTTTTGAAAAAAGCAAATTTTGAATCTTTTAAGAGAATGAAAATTTTTTCCTAAGATTTCTGCAAAACTAAAAATTTTTTATTGAAAATTGATGTTTTTTTGTTTGAAAGTCATTTTTTTATAAAATTAATGTTGTTGTTTGCAAATATATCTTTTTCATAAATAGCTTAATTACTTGGTTGAAAATGCCTATTTGGTTGTTGAAAATTTATACTTTTGAATTCAAAACGTAAATATTTAATTCAGAGTTCTCTTTTTTCATTAAATATTCACCTGTTTATGACTATTTATATATTATTTCTGTGACCGGTCATAGAGGTGCTTTCTTGTTCCCACGAGATGTTGAAAAGAGGTAGAGGTTTGACCAAAATTATTTCTGGGACTGGTCAAAGAGGTGCCCTCCCGTCCACATGAGACAGCATTATTTATGTAACCGGTCAAAGAAGTTCCTTCTTTAATATTAATGATTAAATTATTATAAAATTAGTTGAGAATTAATTTTGGATCTTCTTCAAAATTCAACATGAAAGTTAAAACTTCAATTTCTTTGTTACAAATTAATTTCTTCGGACTTATTTTATGAAAGAATCGTCTTCTTACATTCTTATCAGAGAAAGTATTAGATCTGTATAAAATTTGACCAACCTTCCCCAGTTTTTGTCAAATGTCAATCTCTTTTTCGATAAAAAAATTACCAGAATTACAGCATTTACAAAATTCAAAAAACAGACAAAAATAAAAATTTTAAGCCAAAAAATGCACAAAAAAATAATGCAAAATAAAAAATGCCATTTTTCAGTCAAACTATATAAGATAAGGAGAATTATGAATCGAACAAAATTGTGTATTTAAGAAAGATCTACAAATTTTTTACCACAGTACTTTTGATATGACGCGTTGTGTTTCTTCTATTTGTACAAAAACACATCAAAAATATAAAATGAATTTCTGGATAAGTAACACATGCGCAGTTTTCATTTTAATCGTAAAGAATAAGAATAAAAAATTAGATTTTTCTAAATACGAAACAAGCTACAATAGCATTTTATTTCACAAAAATGTTCGCCTGAATTATATTTACAAATTTGCTTCGAGCCACTGTACGCTAGGATGCATACGGTTAGTTTAAATCGTATCAAATAAAATAGAAAATAAATAAGTTAAGTTTATGGTAAAATAAAAGAAGTTGAAATAAAATAGTTGAAATATTTTGCAGGGTGGCTGAGAATAAATTTCAATGCAAAATAAGAAAAATAATTTTCAATTAATCCTGATAAATAACATTCGTACTTCACTTTGCAATATCTGAATAAGCAATCCTAGGCCAAGGTAACACAGAAAAGGTAATTTAGAAAAGTAATGTAATGTAAAAATGTAATGTAGAAA
Organism: Belonocnema kinseyi; assembly: GCF_010883055.1. NCBI lineage: Eukaryota > Metazoa > Arthropoda > Insecta > Hymenoptera > Cynipidae > Belonocnema > Belonocnema kinseyi. The sequence continues at coordinate 59,569,881 of NC_046666.1, forward strand.
TGTAATGTAGAAAAGGTAGAAAAGGTAATGTAGAAAATCTCACATTTCGAACAAAATTGAGTGCGAAGCACGAGATACGTGATGAGAATGTGTTCGTTAAAAATGAAGGGGCTTTAACAAAAGAGTATTCACAGTCATAAATTACTGTACGCGATGCACCTTTAATTTTAAAGGTTCTGCGCACAGATGGGAGAAAATACAAAGAACTTAAGTGTAACGCGAGGTATATACATTTCCGAGTGCGAAACGTGAGAACCAACACTGAGGATTTAATTACTTTGTTGACATTTTTTTTCAAATAAACTGTTTTTAATTTAAAATTAGAAAATTTAGTGATTGATATATAAACTATTACATTTTTCATCAAGAGTTTATCTTTTTGGTTAAAAATTTAACTACTTGGTTAAAAATTAAACTATTATATTGAACCCAAAGTTGAACTATTATATGACCTCAGAAACAAATAAACCGAAAAATAAATAGTTATGTAAAATATTTGCTTTGCATTTAACATTCAATTTTTACTAAAATCTAAAATAATGATAACTTTTGTGCTAATCAAATCTCTGCAGATAAGGAACACATCAAAATGATATTGTATTTTCCAAATTATGTATAAAAAATTTTTGGACTATGTCGTTGAAGAGAACGTTACCTACGTGTGCCAAAATATTGGTAACAATTGTCATCTAAATGTACTAAATTTTATTTAATACGATAAACAAGAAAATCGCAATTTTGTTTGAATTTATAAGATATCAGAACAAATGAAATTACATGGAGGAAAAACGAGAAAATAAACAGGAATTTTGTGCGAAAAAATTAGTATGCACCCAAAAATTAAAAAAAAATTGGAATGAAAACTAATTATGTTGACTACATTAATTATGATTGATGTAGTCAACATAATTGGTTTTTATTCCAAATTTTTTATGGTGATAATTATAAATATGGTATGATATAATATGTAATGATATTATGGTGATAATTATCAATCAAACCGATTTCTTATTATAACTAAAGTCATTTATCAGCAAGAGGTCAATTTGTATGCAATCAACTACATATGCTTTGTCTGTCTCAGGTCTGGTACGCAAAAAATTCGGAGCTTTTTTCATCTTAACGCTCAGAACCGCATTATGTAATCTTTGAATTTAGAAGAATATGACCCAGTAGCGCTCAGAGAGTCTTGACATATAAAACTTCAGATACGGCACTGACTATTCAAGCGTATTAGTAGCCAAAGGGAACATGGGG
>NC_046666.1:59571147-59579015 GCF_010883055.1 Belonocnema kinseyi
GGTTAAACAATCAAGCGTGAAGCCGGCAATTCATACGGAGCCACCGAATCGGGATCAGAGTTTACATAGATGTTGGTTGCAATATTATTCTCATTAAAAACTATTTAAACGAATTAATATTATATTTGGAACACACTTTGTTAAAAAATAACTTCCACTTACGTTCCAGTTTTTAATTTCTGACAATCGACTAGCGAGGATACATCCAGCTGTCCCAGCTCCGACAACAATAAAATCAAACTGTTTTGGTCTAGTTTTTTCATGCAGGGGTGGCATGGGTTTTGTAGAAATGAATGTCTTATAGATAAGTTGCCAAAACATTAACGCCTCTGGTTGACAAATTGAAGTCGAACCATTACTTCCACATAATTGCGTCAAATTTTGAGGAATAAAAGACATTTTTGAAGCTAGAATTTAAAAGTGTAAAACGCCAGATATTTGAATTAGTCAATGGCAACGCTACCAATATATCGGTACATTTGTTTTAATTTGTGGAAAACAAAAATATAAATTCCAAAATATTTTTTCATCTGATTCATATTGAAAAAGTTATTGTTAAATCAAATTTTTTTGTCTGTTTTTGAAATTTATGAACACTTATTTCTTTGGATGAAAAAAATTATTTCATGGCAAGATTCTTGCCGCTTGTTCTTCCGACGGATTAATGTTACTTTGATTATTGTCAATAGTGAGTAGACTTAATATTTTTGTTTGCCTGGAAACTGCGTTATTATTAAATTCAGAATACATTCATGAATTCAAATGTATTAGCCAATATGAAATAAAATGTGACACTTTTAATGCCATAAAAGTAAAAAAATTAACTTACAAGTTCTCTTCCGCTACAAAAAGCTACTAAAAAAATAAATAAATAAATGCCTATACGTATGAAATGATTCTTGCAATCGTATATACTGAACTGAATGTGTTGACCTAAATTTGGTGCTTTTCAATATAAGAGTCACATTTTATTCAGTGAAACAAACCTTGAATGTCTGACATTTCATATGTGAATTAGGTAAAAACTTGGTTGTTTTAAAAAGAAAAATTACTTGTTTCGCATGTATTTTTGTTTTTTTATTTGATTTTTAAGTCTTCTTGTGTTTGAATCATAAAATTTCTCGTGCACTCTTATCCATTATGTCACGTGAAGTATATAACAAATTTTGAAAAACAAAACATCAAACATTTTCAATAGAATAATAAACTATAACAACTGATATTTTCTCATTTTTGCTACATGCTCTAACGGCAGAAATATGTTAAATTTAGTTTTTACAATGTAAAATATATAGCATAAAGAAATTTTCTTATGACTACTTTTTTGTTTGCAACGATTTTTTAAAAGAGTCAAGTTAAAGACACATTTGCTATCAAATGTATAATCAATATTTTTTGTTTCTCTTATGCTAATTATGCAATAATTCAAATTCGCGGTGACCCGAAAATTATCACCATATTTTTGGTACAACAACAGGGTTACACAAACAATCCATGCCTCTTATGTGAATAGGACAGTAAGGATAGGATAAACCATTATAAAAGAACAGAATGACCAAGAAGAACGTCTTTGCAAACAGGGTTTATAAACATTGTAGAGGAATCTTTCGTTAACCACTCTAGAGTCTTCCTTCCACCTCTTCATATCAAATTAGGACTTAGAAAATAATGGCTGACAGCTCTGAATAAAGAGGGTAAATGCTTTCAGTATTTGCAACCAAAGTGTTATAACATTTTTGACGCAAAACTGCGTAAAGGAGTTTTAGACCATCCTTAAATTGGACAAATGATGAGAGACGAAAGTTAAGTGGGTCACCGAGAATTTTCTAGGAAACCACAAAAGTCCAGATTACAGAAAAAAACTAGCGAAAATGGTAGGAAATTATAGTAAAATGGGCAGCCTAATGAATCTTAAATTGAAGCATCTATACCCAGGCAGGCTGAATAAACATATGATGGCTGATTACTGCTTGATGCTCACACGGGATAAACCTGACAGAAAACATAAATATAAAAAAGTTATTGCACAGATCTTTCGAGAATAAGAGAAGTCGATATCACAAAAAAGGGAGAAAATTGTACTCGCTATTTACGCGCAGATGCTCAGACGCGGATCATGATCTTAATGGAGCTTGCATTCCCCAGGGTTTGATAACCCTCTGCCTGAACATCCGAGTCCGCTATATTGGAGTTTTCCAATATAGCGAGTTATCCAATTTGGCGAGAACCACCTTCTTACGGGTGTTCTTTTGAGGTGAGGGTTAAAAAACGAGCTAATGTGATATTTCTGACTTCGGATTCAGCGGTTGAAAATACATCAGGATAAATTGCTCTACATTGCCGGAAGACTAATTTTTTTTTATTTTGCGATAAACCGCCTATTTGCGGGTGCTTTTTTGAAGTAAGGGTTAAAACCCCAACAAATTTGATATTTTTGATTTCGGATTCGGATCCAGCAAGTCTAAATACATAAGGATACACTGCTCTAGACCGCACAGTGGGAAAAAAGCACTTTTTTGGGACAAAAATCAGCCGACTCCTCAATATTCAACGGATTAGAGCTCTTTTTTTAAATAATCATGAAGAATCGCACTTTAACGTAGAGGTGCACGTTTTTCCAATCTGTTATTTAATAATTTGTTATTTAAATTACAATTTACAATTGGTTATATTTGGGATATTTACTTAGCGCCATTCATCGACATTTCTTTACAAAGGTGTAGAAATAGGAAGTTCCTTTTTTTGAATAAAAATGTAACTTGTAAATAAATATAATGTATTTTGTTAATTGTATAAGCAAATTAATGGCTATAACTGTTAACTGCTGCCTTTTCGGATTTCAATGTATTAATTACATAAATTTGGTTATAAAAATCTGAAGAATCAACTTTATTTGCGAATAAGCAACAAATAACAATTATAGTTAATAGTTTCAACAATTTTTTAAAACAAATTCAAATATTTGGCATATCTATGCTTCCAAAAATTTTCTTTTCTGTAAAATCATTTATTTCCATCTGAAGAACAAGAATTTTACGCATTCGAGTTCCATGAAACAACATTTGTCATTGTCAGAAACAATGTTTAGAAGCAAGTTCACTTATTTGGCATATCATTGCTTTGAATTTTTTTTCTGTTGAATCATTTATTTTTAAATGAAGAACAAGAATAGTATACATTAGAGTTCCATGAAACAAAATTTGTCATTGTTATAAACATTTTTTACAAAAAAAATTAACTAATTATAGTGTCACTCCCATTGGTTATATTGCTAAAAAACTTTATTCCATAGCAATATTTAAGCTTCTCAACCAAATGTCAAGGTTGCAGCCATGAAAGAGGTTTTTGTTTACTTTTTTTTATAAATTTTATTTTAATTTTATTAATTTCACCTTATTCTGATATACTTATGAGTTTATAAGATATAAACATTTACTCAATATATTATAGCATGAGCAGATTCGTGTATCAGCATCTTATGCACTGTTGGTGGCAGTTTGTATCAAGGATACAGTTTCAAGCAAAGCTTTGCCGTATCTAAAGCATACGTTTTGAAGTTTTCAGAATCGATCATTGTACCGCACGAGAGGACTTGCAGAATGTCATGACATCTTTTGATAAGATTCGGATCCAGACCCCTAATTTCAGCTACAACTTCAACGTGCGCAAAGAAAACTCGGGTAACATTGCTCGTATTTGTTGTTCCACTCCCTTGCTTTACTACGTCCACTGGTAATGACAATTCTGATTTCAACAATTTTTTAATCTCATTTTTCATAGATTGCCCCAGTATGTTTTTCTTCAGGCTTTCTTGTAGTGTTTTTTTAAAACCATGTTATATGCAACATGTAACATGTATTCTGAAAAGCGAATCCAAGTATGTAATGCGGACAATCAAAATTTGTAGAACTCTTTGTTACATGGACGATTCAAAGCATGTTTCAAATCATTCATGAATTTTGTACCGACTTCACAAATATTGCAGCAAGTACTTGCTTTTTGTTCTGGAAGTACGTTACAAACTCTTCCATCTATCATGGTGCACTCGAAATCAAAACTCACCTCAAATTACCGATTGTTAATTTCAAGAATGTAAGTGTCCACTTTCTGTAAAAGGTTTGTATAATATTCATACGCGTTTTTATTACTAAATCATTTTCTTTAATAAATTCAAACATGATAGGTTGACAAAAATTAACTGAGGATGAAGTTTCATTTTGACAGACGACAGAATCTTTAGTGACTAACTGAAGTGGAACCATGGAAATGAAAAATACAGCTTTATCAGAAAACTGTTTTTCATTATCATGCTCTCAATTAGAAAGCGTGGGAACATTCACCTTTGTGGATCATTTTTGTCTAGTAATATGTTGTGCAGAAGCTCTATCCACCCCACATTTCTCAATCAGTATCAACTTTTGAGCCTGTAATTTTTCAAGTTTGTCCTCGCCAAAATCCATGAGTATCCTTTTAGTCATATGTGCCAATAGAGAAATGAAATTGACACTTGCTCCTGTCTCTGATACTTCGATATGTTCCGGATAACAATCATTTTTGGCCATTTGAATTATAGGGTAAGGAGGATACAGCTTACTACCATGCAGATACAAATTATAGAGCCTCATCTCCTCATACTTCCTCTTCGTTAAATCTAGACCCATGTACATAGCCAATAATCTGTCTTCATTACTCACTTCGTTCTCAATTATTATTTCATCTATTGAAGAATCTCAAGCATGTGGATGATTATTCAATTTTAGTGCTCTAGATGTCTCTTCTCCACTGCGATTCAGAGCAATTTCATTCACTCGTCTGCGTTTCGTCTTATCGGATTCTTCTTCGAAACTTAAACGTGGACGACCTTTTTCAGAAATAATAAGTAAACTTGATGAATTCACTGAAGAATCAACAGAACCATCTTTAGGTCATCTTACATAATAAAATTTGGACTTTATACTCCATATTATGGGTAAACCGACATTAAAGATATGTGACCAAGATAGGATACGATGTGCTATGAGTAGACCTTCTTATTATCACCGAAACGGAAACCAATGACAGAAAAATTCAAGAGAAAACAAAGTACAGTCAGTTCCACGTTTATTAATTTGTACTTAAAAGGTGCAAAATAGAAACAAATGACAGAAGATTCCAAAATTCTTCTCGTTGAATAATATATTCTAGCGAATCTTCAAATTTCATAGTCTTATAGGTATAGATCATACAAAGGTAAAATTAAAGAAGTAGAAAATATTTAAAATTTCCAAAAGTACCAAAAACTATATTAATAAATGCTAAACAAAAAAACCTCTTTTATAGTTGCAATTTTGACGATTGATAGAAAAGCTGGAATATTCCACAAAAAAGAAAATTTGTTTAAGCATAGATATGCCAAATAGCTGAATTTGTTTATAAAAACTGTTTAAACTATTCACTATAATTGGTATTTGGTGCTTGTTCGCAATTAAAAATTGATCTATCACATTTTTATAACAAAATTTATGTAAGTAGTACATTCGAAATACGAAAATGCTGCAGTTAACAGTTATATCTATTAATTTGTTTATAACAATTAACAAAATACATGATATTTATCTACAAGTTACATTTCTATTCAAAAAAAGTAACTTTACTAATTCTACACCCTTGTGAAGAACTATCAAAAAATGGGGCTAAATAAATATCGCAAATATAACCAATTGCAAATTTTAAGTTAAATAACAATTTCAAAAAACGTGCACCTCTACTTTAAAGTACGATTCTTCATGAGTATTTAAGAAAAAAAGCTCTGATCCGTTAAAAATTGAGCGGTCGGCTGATTTTTGCCCCAAGAAATTACTTTTTCCCTATAGAGGACCGCCGCGCCGGGCAGACCACTTTCTTTTTTTTTTAATTTGTCGATAAACCACTTTTTTATGGGTGCCTTTTTTAAGTAAGGGTTTAGACCCGAACCAATCTGATATTTCTGACTTCGGATTCGCATTTAACGAGTTACAATACATGAGAATACACTGCTCTGGTCGGCCGGGCAGTTGGCTTCCTTTTTTCGAATTTGGCGCAAAATCGCGTTTTGACGGATGTTTTTTTGAAGTAAGGGTTTAAAAACGAGCCAATCTGATATTTCTGACTTTGGATTTGGATTCAGCGGGTCAATATCAATAGGGATACATTGCTCTGGTCTTGAATTTGATATTTCTCCTAACGTAATTATCATATTGTGTCATATAAAGGAAAGCAAGAATCGTGATAATTTAAATTATGAGAAAATCCTAATTCAGAAAGAAGTTATTTTAAAAGAATCTTGTTGCAAGTTAAACATTAAGGAAAGCTGTACATGAGTGGATCACTTTTTGGAGTAGGTTATTTGAATTTATCATAAATTTTCAAAAGAAAAGTTTCGAAAAACTTTTGACCACAACATTTGGAATAATACACAGCACACCTGGAAGAAGCCAGAATTTAAAAATATTTATATCAGGCAATGGCTACAGGGATCGAAATACCGGTACGAATACCCCGATTTTTTCAGTACGCCTGGACCCCTTCTTTAGATCAATTTGTCTATTGCTCATTAATAATTTTTTCTAGCAAACATTTAATCTTCTGATTCATATTGGCAATATTATTATTTAACAACATTTTTTTCTGTATTTGACATTCATGAACACGCATTTCTTTAGATGAAAAAAAATGTTTTATGGCAAGATTCCGGTTCTTATTATGCCAAAAGACTAATGAGTTTTTGCTTATTTTCAATGTTGAGTTAACCAAATATTTTCGTTTTCTAGAAACTTCGTTCTCAACAAAAAAAAAAAGAATATATTTATGAATTAAAAAGTAAAAGACAATCTGAAATAAAATGTGATACTTTTAATACCAAAAAAATAAAGAAATTAACTTTCAAATTCTTTCCCGGTACAAATAAGCGCTCACCAAATAAAAAAAATAAATGCTTATATTTATTAAATGATTCTTATGCTCGCGTATACTGAAACTGATTAATAACTTATCAATAAGGTAATAAACTTATTGGCTGTTAAAAAAACTTGTTTCGTATATATATTAGTGTTTTTATTTGATTCTTAAGTCGTCCTGTTTGAAACACATTTTTTTTCGTGTACTTTTATCATTATGTCACCTGAAGTAAATATGAAATTTGCACAAACAAAACAGTAAACATTTTCGAAAGAATAATCTACTTTAACAACTGACTTTTTACCAGAGTAGTATATGAATGTTGTTAAATATTTAACAACTTGAAATTTCATCATATTAAACTAATCAATTAAAGATAGGTTTACATTTGGCATATTTTTAAAATATACTTTTGTAATTCTGGACGTTTAAAATTTTTATTACAAAAATTATTATTTTGTAAATATTGTATTATTTAATATACATTCTTTATTTGCGAAAAAAATTTATTGAATATAAGAACTTATTCTTTTAGATAAATTTTTGAAGCAGGAAATATTTGTTAGTAAATCCAATGTTATATAATTCAAGATATGCATTGTGCCACCATTCATAAGAACTATTTCTCACCTTGTGTCATTGTAAAATATTTCTAATATTCTAATACCCCTACATTATCTTTTCTTTTACTTAACAGTCCCGTAGCAAATTTGAAAGAGAGCGGTCTCTTATATACTCGGTTGGAGAAAAAGCAAAATAGGAAATTTTCAATTTGGTATAAATACACTTTCTTAAAATTGTGCTTGGATATGCAGTTACTGGGAAATCCGGAAACGTACTCATAGATAAGTAACTCATAGAAATTCATTATAATTTCACGATAAAAAAAGAAAACAAAGGAAATTTAAACCTACAAACTAAAAATAACGCCAAGATTTTGAACCGGGGGCGGG
>NC_046666.1:59579115-59580199 GCF_010883055.1 Belonocnema kinseyi
TGTGTGTATGTGCACGTGCGTATTTTTCTGTGTGTATATGAATATGTGTTCATACTTATTCTTTCTAGTCGCGACGCCTACAATGAAATTTGTTGTTAATGGTTCTTTGTTTTGTCAAAAATTATACTACCTGGCTCAAAACTGAATCATTTTCTTCAAAATTCGACAATTCTGTCAACATTCATCCTTCTCGTTAAAAAATTCTTTTTATTCGGTGAAAAATTAAATTTCTTCTTAATTGGGGGCACAAATGTATAATAGAAAACGGATCTGTTTTATTTGCTTGACATATTCTTCTCAAGTGAAAGTCTATCAATATTGTTGAAAATTCAACTGTTTTATCGAAAATACCTGTTTTTGGCTGTGATTCGGATATGAATGTTTCTTGCAAATGAGTCCTTTTGGTCTTTTTTTATTCTTTTTATGGATCTACATTTTATATTTTTCCAATCCTGCACATTTGGATTTGAAATTTTTTTGACTTTCAATATATATATATATATGTGTATTTATGGGTTTTCTAAGAATCTTAAATAGGACGATTTTTAACGACTCTCGGATACGACCCAGTCGTAAGTCGACCCCAGAAAAAGCAAAATAGAAAATTTTCAATTTGATATAAATACACTTTCTTAAAATTGTGCTTCGATATGCAGTTAGTGGGAAATCTGGAAACGTACTCAAAGATAAGTAATTCATAGCAATTCATCATAATTTCACGATTAAAGAAAGAAAACAAAGGAAATTTAAACCTACAAACTAAAAATAACGCCGAGATTTTGAACCGAGGGCGGGGGGGGGGGAGGCTCGCTTTTTATTGTAAATTCAAAGATACAGGCCTAAAATAAACACACAAGACGGTCTGAGAAGAAGGCCAGATACTAACTTCCATATATCACAACCCTGCTGAAGGCTGGTGACCTTCTCAGCATGAAAACAAAAACACAAACCCAAGACGACTCTCTCGGTTCCAGTTCTACTACCCCCCACCTCTCCCAACCCTCCCTTATTAACTGAAGTTTTTGGTGGGACTGACGTTAGAACTACAATCTCCACCATATGACGATTTGATACTTAACTTTGA